>NC_054067.1:21617213-21918160 GCF_017639655.2 Falco naumanni | reverse complement strand
TTTTTCACATGACACACTGTAAATACTTTCACATTTTCACCCATAATTCACATGCAACCGAACTATATTTTTGTGGCTGAAGAACAAATTACAAAATTGCAATCAGGAGACTACAAATGTAAAGATTTTGTGCACGTAAGATTTTAGTCCTTCAAGCCTGCAAAAATCACCAGTAAATAGATCCAGCCTGACCATTGCTCGAGTACTTTTCCCTCTGGGGTGTGCCCAGCAGCCCCTGTGGGAGCCTGTGTGGGCTCTGTGATCTCTGGCTTTTCCTGAGACATCCACCTCCTTCTCACGGCACCCTTCATTGCTGTGAAGCAATAGCACAATGGGACGTGGCCTCAAGTTGCACCAGGGGAGGTTTAGATTGCATATTAGGAAAAATTTCTTCACTAAAAGGCTTGTCAAGCATTGGGATAGGCTGCTCAGGGACGTGGTGGAGTCACAATCCCTGGAGGTATTTACAAGACGTGTAGATGTGGCACTTAGGGACATGGTTTAGTGGTGGATTTGGCAGTGCTGGGTTGGACTCAATGATCTTAAAGGTCTTTTCCATCCTGAACAATTTGATGATTCTATGATTCTATCAGCACTAAGAAACAAGAATTGATCTACTTATCTACTTATACTGCCCAGCATGTGCTTTTATAGATAAGTTTAAAGATGTTATCTTTAACGCAGGGCTAGAAGCAGCAAATGAGTACTTGGGCTGTTAATGTCCAGTGATTTCCTATCGCTTCAATAATTCATAGAGGCGACACTTCAGGGTGGGGAATACAGGGAACATGCTTACGGCAGACGCTAAAGCAGCACCTTGTGTTAGTGGTTCAGAGGTGCCTGGTGTCCCTTCCCAACACCCTTCTGTGCCAGCCTCTCCCTTTTTCCTTCTGGCTCTCCTTTGAAATGTCACCCTCTCCTTCAAAGTTTAATGGGAAGAAAACTTCTTCCAGTATAGGCATTCTTTATATGAAGTAGCAGAGGGATTTCTCCTGTCTCTTTGGAGAACAATGAAGGAAAACTGGAAAGTAAAAGCTCTGTAACTGGACATGCTGTTTAGGTATTCAGACCTAGCCTGCCAGGATCTGAAAAGCAGGCACAAAAGAATCAGTTCAATAAAACCATTTAACTCTCCAATACGGGCCTTAATTATGTGATACTCTACCTCTGAGGTCCACCAGAGCAATGCACTTGATTTGTAAATGAAAACAGGTCACTAAGAATTGGTGTATATCTAAGCTAGATCTTTTTGAAAGTCAGTAGTACAGTTAAAACCAAAGGACTCTACATCACTTGGGTGATTTCTTTTTATATATAAATTTTGTTCCTGCTCTATTACCATGAGTTTACTGAATAAGCTTCATTTCCAGCTTATCTCTGCCAGTAGCACTGACACAACCTTCTACTGAGCTATCACGGTTGTGTTCTGTAATGGGATGTTGATAGCCAATTTAAAATAAGGACATGGGGTTTCACTCAAATCAAAAACAGATTGAAGAAAATAGACTGCTAGTTCTGGAAAAGATCTGAAAGTTGATTTTTTCCTCAAAATGCTTCATTTCTTTTCTTAAATAGATTAATATTTAGACTTTGAAAATACTCTGTCAACCACCGAACAAATGAGAAGACTGCGACAGATTTAAGGAGAGAAAATTAAACTCAGTTAATGTGAGGGGGAAGTGATTTTTCTTTTGGAAAAAGATGAGAGGAGATAGGCAGTTAAAAGAACCTGCACAGAAATAAAAAATAAAAAAGTGTCTATTTAAAAAAATGAATGCTTCTTTCAAGAATAGATCAGTACAATACCCAGTAATGGCCCCACCAGCTTAACAGGTTTTGCAGCTGTGGTTAAATTCAGTCATTGCCTTGGAGTAAGAAAAGGACCTCCAAAGGCTTGTGGAGACTGCAGGACACAAAACCTTTTATCTGGGATAGCATATTTTTTCAAATGAAAAAGATTTTATGTCCTTGCTTTACATTTTTGCATTTAATTTTGGGGCACTTTTGAGAAATAATCATACCCAATACTTTCAGGGTGTGTCTGTGTGTGTGTCCCTTTTTTCACAGCCAAAACTATGATTTCCCAGCTAGCTGTTTCCTCTGCAAGGCAAATGACACTGTAGAGCTGGGCTGACTAAATTAGTCAAAAGTTTTTGAAGCTTCAGTAATTTTTAATCTGTAATTATTAGCTTGGAGGGGGGTTGTGGGGGAGTGGAAGGGGGGGAGAATGTTATGTATTTCTAAAATCAGTTTTAAAACAGCTGAAATTGATTGCCTTAAAAAAATAGCCATTGGTTTTGCAGCAGAAGTGTGATTGATGGAGCAGAGGGTAAACTGGGAGAAGACCCTAAGATCCTTCAGGACCGGTTTTTTGAAAGTAGTGATTTCCTCAGCAACTAGTGACTGCAAAAGCCCAGAAACTTCCATTAGTGCCATCTCCAGACCCAGGTCCATAAGCTCCTGTTGAGGTTGGTAGATGCCCTGTATAGTACAGGTTTTCTCACATAACACATTCCACACTTTGTTCTTTGGGGGTAGGCAGCCTTTCCACATCCATGTGGCACTACTGCTACCCTGGACACCTGGCAGCAGCAGGACAAGCAGCAGTTCACATCAGTGGAGGCATCGTACGTGCAAGCTGGGTGTGTTACAGGACCTGTCTGTGCATCCAGGAGCCCGTCCTGCCAGGCTGGATCTGCTGCGAGGTGATCTGTACTTGACAGGATGCCTCTCCATCCCGTGCTTGGCGGATCTGATTATTCGAGCGTGGGACAGAGAGCACCATTCATGGTTTATTTTGCTTGTACTCGCCCAGACCTTACCATTACAAATAGGGTTTGTAATCATGGGGAGAGACCTCTAATCAGAGCTGTGCTCAGTGCCTCTCTCATCCTTGAGGCAGCCTTGATGCCATCGTAATGGAAAGAATAAACCAACAGAATCCAGCTTGCATAAGCTTTTGATCCTTTCTTTCATCAGCCTTTCTGTTTTTAACTCCCTGGTAGAGGAAAATACCTATATGAAAAGAAACAAAGTGTACTTTGACGATGTCAGCACAACTGGTGTTAATATTAGTGGTTCTTTCCTGCATAATCAAATGCTGAGGTTTCAAACAATGCTAGAGGTTTCTAACCATGCACACGCCAGAAATCCCAAGCCTTCATTTTGCAGATTTACGATAAACATAGCACCATTTAGTTGGACTCTTTTATGTAACTGAAATGTTTTCTTGCTCTACAGGTGAAAACCAATACCTGGTGGTAGTAAAAAACAAATTTATTTTTATATAAAAAGTTATGCACCAAATGGTGTTTACTGGTAGTTTTTGAAGAACAGCTTTTAAAACCTTAAATTCAAGTGATTCCTAACCAATACTCCAGCTTTCTACGAGGTGTTTTCTGGTGGTCATCTGGTTTCTAGCTGGAAGGCTGTACCAAGGGTAAACACCACACTCAACAGATGATTACTTTGTTCCTCTGGGGGAGCATGGAGGTGTTACAGGGCTGTGACTAGTGAGGTGAATACAAGAGCAGGATTTAGCAAAGTAGGTGCCCCCCCATGCCTCTCAACGAGCCAGTGCAACTAAGAAAACCATTTCTCAGTGGCCTGAGGATGATGTTGTTGTATTAGTAGAAAACTTGTGTTACGATTGTGCCTCTTGAGCTTTAGGGGGGTTGTTCGGACTCTCTGAGCTACTAAACCTGCTATTTTGAGAAGTCAAACAGGTATTTCACATGATGTAGCTCACATCGTCTACCTTCAGCTCCTTTGCTGAAAGTAATTTTCTTCCAAAGGAGTTTGTGTTTTTGCAAGAGTTTCTGAAAGCATGGAGGTGAAAGCAATATAAGAACAAATGAACAAATATGCCCCTCACATCCACCAGAGCACAATATTTTGCTCAGGAACTGCTGGGGGCACGTGGTGCTATCACAGTTCTGACTGAGCAGTAATGCTTCACACAATCTCTGCTTAATGAAACAACCCAGGTCAGCCTGGCTTGTGCCAGGACCTCCTAAAATTCCTCACAGATGGCATGATAGCTTCATCATTATGAGTAGCCTTTTCCATTAGAAATAAGCATTATTACTTACTGGTCAGTTAATAAGTTTTTTTACTGATCCCAGCATTCCATCACAGCCTCTTCCGTACGATCTTCCTGCTTATTACGGGAAGCTGCAGATTTCTGTTATGTGCAGACAGCGACTGGTGGGGATCAATGAAAAGCATGAATCTTTACCGATAATTCAAATAAGAACATCCTAAACCAACCCGGCAGCTCCCCATAAAGCGATCGCTGTGTGATCAGTCTCAGAAATCATATAGGAATTCTTACAGTGAAAGGATAGAGCATCTGGACTTTTTTCCCCTCTCAAGCTCTTTAAATTTTGATGGTTGGATTCTTTCTTGCTGGGTGAAGCAATAAACCTATTTTACAGTTCTGTCAGCTTCACTGCAACAGGTTGCAGCCTGTAAGAAAAGAGCTGTGAAAGTTGCCTGCAAATGGTAACAGATCTCTCTCTCCTTTCTGCAGAGTGCAATATATTACAGATTTGGAGGCCTTGGTGGGCGTGAAGCCCTGCTTAGATATCTCAGTTTGGGAAAAGACCAGAGAGGGCGAGGGAAGAGAAGGGCATAGCCTGACTTGTGCTACAGCTGCTCCATCCTGCAGCAAAAAGTTCCCCATTGAGCTGGAGATAGCTCCAGCTATCCCCTGCCGCTTTGGGCTATGAATTAACGTTTGCTGTCCTTTTACCCCAGTGCCAATTTTAAAAGATCCAAGCTGTCCAAGAGGTAACTCTCCAGGGAGTTACATAGGGGCTGGTCTCAGTGCAAGAGGTCTCCCGAGTTCCCTGGTCCTCTCACGTTCAAGGAGGAGACAGCACGTGGCTCAGAAAGAGGTTTGGTGTATCCTTGCAGGGACAGCACTAATTTTGTGCAGGGAGGAAGAGAAGACCCTTTCATTTCCTTGTCACCTGCAGCAGGGAAAAGCCAGTGGGAAGCAAGAGGCCAAGAAGAGCCTCCCTCGCACCCTCTTCTTCCAGCTTCCCCGGCAGAGCAGCAGGACACAGCAGATGTGATCCTTCCTGCTCCCTGCTGTACCTTTTTGATCTCAGCAGAAACTACTACAACTTCTCCCAGATCTGGGGCTGAGCTGGCAGCTGCCTTGTCCTGCAAGGAGTCCTGCCACAGCTGGCACTGGCCCCGCTGCTGTTGGCACGGCAGCTCTGGTGCCAGGAGGAGCTGGCAGCTCACGAGTTAGGGTGCTGTGACGGGGTACCGCCAGGAAGCCCGTGTGACAGCTCTCTTGCTCCATGGGTTGAGGGAGTTTTGCTACCAGGCCTGCCTGTGCTTTACTGGGTATTTAAAAGATGTTTTCTCAATCCTAATCAAAACAAATCTTTACTTTCTGTACAGTATTTGCCAGAATGGTTTATTCTCTAAAGGAATCACTTTTCCTCTGTATTTGTCATTCTTTTTAATTGCTGCAATATTGCACAACATAATAAATAAAAATATCAGGCTTCAATGCAGATCTTTTCATGCAAAGCTTGTGAAAGGATTCTTTGTAGCACATGAATACTACTGAAGAGCCTTGCTGCTTTGCTAAGCCATTTCGCTGTTAAAAATACCAGGAAATCTGATCTAAGCTTTTTCCACTTTGCAAATGTGGAAACAACTAACGTTGTTACTGTCTGCCCTGGGTGACTCATGTGCTGCTGGCGTCACGCACCGGAGCAGCAGCCGTGCTCTGAAGTCAGCGCGTGCAGCCCAGCTGCGTGTCTGTCACCTCCAAGTGCTGGCCGCCTGCTCCAGCACGGCGCAGTCCCTGGGGCACCAGTGCCATCGTCACCCACGGCCTCTGCTCCAGGGCCGGGGACAGGCACAGTGAGCCCCCAGCCTCGGCCCTGCTGCTCTGCTGCCGCCGGGACAGCTGGGAAGGGCCATCTCGGTCTCTCTCTCCTTCCCGCAGAGTAGCAGTTGGGACATGCATTGCTCAGGTGGGAGCAGATCTTGCTCCGAGCCATCTTCTAAATCAGTAAATGCTTCCTTCCTTGCCCTTCACTCCCTGCGATTTCTTCCATGCCCTCTATACCCTCTGCCTGCTTCTACTGCTGCCTGCTTCCACAGGTGCCCTTTGGGGCTGCACTGTTCTCCTTCTCTGTCCCTCTTCTTGAAAGAAAAGTTTAAGAGGCTGCTTGACTCCAGAGCCATAAGCCCACAGTGCTTCAGCAGTCATGGTCCCCGAGGCATTTTTACAAGACCTTTGGTCTTGTTCCTGATCTTTGTGCCAGGAGACAAAGGCTGAGACGGTATGACATCCTGTGGTGCCCGCACATCTTTTTTTTTTTTTTTTTTTTTTTAAGAGAAAATGTGGATAATTTGAATTTATAGCCAATTAACGCTGTTATGGCAGAACCAATGAATTGAGCACACAAGAAATCTACAGCAAGATGTGCAGCCAGGCGGGCCCACATTCGGGGACTGAGGTGCGTGGGTGAGGTTGCAGACTGCTCCCCAGCGCAGAAGCAG
Organism: Falco naumanni; assembly: GCF_017639655.2. NCBI lineage: Eukaryota > Metazoa > Chordata > Aves > Falconiformes > Falconidae > Falco > Falco naumanni. Next base: position 21,911,629 of record NC_054067.1, on the reverse strand, counting down.
CTGCCATGGAGGGTTGCAGCACTGCTGTGCTTCATGCCACGCTCTCATGAGGGGTGTGAAGGACACGGCTCCAGGGGGGCTGGAAAAGCCCCACAGCAGGAGATTCCCTGGGTCTGACGGTGACCAGCAGAAATGTCATGATGTACTTTGAGTACTGATGCAGGAAGGCATTTCAGTAGCTTCTCTGCTGATCTACAGTATTTAGGTAGGATTTCGTTTGCATCCCTCAGGTGCTCCAGAGTGCCCTACACACACAATCAAATTATTTGAGCTTTACTAGGAAAGAAGATTGGATTAGCAGTGAAGCAAGCCAGATCAGGTTATACATTTCTGTGCAGTTTTATTTTCTTTGTACCACCACAGTGATGTGTATATATGGGCATATATGTAAAAACACCAGCATTTGCCATACAGAGAGATTTTGTTATAACGACCACACATTTCTTAAGTGTAAATAAAGATTTTTTATTTGAGATCTGATAAAGGAGTCATTGCTGAAAGGCACATACAGAGCTTGTCTTTCCTTCTGACAGGACAGTCAAGAAATCGCATTTTTCTGAGCTTCCCAGCTGGCTGTCAGTGACAAATTACTGCTTGTTTCCATTTAGCTCAGCTTCAGCTGGTCTGAATATATTCTGTTTGCAAGTGCCCTGAGATTAGTTCAAGTTGCTCCAGACTTCAGTGTGCTGACGTTGGAGGAGATAAACAGAAGTAATTTGCTGATTCACCATAACAATTTTCATAAAATATGAGTCAGGGTTTTCTTCTTACATGTAATGATGAAATTAGGTTAGCATGCTTTGCTGAGCACTTAGCTCTACTATGTGCGTTCCCAGTAGCATCTAATGTTCCTACAATGTATTTTTGGAAGTATAACTAGATTTATGATGCCACATCTCTGGTTTCTCTTGGCTTCCCAATAAACTGACATTCACCACTCTGTGTCTTGAATTAGAAGTCTCTTCTTCACTCCATTACACAGTCATGATACCGAATGGATTTTCTTCAGCCTCTCACCTGTTGGACTATTAGATATCCATTTAATTTCTATGCTTATGTGAGCTTCTTCAAAACTGGGCAGCTGGAGCAAAGTTTGCTGAATGTCCCAGAATCCACCTCAAATTGCAGAGTAGGGAGACCCTTCTTTCATCTTGGAGCAGGGTCTTCTTTGCATCCCTTTCACATGGCACCTTGTACATGCATTATGCCTTCAATGTGTCTCATGGTGTGTCAGCTGTCGAAACGGCAAACCTTCCTCTCCTTATAATTCTGATGGTGCCTTTCTAGTTTCCCACAGTTAAAGAAGCTGTTTTGAATTGAAGTATTTACTGTAGAAAATTACATCAGCATTTAAATAGATTTCCTGGGGAAATGCCTTAATGGTCATTTTTATAGCTTATTTTGAGCTTTTAAAGTTTTTCTTCTCTGGCCAAAAGTCAAGAAATTATTTCAAATAGACCAGAGCTTGAGCATCGGTACAGGAAAAGAGCTAATTCTGACTCATCTCATGGGTTTGATTGTTTTTATTCTAAGTACCAATGGCAGAAGAAAAAGTGAATTGCATTCTGTCTTCAGAGAGACATTTTTGGAAAAATTAAAACGTTCTCCATTTCTAGGTTCAGGGAACACATAAACTTAACAAGCCTCTTCACATTTAAGAGTAAAACTTCATAAAAGGTAGCAGGAGCTATAAAAACTCTGTCCTCAGTGGACTTCTCTCCTTCCACTTCCTTTAAGAGAAATTTGCACATCAAATAGTTTACAGTACTTTTACTCAGTAAGGTCCAGTTTTCCCACTATGGCTATTAAATTGAAAAAACAGGCAGAGATGGTATAAATTCCTTCTGAAATCTGGCTGAGTGCTCAGTCCAGGGTCCTTGGTGATGAGAGGAAGAGCATATAGTGCTCTGACTGTCATATGTGCAGTCTGCTGGCCTCACCCTGGCAGGCTGGAAAGGAAAATGTCTTACAGTTGTGTTTCTCTTTTTGTGTGTGCATGCAAAAGTGAATGCCTAGTTAACCTGGAAAGTCCACTTTCACAGACACAGACACACACAGAGACACAGACACAGACAGACAGACAGACACACACACAGAGACACAGACAGACACAGACACACACACACTCTTGTTGACTCCAAAAAATATGCTTAAAATTAAGGCCATGGGAATTTTTTTTTCTCAGACAATTTCCTTTGAGACAGAATATGCATCATTCATGACATGAAATTCTGGAATTTTGGAAGGAAAACATAGTCCTGTGATGGAATTTTCCAAAGGTAAAGATGATTTTCTTCCACCTCACTGAACTGCAGAGCGGAGAGCTAAGTGCGCAGGGTATCTCAGATCTAAATACATGTGAGAAGTGTGGAAGCGTAGATCAGGATCTGACCTTTACAGTTTCAGACTCTGTAATCTTCAACATTTTGCAACTGCCTTTATTGCTATTGCAGTCTGAACTTGTTCTGCACATCACAATCCCTATGAAATTTGATAAAATCTGAAAGTAAGGCTGGACCCCATTGTCACAGTTGAGGATTTAGGTGCTGTTATTCTGGAAAAACGTGACCTTGCATTAGATTATCCACGACTTGTTGTGGACCTTGAGTTTTGCATTCATAAAACCTGATACAGGGCATAGTTCCAAGCCTCTCTGAAAAATTGGCTGTGCTTCTAAAATTTCATTCAGCAAGAAATCAGTGCTGTGCATCACTGGTCAAAAGATGACTAAGCTCTGGTTATAAATGATGTAAATGATAAGGATTTACAGCTAGATTTTCTCATTTTTTACTCTTGTGGAGTAATACCTTGCTTCTTAACCAATGAATCGGAAATAAGCAAATCTTTAAACTAGGTGTTTGCTCAAAAGCTTTGCTGACAAGAAATGTATTTATGTATATGTTAAGTGCCTTCTTGAGTTAGGGCCAAAGTAGGAGGAGGCAGCACCCATGCTTTAGAGAGCGTTTCCTGTACATCACATTGGCAGAAGACACCTGGCCTCAGAGGTTACTTTTAACATCCTCATTACCAAAACAAACAAAGTGCTCTGGGTGAAATCCCAGCTTTACTGAACTCAGCAGCAGAAGTCCCAGCAACCTCAGTGGCCCCAGGTTGTCATCATACAGACGTCTTTCTCCTTCATTCAGTGTCCTGACACTTTTCAACTTGAAGAATATACTGCTGCCAGCCCAGTGATCATGTCCCTGGCCTGCCTGCCTGTGGCCATTCACAGCAGCCTGGTGACATCACGATGGCACAATATTTACATCCGCCTCTCTGAAAATGCGCAGAGGTAAAGGCACAAATCCAAGAAAATCCAGCTCTCCCTGCCTGACATCGATTTATGTAGGTTCATCGGCCATTGAACATAAGTTTTTCGGTGTTTACTAAACGCGATTCCCTTACCCAGCCATACCATGGTGCTGGCAATTACCTAGTGATATAGAGTGAAGAAAAAAAGAACGACACGTAGTTTTTACTTAGCAATTCACTGTTTTCAAAGTGCAGTAGGACCATTAACTAATTAATTTGTCCAATTAATCATTCAATAGCTACATGCAATGGCTGGGCAGAGCTGTGGGCTTTGTCCTGGCACCAGCTGAGCATGTACAACCCGTCCAGTTCATCTCTCTGGCAGCGTGCTGCTTGTTCAGCGCCACCGGCCTCCAGCTCAGCTACGGTGGCCCAGAAACAGGCAACTGGAAAATACAGTTATTGTAGAGGAGAATTGGTTTGTGTTTGGAGTTTATGAGGATTTTTAAGTTACAAAAGTCTCATTACCTTTTTTTCCCCCTATTCTGACAACTAGGAATATAAGTTAATACAGTAATAAACAATAAAGAACTAATAAACTAGTAAAATAATATAAATTAATTTAAACACTTTTCACAACTAGGAACACAAAATAACATTAACTAACATGGCGTCTATGACATAAAATGAAGTCGGCTCATGAGTGGGATTCTTTAATTGTGAAGTGCTTTGTAATTCCTGCAATTGCTCTTACCACTAGGTCCATAAAACTGTTTTCAAGTTAAAAGAAACATTGAAGAATGTTTTAAGGGTCCTAAAGAATAACAGCTGGTTTGGGGATTTTTATCTTAAACAAGGGTCGTATTTCATTGCTGTGGTTTCTTTTGAGATAAAAGGTTAAAATCTTGCTTTGGCGTAATCCCCAAGAGCCAGTCTAGAAGTATCTGGGTGCTGTAAGTTAAAGTACAGACACGGCTATTTAAGGTTATTATACATATTTGCCTATGATAAAATGCAGCTTAAAATACTTCCATAACCTTTTTTTGTCAAAGTATGCTCATTGTTATGAGTCACTGAGTACTAAATCTACACTTTTTTCAAAAATAATCATGGCTTACCCATTTGGCATCATTTCTAAGAACAGTAAAGTAAATTATCTCTCATTTTAGTTCCGTGTGGTGGCAAAAAGCAAACTTTGACACCGTACAACAGCAAATACAAGGTATGTAGTATTACAGTGGCACGGAAATGACCAAAACCAGCACAAATGCCACAACCTCACCCTGTGCAGGGTTTTATTCCATCTAGCCAGTTAAATAATTGATCAAAGATAATACATTTTAGAAGCCTGCAGCAGTGGGGAAGCCTGGTGTTCTAAACCTTGGCAACTTCAGGTCGTCTTGCTGCACTTGTATCTAATGTGTGTGTATATATATATATATATATATATATATATATAGGCACAGTGTATCTATAGCCAGGTGAGGGGCTGACCTCAGCTGAGCCTTCCTGTTGTGCCTGTGACAGAAATAGTGAGGCCAAAGCCTTACGGATCCCAAAATCAAACAAGTTTTGTCCTGACGTTTCTTGGGGTGTTAATGAACGGCGAAATGGGGCACCACAGACCTTCCTCACCGGGGTGCGGGGGGTGCCGGGGCCCCTGCGGCGCTGCTGGCCGGGGGCTCTGGCGCTGCTGCCGGGGAGCAGGCAGTGGGCCGAGGGCCGGTGCAGGGCCCCGAGGGAGCAGGCGGTGGGCCCCGGGGGAGCAGGCGGTGGGCCTCCGGCCGAGGGCCGGTGCTGGGCCCCGGGGTCTCCGGCCCCGCTGCCGGGGAGCGGGCGGTGGGCTGAGGGCCAGTGCTGGGCCCCGGGGGGGCCCATCCCGCTGGCAGGGCAGAGCCGGCCGGTCGATGCGACCCCGCAGGGCCCGAGCCACCCGCGGGAACCCGCCAAACACAGCGTTCCCCCGCCGCCGGTGCCCCCGGCCTGCCCCGGCCTGCCCCGGCCTCCCCGCGGCGCGGCCCCCGGTGGGCGGCGGGCAGGGGGCGGCGGGGACGGGGCGGCCCCGGGGCCTCCCTGCGGCGCGGCCGCCCCCGTGAGGCGGCGGGCGGGAGCGCGGGCGGCGGGAGCCCCGGCGGCCCCTCCTCGGGTGCGTGACGCGCGTTGCCATGGCCACTGCTTTACGCTACAAGGGCCGGCGGAGGCGGGAGGGAGGGGCGGGCCGGGCCGCTTCAGCACCGGGGCGGCCGCGGACAGCAGCGGCGGCGGCCCCGGCTCGGCGGTGCCTCTGCCCCGCGGGAGCAGCGCCGGGGCCTGCGCTGGAGGAGCGGGCTCGGGCCTGCGCGGTGAGTGTCCCCGCGGGGAGCCCTGCGGTCCCCGTCCCCCGGCGGCCGGGCCGGCGGTGCGGGAGCCCGGCGTGCCGCGGCCCCCAGCCCCTCGGGGGGTCACGGGGCGGCGGGGGGGCCCGGCGGGCAGAGCCGCGCTGGGGCCGGGCAGCCGCCGGGCCGGGGTCCTCCGGCGGCGGTGGGTCGGGGGTGCCTGGGGCGGAGGGGGGGTTGTGCCGGTCGGTCCCCCCCGCGTCCCTTGGGAGCCGTCGGTCTGAGTTACAAAACTTTGTAAGAGCTGGAGCGGTCGGCTCGGGTCTGCCCCCCCGCCCGCCTGTGCGAGGCGTTTTCCATACAAACTTTACCAACTTATTGAAAAGAGCAGTTTGGCAGTTAGGCGGGGGGGGGGGGGGGGGGGGGGCGGGGGGGGCGGTTTGGTGGCACGTCCTCCTACGGGCACTCATTGCCGTGGATCCTAAACATTTCTTGAATTTGGGGCAAGACCTGCCCCACCAAATTTATAGCAGAAGGCAGGAGCGTAGTCTTCGGGGCTGGCTGTCCGATGACATGCCGGCAGCTCAGTCATCTCATGCAGGCAAAGCAGCCCTTCCTAAGGCTTTTTCAGGCCTTTTTGAGGCGTCCAGAGAGGGCCCCCCGTGTGCCCGGCGTGGGGGCAGAGCCTGGGGGTGGCAGCCGGCGAGCTGGGGTTCCTGCCCCAGCTGTGGGAGGGCTCTGCTTACGCCTGCCTGCAAAGCACAACTGGCTTCCAGCAACCCGGGGCCAGCATTCTGCGTCTTCCCAGCCAGGGAATCACTCTCCCGTGCTCCCTGCCTTCTCCCATCCGCAAGCATGTCTCTGATGCATCTGCTAAGCCACCGCAAATCTTTAACCGTATTCGTTATTCCATCAAAAAAACCATGCTTGGCTACACAGGCACACACATTGCCTTCCGCGTGCTGCGTTAACAATAATAGTTTGTCCATGGCTCTCATAAAAAGCAGCAAGGTAGGTATGAATAATGACGTGGATCACTGTTAAAGGCCAAGAAATGAATAAGTGGGAGTGGATCAAGAGCAGGGACTCACACTTCACGCTCTTGTGTTCCCCTTAGAGTCGGATGTGGCTTGTGTATGTCCCTTCCAGAAATGTAAAACCGATCCCCTTGTCCTTCCATCCTCCCATGTGCTGTGGCTGCCGCATCCCACAGTGAGGAGTAAGGGCTGTGTGCAGAGGGGAGAGTAGCAGAGGCTGGATTATGTCTTCTGTCCTTATACCTTAGCCCTCTTGCATTCCCACAGCTTAGTTTAAAGAGGACAGCAATAATTTCCTTTAATTTGCAGTTACTGCAAACCTTTGACCTCACGATAGTGTTGCTTGCACGCCGTCCCTGCTCAGCTATGCATTACAGGCATAACTTCACAGCAAATTTAGTTTTGTTGCCTCATTAGGCATCAGACATACAGCACCGTGGTAAGGACTACGTTGTGCTCTGTAACGATTCAGCTGCCAGAGAGACATCTAAAGTCGACCCTTGTGAGCAAAGGCCTGAACTTAAATTCCTGCCCTGGAGAGCATATCACCAGCTACTGCTCAAGTTCAGAAGTAACTGCTGATGCAGTAGAGTCTGGTAATTTATGAATCCACTATAAATCAGGGAGAGATAAGTGGACAAAGTTCCTTGAAAGATCACATTGAAATCACATTGAGATTGAGTTATTTTGGAGAGTAAATTAAGCAGCATTTAGGCTGTCAGTGGAAATTGATTCTTTAATTAACGCTGCTTGAAGGATTGAAATTCTACACGTATTTTCAAAATGCTCCTAATTCAGATTAGTTTCATGGCCTTCCTAGTTCTGGGCTCTGAAGATCAGACTCTGTCCTCAGCTGCAGCTCCGGAACTCCTGGCTGTGAATCAGGGCTCCTCACAGCCAGGACGGGTTTGGTCCGTACCACCAGTGCTTGGCTGTAGCAAGGGGTGAAAATGTTGGTAGCTTGTGCTCTGCTTTGCCTTTTCCATTCATGCTGAGCCGCCCTTAGTGAGTCACCCTGACAGTATTGACAGTGTTTGTTGCATTCCCAGTAGCTTGATAATCATCTGCGTATGGGGATGGAATTTGTCTTGCAGATTTAAGGCATGTGTCTTACACATCACACATATGTCTTACATGACTGTGTTTCACTCCCACTGGTTTTAATGGATGAAGCTTAATGGAACAGTTACAAGATTTGTAGGGAAACTCCAAGTCAAATTTCACCATGAATCTATAGGTAAAATGGAGTCAGGGATGGTCCACGCAGAGTGGGAGTGAGCTCCGAATTTATCTTCCTGAAGTCAGGTGCCCAGCCATGGACACTGGGCCAGTTCTGCTCTCATTTACAGTGGAACAATTTCTGGTTGAGGACTGAATTTATGCCATTGGGATTCAAACATAAATGTTTTGAAAGTTCTGGTCTGGCTTTTCCCTTTTGCTACCATGATCTTCACGCAAAAATAATTATTTAAAGCATTGTTACAGAATCTAAGATACCACAGGGAATCAGCAATGTACCTATTGCCTACTGCCATGCAGAATTAGAGGGCAGTACATAAAGGGAGAACATAGATAGCTGTAAAATCTGAGCATAATATTGAACATGGTTTCTTCATGTTGCACAATTGCTCACAGACAAAGCATCATTTAGCATTTTTTCTAGCCAAGATATTTTTGTGGCCCCAAAAACTGTTTCTTTCAGTACATATTAACAAAAGAATGGTTTACTTCCATAAAACATTACAAACTGGCACAGCAGATGTCAATTTATGTCAACATCAGCTGATTTTCTTCTCCATTACCCTTTCTGCCGGCTCTTTGCTTATCTAGCAGGTCCTGTCTTCTTGACATCCAATGTCACGTTGAATGTTTTTTCACATTTGGTGCTAGAAAGCTTGACTCAGTCTTTCTCAAAAATCGGTGTCATCATCCACATGATGGTCATTATGCATTATTGATAGTGATGGAAAAGTCACGAATACACACATCTTTGCTGCAGGGCCTTAGCCTTTTTCTTTGGTCTATCATTGCTTTATCTTCTCTCTGCATTTTAGTAATAATGTCAACAGAGACATTTCATGCTGCCTTCGCTACGGAGTAGCAGTACCCTGGTCCTGGTGCTGCAGCCATAATCCTTTTCCCTGAGGTAGCTGGAGTCGAGTTATGCTGTGTTTTACTTTATCACAGAACTCTAGAAAACATATCCTAGCTCTTACTTATGTAGAATTAAGAATAAAGTCTTGTACAGCAAATACTTTGAAGTTAATAAATAGGTCATGTATTTTTCCCCACTTTTACAATGTAACTCCTAAAATTGGGAAAATAACATCAAAAGGAAATCCCACTACTGTATTGTGTAGTCAGAGAATAACTTTCTAATTTAAGTATGGAAATAAGTCATAATAATATGAATTACATGTTAACATGATAAACACCAAGAGTAATTCAAGCGAGCAGTGGAAGACATAGTAATCTTTGAAAAGGACCCCAGCTTGCCCTCAGACACATTTTTGTGGGAGGTGCCAGCCAAGCCTGGTCCAGGATACAGAAGTTTTTTCCAATTCAATTTAAACTCATCACTTGCTGTAGCAGCCACAAAAAGCCCTTCTTCAGAGGGATCCTAGACTGCTTAACAAATCAACCTGGAGCCTGTGCCCAGGGTTCATGTCTTCTGCCATAAAATGAAAATACATCTGGAGTGAAACAGGATAATTGCTTAATAGCAAATAGTTTTATGAAATAGGCAGAGCAGAGCAGGAGTGATGCAGAGAGGGCTTTATGGAACATGACTGCGTATGTCTTCAGCTTTCTAGCTCACCCCAAGGAAAACCCTCCAAATCTATCGTACTACTGTATGTACTATCAAAATCCACCCTCGATACTTCAATGGCTCAGTACTGATTCAGAAGGGAAAAAAAAAAGCATCGCATTGATTGAATGAACTAAATGCAGCTTCCAGCAAGACATAGCATTTTTGGATATGATCAGGAAAAAAAAAAAAAAAAAAAGAAATCCATTCAGTTTACTGTGTGTGTTTTGTTGGAACACTCAAAATAGACATGACTGCAAACCTGGCACTATCCTCCAATGCTTTCATGACCAAGGTGGTCCCACAAGACAGGTTCTTGGGAACATTCTGCCACGTTTGTAACTCACCGGGTCTCCCTTGGTGTAGATGAGGGGAGGAAGCCTCTGGAGAGTTTCTGAGGAAAGCCTTGACTTTGTAACGTCCTCTATCCCCTGAAAACAGCCCAGAATTAGGACTGTAATGGCACACTGCATAGCTCATCCCTCTTCCTCTGGCATTTGAAGGGGAGAGATAATTATGAAGATGGTTAATAGATGGAAAAGGAGGATTGTTTCATTCTTTACCTTGCCTGCTTTTGCTGCAGTTTAGTCATAATAATGAGAGTTTTTGATAAGTGAGCTTCAGATTGAGTCACTGGTATCTCGAGTGAGTAAATAGATTTTGGTATTAGACTGAGGAGCTAAGCAGAGCAGTCATGCGCTGCTCTTGGAAGCTGGCAGGCAGAGAGGGGGAGGCAAGCATCTCTGGAGAGGGGAGGGGATCCTTGGCTGTCGTTCTTGCTGACTTGGGGGAATCACCTTGACATGCCCTGGGTCAGCGGATAAGGTGTCCGAGCAACCTCCACACTCACTGAATCCCATGGGAGACGCTGTCACCCAATAGGTTTGGGGGTCAGTATGCCCCATGGTGGGACCTGGGAGTAGGCACACCCAAAAGCAGTGACCGACCAGGAACGTGCTCTCAAGCAGTATTTGTGGCACAGCGTGTCAGAGGGGGAAACCCAAGGCACAGAGTGATGCATTATCTCCTAGACCCTGCTGGTTCTCATTATAGTCTTTCACTTGTTATACACAGAGACACAAGGGTAAAAGGCTTTGAAATTAGTTTGTTGGTGCATATCATCACAATTCAAAAATCCTGGAAACTATGAGTAGAGAATAATGAAATGATGCCTTTTTCCTGTAATGATGGAGCCAATAAAAGGCAGCCATTGAGAATAATGTCCCAACAGCCGAAGCACTTCATCAGTCTCAGCTGCTGCTTTTATGAACATATTATATAATAATGGTTGTTCTTCTACCAAAGAAAAAGAAAAAAAGCTCTCTCTCCTTCCCCTAAATATCACCTGGGGAAGCCATTAATTCTACTCTGCTGTTAATCTATACTATCATGATGATATATCCATTAATGGATATCATATATCCATTAAACCTTCCACCCCTGCACAGAAAGAAATACCAATTGTTCATTGTTAAAAAGAATTTTGTATTTCGGTGGGGTTTTTTTAAGTAACCGATTATATATTTGTCTGACTTTTCCTCCAGGCAGCCAGACTCCACATGCTGAGACTCTTTTATCTAAGCAGTCCAGAACCTCTTTTCTTTGCCATTGAAGACACAACTGGCTTCTCACTTTCAGGCTAACCAGAGCCTTGCCCTTGCCAGACTTAACCCTTCATTCCCAGCTGCAAACATGAGCCATCGCTGCACAGATTTGAGGAGCAAGTCAGGAAACATTAATTCCTTCAATTAGTAGCCCATCAAGAGTTGGAAAGCAAATGAATGCTGTAGACAGGTCCTGGCACAGGAGACAGGTTCTCACAGAGTGAGGAAAGCAGGTACTGGGTTTCTGGCAGCAGTAAAATGGCATACTCAGTGATAAATATCTCACTGCTGTAGCATGGAGGAAAAATCCATAATGTTCTTAATAAAAAGAATAATAGAGTCCGTAGCTCCTTGGGCTATCATTTCAGCTTTTCCTGCAGGTTATGCATATATTTACACTCAAGTCATACTTGTAAAGTTATCTTTACTCAGAAGGAGCTATACTTTCAGCATAGAAGTTGAGGTTGAGGAACATAACTCAGCAACAAGGAGTAAATTCACATTCACAAATCAGGCAGTGGACAGAGCCCTCCTCGGGATAGTTAAGGAACCTTGGGTAGGTGCTGTGCACTTTGTCGGAAGGGGTGCTGGAATGGAGGTCTTTGAAGGAAAGCCTTGAAAAGGCTACCTAGCTGTCAGCATGTGTTCGAAATGAGAAACAAAAATGTAAAAGTGCCTTTATGATAGATGGGATTACTTGCAAAACATAGCTGTAATTCCTGCATAGCCAGTCAGTGGGCCATTCAGTGCGTGGAGATTCCAGCAACAGGCTGAAGAATCCTGCGCTTACTGTAAACGGACCAAGAACCTAGTCTGCCAGGAAACAAGACCTTCCTGTCATCTGCATGCATTTTTAGAAAGCTTATGAAGCCACTATGCAATTCATAATGTTTAATTTTGCTGAGTTGTTATTAGTTCTGTTTTTTTATATGATTCCACTGTGTCCCTGCTAAGTTGCATGCCTATTGATAATATTAAATTCTTCTTCAAAATCCCACAGAGAAAATAGTAAGTTTGTTAACATTTTTACTTACAGGGAATTATGTATGACCTGAAACCCAGAGTCTTTATAAGCACTTCTGTGCCTTTCCACTGCTTTTACCTTATCATTTCCAACTTAAAAGGCTATTGTTATGACTGCAGGACTGCCAAGTTGTAATGCATGATTTATTATGTACAGCAGGTGACTGGTAGTTAACATTTCTCTCAAAATGAATGTTATTGTTGTTGGTCTTTTTTTTTCCTGCAGCTTTCCCTGGGAGGTTCATGTTCTTGTCAGTGACAAGATGACAATTCATATTTTTACCAAAGGATCCAGTGAGTCATCCTATTAACTCCGCTGAAATACATGCTTGCCAATCGTCCTGCCACGGTAGGTCTGTGGGATGTGGCATTCTCTCTGGAAATGTTATTCAGGATGTCCGTAGTCTGCATTCGGTAGTACAAATCATCTTTACCTCAAGCAGTAACTTCTCAGTGATGACCACAGCCACAAATAGACAAAATATTGCATATCATATTTTTTTTTTAAAGTTATTACAGTATTTTAGAGCAAATGAGAAGATTGACCGTGCCTAATACCATGCTATTTACGAGGGCTTGGTTTGTTCGAACCTGGAGGCCACTTAAGAAGGAACCTCATGTGTTGTGGGAACCAATACAAAGTCATGATACATCTGGCCTTGAAAATGTTGCTGCGAGGGGACCCACATGCGGCTAAGAACGAGTGTACCATGAGTCATGATGGAAAAAACTGACATCCAAAAAGCCCCAGATCTCCAGGATGATATAATGTGGAGTACGTATTTGTACCGGTTGCCCAAATTAAACTCCTGAATTATTTTGTCCCTCCTGAGAACTCCCAGCCCATCAACCCAATATCCTGTACCGTTCCAGTAGAGGTGTAGGCTGCTTGGTTCCTTCTCCCAGCGTTGTGCTGTAGGAGGGTATGGCTGCCCTTGGGTTGTACTGCTCTGCACATCATTTTTATCTGGGAGAAAGGCTGGTGCAGGCTGGTACATGACTCTGGTGCTTTTCGCCGTTCCTTGGGTTGGCTTTAAGAAAAGGTAGGATACATTTTGTGTTAATAAAGTCTCTCTTTTCCTGCTTACTTGTTCTGCCCTTGAAGGTGATATTCTGTGTCATAGTCCAAGCAAACTGGTTTCTGCTTAAGTGTATTTTGCACACCATGCAACCTTATCTCACAGGAGAAGAGCATATGGCCTTGAGTTATTTGTTATTTCAGGATAACTAGATGGTAGCTGTACTGAAAACTTATGGCAACTCATGCGTTACCTCATGGTAACAGGATAAATAAACAGTATCTTCACTGCATGCATTAACATTAATGGAAGGAAAAACTCATGAAAAACACTGTCAAACCAGTTTAAATATGTCCTCATTTAGGATGCCCCAGATGCTTTACTGCTTCTACTTGTCTCATACACCTTTAAATTATGACTCGGACGCCTTACATATTTGACATTCTTGCCTTCAGAGCTTAGGTCAGCTGCAGTCCTTAAGTCAGTGAGCACGCAAAATACTTTTTAAAGTCTGGCTTAATAGAAAAATGTATCTTTGAACTAAAATAAAGCTTTAGCAAGATATTGTGGAAGTCATTAGTGATACATATAATGTGAATGCAGCAAAAGCAATATGGAGATGTAAGAAGAGAATTGCAATAGTTACTTTGAGCACCTCTGGGGTAACCCCGAAAAGTAAGGCACTACGGCAGCTGACAAGATATTTTGCTTTATCTGTAAAAGGTCCCTTCACAACCGATTTCAAGTGCAAAGCAGAGACAATTGGAGCATTAAAGTATTCCATATAATTGTTGTAAAACAGGTAAATAAGGGAGTAGATAAAAGCAAAGGGAAGAGAATGGGCCTAACACAGCTGCACAAAAACTGTTTTGGATGTATTCTTGAGATGGCTTGAGAATGCCAGAACATTGCAAACCCTTTGAAAATACTCTGAAACAGCATTCTAGAGTATGTAAAAAGAGAATCTAAACAGTTTATCGGTAAAACATGAGCTAAGTTTGATGAGACTGTCCTCTAGACTGTAAGTATCTGTTTCTGTGAAAGTCGTGTGGAACATGAAAGCTATCATTAGCACGGCAGATTTTCTTCATTCAGACATAGAGCCCGATCTGGTTTTATTTTTTTGAAGCAGCTGATGCATGGCAGTGCTAAGAGGTGGTTAACTAAATCTTTCAGCATCATTGCAAAACCAAATTCACACTTGTTTGGTCCAAACCCTGCTGAAGAAAATTAGACCCTCTGATTTCAATATAAAAATAAATAGTAAGAATTAGCAAAACTGTGTTTAATGATCCCACAGTAAGTAAATATTTTTCCACATCACAACCACTTCACCAGCTGAAGGTGACCACTCAAGGACAAGTTGGAACTTGAATGAGGGAAATATTTTTCTAACCTTATAATAAGGATAATATATCACGAAATTTGGCTAGGTCTGATTGATCTTATTCTGTGCTTCTCTAGCCAGTATATGTAAAAGAAAACACCCTGAAAACTACTTTTCCTCATCACTTTATCTAGCAGAGATCTTAAATCAGGCAGGATTCAGGGTCCGCTGCAGTTTATAGTAACATTTTAAATCCACAGTGAAAAAACTAAGAAAAATCAATAGGAGAGAGTCTCAATAAGTTACGAATACTGATAAACCAAGGGGAAAACCCCCTTTTTTTCAATACACAGTTTCAAAGACTGACTGTTCCTCTCACTGCCACAGTGCCAGTGTTTACGCAGCCTTCCATTTGCCTGTGCCTAGACTTTAAGATAGGAAAACACTGTGAAACACATGAAACACTTTTAGGTATTCATGTGGAAGAAGTTGAAGAAACAATTCTTTTGACAGGGTGCAGTAGGGCAGACTGTGAAGGCTGGGGCTGGGGGTGCCGGTGAGTAACAGCTCTCCAAGCCTGTGTCACGTATATAGGTACCCTGAAGGGCATAACGCTGCTGCCGGCAAAGGGGCAGCGAGGTATAGCTGCCTCCAGGGATCACCCTCCACTGCAAACATCACCAATTCCCAAAGAATGAAGCAATTTTCAAGCTTCTTTTCCCATTAACTGACCCAATCCCGGCACTCACTTGGGTTTGGCTTCATCTGGCTGCTGTGGTCACCTGCAGTGAGGTGCCTTCCCTTCATCCCTTGGTCTCTCTTCTTTTACACAACACTTTGACTAATCGTAGCCTCAGTACTGCTGCTGATTTATTTTAACTGAGGCTTACTTGCATTAATAATAACAACTCCTGACGTTAGCCTGAGCACCTTGGTAAATAAATTTACCACCATTTTAAGAAATAAGGTTCCTAATGACTATAAAATTGCTTGTTGCCAGACAAGAATAAGGAAAAGTACAAGAGAAAGTTCTTCTAGGAAAGTGCAGCATTATGTACCAACTTGCAAACTGGAAGCAAATCGGTAAATAATAAAAAAAAAAAAGCTCATTTAGATTAATAAATTAATCTGTAGATTAATTATATTCTTGCCAACTTAATTCCTGGTTTTCCTATGACATTTTCCTTACTTGTCCAAGTTGAAGGCATTATTTCAGCACAGAATTCTTAGTATATATCATAAGACATTAATGTTGAGGCTTTGAATTCACAAAGCATCACTGAATTCTCCAGGAATCACTTTAGAGAAATGACATTTTGATGTATGACTCTTCAACACAAAAGAAGTATTTACTGACATTACCTTTTCCTGTCATTTTTAAATCTTAGTATATTGCAATAAAATCTGAAATAACTAAAGCCATATAGCAATAAAGGAAGGATTTCTAAGCTTATTTAGGGATACTTGCACCTTCTAACTTTCAAAAAGTGTTTGAAGAGAGTCCCTCTGCTAAAAAAGTGGATTGAATTTCAACATTCCCTTCTCTAAGCCCTTTCTTTTGCATCACAGAATTAACCTTGAAAAGCTCTCTCAAAGTTTTGCAATATCAGACAAATCACATAACCAAAACTGTATATAAATAGATGTGTATATACCGTATATAATTACATACTGTGTGTAACTCCCAACTTTGGTCCTGATTTAGCCAAATTTTAAAGCAGGCATTTAGCTTCAAACATATGGTTAGTTCCATTCTTTGTAACGAGGCAAGAAAGGTGCTTGAAATTATGTATGTTCTTGATTAGCTGACTTGGGAGCTGAAACTGTAGTAGAAGTATATGAAAAATAGCTCATTTGTCAGTTCACAGGTTACTTGAAATTATAAAATATTCCAGAATGTGGAATCTGGAGGCGAGGGAAGGAAAATGTATGACAACGTACATATGTAGTGACTACTGATTAAGAAACAACAGTGTAGACTTTTTGGAAGTGTTATTACTCAATATGATTTCACTTTATTTTTATTCTTGAGCTTTAGCTGAAAAAATATGTTTTAGCCATCTGTCTGCAAAAGCGTTTCTCGATGTTTCAATAGTTTGTTTGCAGGGGTGGCCAATACCCGAAAGTCACTTCTTCCCTGCAGCTGGTGACTCACTGAGCTGTTTCAGATCCCACCTGAACACCCGAGTTCCGCATCCCCATTCTTCAGTCCCTCCAAACTCCAGCTTTGCATCAGCGTGGCTGGGAGACACAGCTCTGTCTGAGAAACAGTCTGCCTACAAGGGATTTCATAGTTTTTCTGTGGAAAATAGATTATAAAGTTCAGTGGCATAGTAGAATTCCCATCCTGTTTGTATGCAGTATTAAGGAATACAGTGATCTTTATTTTTGTATTCTTTTTAGGTGCGCAAGTAGTGTTTCAGCAGCAATGATTTAAACCCCCTTGCTATGTTACAAATACTTTATTGCAATTGTTTTAAAATAATTTTTAGTTTCCCTGAATTCTTTCTGAACTAAGCTTACACAAACCCAACAGAAATACTCTCAAAACAAGCCTTAGCTAACACACGCAACATTAAGGAGAAAGCAAAATTATGTTTGTGCAGGAGAAAGAAATTCCTTTCAGTAAGCAAAGTTGTTTTCAGTGCCTGTACCTCCATCTATAAGCTGTGTAAACTGCAGCTTCCCATGGGTTGGGGATGTTCACATCTGACTGCAGAGAGTAAAGAAATGCTTCAAATAACTGTATTGACTAAAGAGTTTTTGCTCTCTGGAGCGATGAAGAAAGGTCCTGCTATGTCCAGAAGCATTCTCTTCCTTCACCTGTAGCTCAGAGCAGCAAACACAACTTCAGACTGCATGCACCGAAGCACAGCAGCCCAGGCATGCAGGTTAATCGAAAAGTTACCAGTAAATCACAGTATCCGCCTGTGAGTTATCATGCGGATTATGAAAGAGTATTGAAAATGGCATGATAGGATTCAGCAATAAACCTTTCTGGTTTAACCGCCTGAGCGTTAGCTACCTGAAAAGAAGGGAGGAAGCGTAAGCAGGCAAAAGGGGGCACAGCATGAAATGATGCCCAGGAGTTCTGGAAGTGTTGTAGCCCTCTGACCTGTTTCTCTTCTGTAACACTGACGTTAATGTCAGGAGACAATAAGATGGAGATCTGCATATTTCATTACGCCTTGGACACCTAATGCCCAACAATGTTTTGCTTCTTTGTAGTTCCTTAAATGCACTTCTTATTTACTAACTGTAATCACACCTCATTGTATAAATGTATGATTGTGTTTAATTATATTCACAGTACACACCAATACAATTTTAAAAAATCAAACATGCAGATTCCCATTACAAAAATTTAATTAAACTAGAGTTTTTGTATGATAAATTAGAAACATTTTAAAACCAATGTGGAGGGGTTTGCACCTTTTTTCCCTCCTCGTTGTAAAAAGTAAATAAATTATCCATGCTAAGGTCTATCTTATATAAAAGGATATAGTTTTAAGCTGAGGAATTTCAGAGCCTGAGCTTCATCCCATTCAATTAATTTTATATATACTTTTATATATATATACACTATTTTGTTCTATAGGTGCTTCTTTCCATGCTTTCTTGAGAAGTTGTTGGAGTGTCAGTGCAGACTGGAAGGGTTTTTCTTATTGGCTCTGCAAACCATAACTTGCAGCGTTGGTACATTAACGTAGGAACATGGTTAATGGCTTAGAAGGAAAAGATTTTGCCTCAGAATCACAGTAGAAACAGCTTAACAATTATCGGATAACCAGTTCTTAAACCGCAACAAGTGGTACTAAAGGATGTGTGTGTGTAGGTGATCCATAGAGACTCAAGTACACCCAAGGCATATGGCTAGGTAAACAATGAGCATGCTGCACCATTCCTGCTTTAAAAATAAAACAACAAACTTCCTGGTCTTTCAGTAGTTTCAAGTATGGAAATCACTGAAGATAAAGGGAGATTTCTAGGCAGGACAGAAAGAACAAATCTGCTCATTTTAGCTCTTCATAGTGAAAAAATGTATTTGGAGTTTCATTATAGCTACCAAGTATTTCATGTTATTAACCTTTGAGTAGCTTTAGATCAAGTCTATATGGGTTACTGCATT
Source organism: Falco naumanni (assembly GCF_017639655.2). NCBI lineage: Eukaryota > Metazoa > Chordata > Aves > Falconiformes > Falconidae > Falco > Falco naumanni. The sequence goes on along the minus strand of NC_054067.1, from coordinate 21,893,114 downwards.
TACTTTGAGTCATAGTTTATACAATGACAATGGTTTCTCAGCAGGATTAAAACCCAAGTACATTAAAATTCAGTTAAAGTCCTGTGACAAGTGCAGTGGTTGACTCAGACCGTTAACTGGGATTGTGTCTCTGGAAAATGAACTGCTTTGTCACTGCGCTGGGGAAGGAAGATACATGTTTGTTATAACCGAGTGAGATGTCAGGCGCTCTCATATTTGAGCAAGTTCTAACATTTCTCTCTTAATTTCTGTTCCTCCCTAGTTAGCCAACCGACATCACGATGACTGAGGACTTAGGCCACAGATTCAGTAGTCTCACCTGGGATCAGATTAAAATCCTGGATCAAGTTTTAGCTGAGGTCATACCTATTCATGGCAGAGGAAATTTCCCAACACTGGATGTAAAGCCGAAGGATATTATTCATGTGGTAAAGGAACAGCTCATTGAAAAGCAAATCAATGTTAGAGATATCCGCCTGAACGGTTCGACAGCCAGTCACATCCTGGTAAAGCAGAATGGAACCAGTTACAAGGACCTAGACATCATTTTCGGGGTGGAACTTCCAAGTGAGCTTGAGTTCCAGATTGTTAAGGAAGCAGTTCTTAATTGCCTATTGGACTTCTTGCCAAAATGTGTTAATAAGGAAAAAATCACTGCTCAGACCATGAAAGATGCCTATGTGCAGAAGATGGTCAAAGTCTCCACCGACCACGATCGCTGGAGCCTCATCTCACTGTCGAACAACAGCGGCAAAAATGTAGAATTAAAGTTCGTCAACTCACTCAGACGGCAGTTTGAGTTTAGCGTGGACTCCTTCCAAATCATCCTGGACTCCATCCTGAATGTTTACAGGGCAACAGATTGCAAACTGACAGAAGACTCTCACCCCACTGTCATCGCCGAGAGTATGTATGGAGACTTCAACGAAGCAATGGACCACTTAAAATACAAGCTGATTTCCACAAGGAACCCAGAGGAAATCAGAGGAGGTGGCCTCCTGAAGTACAGCAATCTCCTGGTTCGTGACTTTAAGCCAGCAGATGAGGCTGAAATTAAATCTCTGGAACGTTACATGTGCTCCAGGTTTTTCATTGATTTTCCAGATGTTGCTGAGCAGCAAAGGAAAATTGAGTCATATCTGCGCAACCATTTCATTGGAGAAGAGAAAAGCAAGTATGACTACTTGATGACTCTGCGTGGAGTTGTAAACGAGAGCACAGTCTGTCTCATGGGACATGAACGAAGACAAACTCTGAATATGATCACAATTCTGGCTTTAAAAGTGCTCGGAGAACAAAATATCATCCCAAATGCAGCCAATGTAACCTGCTATTATCAGCCTGCTCCGTATATCAGTGACAGAAACTTCAGTAATTACTACATTGCTCACGGACAACCACCTGTCATCTACCAGCCATACCCATTTCACATACAAATACAAAGCAGCATGGTTTAGGGACACGGTAACCTCCTCAGCACTTACACTCCTCTCTCTTTCCAGTTCTCTTCGTAATGAAGGCCTCATTAAAGCAAGCGTTATCATCACTTTTGATTTAAGGACATTTTTGTGCAAGTTGCCAAAGTTATTTGGTTGAGCAATGTCTAAACCACCGTTAAGCAGATTGTAAAATAAGTGAAACAGCTGTCATTCATGAAGTATTTATACCCCTACATGTATTTGGGCTATACATTATTTCTTTTTCAATGAAAAGAGAAGGATATAAATTATTCTAATTTTATAAAATGAAATGCACTAAGTTCTGGGTTCTAAAAAATTCTTAGGCAAAATTTAAATAGTGTAAACGAAAAATTAAAAATTAAGCCAATAAAATACCTCTCAGTAGAAATACCTGATTTTCAAAGTGCTCGTGTTCTGGGTACACTAAAGTAGACCATCCATCAGTGACACCCATGCAGGTCAGCAACATTTATTTGCAGCACATTTTGAAAATACACGTTGATGGGCTGTCTGTTGGTGGCTTGAGCTCTGCTTTACAGGCTCTGGTCTGATCACTCTTCAGGTCCAGTTAGAGGCGTGAGGTCCCTCTCCTCACCAGCGTACTGTTTAGTAATGGTTAGCAGGAAACACCCCTACCAAGAGCAGACTCAGACTTTTTGTGCATCCAAAATTTCCACTCATGTGAGTGAGAGATTTGGGTGCACAAGTACTGCAGCGCTGGACCCCAGGATCTGCCTCACAGATACTGAAAGCTGTAAGAGATGCAAGTATTCTGATTAAATTGGTCTTGGAAAACAAGGGAATAGAATGAGAAAGAAGGTGAAAATTGAGCAAATAGGGCTTGCTTTCTATTGTTCATTTGTTATTGATCAGAGATACTTTAATGCATAATAAGCAGAGTTGGGAAAAAAACACCAACCAAAAAGCCCAGGACTGCGTTGTTTTTAGGTGAATTAAAACAAATCCTTGGCAGTGGCATTTGAAAAAATGTTTTGTACTAGCAATGTCCTGTATATGTTTAGATACCTGCACACATACACTAGTAGCAAATGAAGATTTCTCTTATGATCAGGAAGTAAAACATTAGTTACAGGTTTTTGTGCGTGTGTTTACCAAAGATAAGTTTTAAACATGTCACATAAGTGCCTCCCTGTGCCAGTTGCTCCATGAAAGTCGTAATGCTGTTGGCCATCGTGCTAGAGAGCTCCTGAATTACGGAAAGGGAAACATATGCCCTTGGTACTCCACCAACGGGTTGCAAACTGCTCGTAGTGCTGAAGGTCAGAGAGCTGTGCACTGTTCCCTTCAGTCTGGGCAGGTTTGGGACGCGTGGGTCTAAGCTGTTCTCACTGAAACCCTCCGGCTTAGATGCTGAATGCGGTACAAGAAGGAATGGTGTGAAAAGGAGGTTTAGAACGGATGTGGTTGGAAAATGGGAACAGCCAACTGGAAATGCAAGCAGTAGAGTTTCTTACATCTGATGCTTAATGTGTGGCTATGTCCTACTACGAGCTCATTGCTGGTACATCACTGTATGTCCTCATCCTCCTCATGTTTAAAGGAATTGACTGCATTTTGTCTACTTACAGCAGGTGTCAGGTCTTAGAAATTTCTTCTACTTTGGTAAGAAAGTTTGATTGATTTTACACAGAAATATTCTACGTACCACTATTTTAAATGACACATTTCCAAAATTTCTAAGGTCTACGAAGACCTATTGCCAGTGAAATGTAGCTTTCCTTTTCCCCGTTTTATACCTGTAAGTAGAACAAAGAGCTGTTTGAAGGCAGCTTTGCTGACCATCACTAAAGCAAACTCTTTTCTGTAAAATACAGTGCAAAAAACCCCCGACGTTTTTGCAACATGAGAAGGCTATACTAATCTCCTTGGAAGTTGATTCATTTTGTGATGTCTTTCACAATTTTTCAAGTATGTCCAATTCTGTGTCTAAAAGCACACTTTATTTCACTTCCACTAGTAATTTTCATTGGATAAACTGTATTTAATAAAATGGGCAATTCTAATTGCTGTGTTATCAGATATGCTAACACTATATTTGCATATAAGCACTTCTAGGGAATTTCCTCTTACAGGAGCAAAATGGAGTGGAACATGGTGGATTCATTATGTTTTTTAAATTGAACTGTTTAGATTACAAAGGCAAACTTTAGTTTGGTGTTTGCCAAACTAAATAGCACTGTGAAATTCTGGAAGAGCCTTATGCTGATTATGTCCCTGCTAATGAAAGCTGGACTGGGCACAGATGAGATTAGCAATGAACCTGTGGGAGTCAGGCATCCAAATGACTTGAGTTTCAGGAGGAACTGGGCTCCTACATGCCCTGAATTTGTTTTAAAATCTCTAGTCCATTTACATTGCCCTGTGACCTTAACATAGTGTAGCCACATCAACTTGTTACTCCCCCACTCCTGGTTTCCTTGCTTGCTGGGTGGAGAAATGGGTTGATGTCAAGGACTGGGAAACTGATCAGCCAAGAAGGAGCATTTTCAACATGTCATGTATAGCCAACGATCCGTTACCTGGAGAAAACTTCAAAAAGCTGTTTTTTAACCACCAAGTAGAAACAGGTATCACCCTGTATAAAGGACTATAATCCTTTTTTCAATCAGATATTGTGGAAAGTATCAGGAATGGTGAACTAGCTCTGGTTTTGTATAAACTAGCCTGTCTGCTTGTACAGAAACTGTTTATTTAAATATATATATATATATATATATATATATATATATATATATATTCCGTTACGTCACTGTTTATACATCCAGGTTAGGTAAGGAAGGACTCAGCCGAAGTCCATGGAGTTAGTGGGAAGAACCCACCTGACAGTAATGGGCTTTGTGTGGGACCCCAGAAAAGAATAAAGGACTTACATGGGTACCTAGAGGTAAAGGTACGAAGACATCAATATGCAAAAATGTCTCAGGTATAAATAAACCCTTTAAATTTATTGAAAAAGGTCTTGTATTTCTTACCTAGAGGTAGTTCCATTTTGAAGGTTAAGTAAGGTTTATGATTTTGTATATGCTCACATATATAAAATCTCACATATCTACACATACACTGGCAATTAACAAAATCTAATGGTTTTAACTATTTCCTTCCAAATGTTTTATTGATACCTGGCAGCAGTATTTGACCTGGAGATTCTTTTTTTCCCAAAGTCATAGTGATTCTGTAATCTAATATTAAAAAAGGGATGATGTATAGACTGCTGCTTGCAAAACATTGGTATCAATATGTAAGACGAAATATTGTAACCTCTTATCCAGTTGTTACTGATTTCACTATGTGCAGATATAAATCTATAAAGAATTAAGAGTTTTCTCAGTACTGTTCTCCTGAGCTTCATGTTTGCATTATAATTATATCTTGTTAAAATCTGTTCAATAATTATAATACCTGAAAATTGTAATGCTGATTTTATTTAATCACATAAAACTTCTTAAGGTTTACAGCTTAATCTAATGTTGTCAGGACCTAAGTGTTAAAAGTTTCAAGTGCTTTCCTAAAAAATGTCGTTTGAATTTTGTGTTATATTGTAAAAGGTCTATTTGAAGCATATACTTTATGGTAGTTCCTTTAAAATGTAATTTGTGAGCTTTATACTCGTCACATGACAGAGGGTTTTACAAGGGGTAAAAGGAATGTAAAATTGTCCTCAGTCGAGATGTTACATCGTCTGTTGTGTTGCACTGAGCCTGCAGATCTGTGGAGGGACGGAGCTTATGTACCACCGCGTCACTGCGGTTTTCTGGCTGTGTAATGTGACTGGGGTTAGAGGAGTGATGTCAACATAAATTTGACATCACACAGGTGTGTATTCAACATGATATGCGGAAATATCTGGAGTAAGGACAGCAAAGAGAGTTTGGCAGGTCAGCATGATCCTTACAGCTCAGTTTTTGTTTGATACGTTTTTCTGTTAAACTAAACAAACGGAAGGGTATTCAGGACAAAGCTACTGCAGGTGAGAGAAGTATTTCACTTAATGTGCCATCTGAAGCTTCTGAAAAAATATTGTAATGCTAAAAATGTGTACTAATCACACAAATTTGTAGGTCATTAGTCCACAGTGTCGACTAGTGCCTTTGGGTATTTGGGGAACGATCATTAAAATAACTTTCTTGTTTAACGTATGGTTTGCTTGTAATACCTTCATTATTCTGGTTGGACACCAGTTCTGGCATGCAGACTTCTAGCAGCCAAACTGGTGTATCATAACTGCAAGGGTGCTAAAGGTTCAGTTACGGTTCCTTAGGTCAATAAACCACCAACTCAAACTTACCACTGATCCGCTTCAGACCCACTCTGAAGGTGACGGAACAGCCAGTTCTCATGGATCTCTCTGATACACCTGAGTGGCTCTGTGCTGGCCATCGAACAGGCTTGTGTCAAACAGGCACAGTTCAAGTGCCTAGACAGATATTTATATAACAAACCCACGAATGTCTGCTGGGTAAATGAAATTAATACTGAACTTGACAAATGATTTGACTTTACATATGTCTAAAAATACCGTTACCTACGCTGAATGCACACATTTACTCAGGCTTGTAGAATTTCTGTCAAGTATGAACACAGCCAACGCCAGTGATGCTGGACCAAAGTCAGAGAAACTCCTACAAATGGAACGTTCAGCTGGGTGACATTAACCCATCACAGCTGGGTTTCTGGTTGATTATTTGGATCTTCTGGTTTTGGGGGGGTTGAGTTTTTTGGGGGGTGGGTGGGGGTTTTTTTTTGGTTCATGGGCTGGTTTTTGGATTACTGCTTATTCATTCAATCATATTTTTGAAAAAGGACAAGCCCCATCCCTGGGGGTGCTCAGGGCCAGGCTGGACGGGGCTGGGGGCACCCTGGGCTGGTGGGAGGTGTCCCTGCCCCTGGCAGGGGGTTGGGGCTCGGGGGGCTGTCAGCTCCCTCCCAGCCCAAACCAGGCTGTGATTCTGTGAATACTGTTCTCTCCTCCTGGGGGTGTCAGTACCCTGATAGATCCCAGGGACCCTCTGGTGCCTTACAGAGGAGGGGAAGGAACATGTTGGAGGTTTTAGCCTAAAGCGAGAGCTCAGAAATTCCTGACTTGGGTGTTTTTTGCCTTTTAGTCTCTTGCAGTGTTCACGGTGCAGTAAAGAAACTCACTGCTGTTTGCATACGGCCAAGATGCTGGCATTTGGTGGAAATGGGGAGGAAAAGCAGCTGAGGCTGGTGTGTCTGGGCAGCTTGAGGATGCCAGAGGGGCTCCCTCGCTCCTGCCAGCCCCTTAGAGCTGCCCCCGCAAAGCCCCTTTGCTATCAAACACCTGATGCGGTTAAAGGGAATGGGAATGGCAGCCTGCCGTGCCAGGGAATCCGCAAATCTCCTCTCCACTTTAGCGAACCCATAAACTGACTCAAAATGGTCTTCAGCATTTTACCACTTTGCTTCATGCATGCACAGCCGGCTCCGCTCGGCTCACCCTTGGGCACCCAGTGCCATCCACAGCTCGGGGTAGGGGAGGGCACCCACAGGCTGGGGAAACCCTTTTTTACCTTTCTGTATTATTTTAACATTGCTCAAAACATGCTCTTTCACCTGTTTTTCAAAGTGGAATGGATAATTTTTTGTAAAAGCTTTCCCATTTTTAAACCAGTAATAACCATTTAATCATAATTTCATTTCCTGAGCGTTCCTTTTCTTTTATACAGCCAGATTTTTAAATACTCTCCCTCTTAATAAAACAGTAAGTCGGGAAATGGGAAGGCAGCCCACACAGGGGAGTTTCCTTTCCTTAAATATTCAGTAGACGCTTTCCTGAGGAATTCAAAATCTAAGGGAAAACATGAAGGTAAGAGAGGGCTGGTTTATTTTCTAGTCCCTGCCACCCCCCATTTTTTCTGCTCCATCAGTCTTCATCATTAAATACTATTTCATAAGCAAGTGATTTTCTTCTTACCAGCTGCTTCCATATTCAGCTCCATTTCATCATGTACCATTGCAGAACCTGTGTTTCTGAAATCACAATTAGTTACCATGGAAAGCAATTCAATACCGTAATAAATACACTCGAAGGCTGCTCACTCAGCTATGTATTACAAAATAAAAATAAAAAAAAGGTCCTCCAGAGAACTGGATCACGTGCATGTATGCTTACGGACAAGCGTGTGTTGTATGTACGCAGATTAATGTCATTTTTTATTATATTTCCCTGTATGCTGGGTGTGTGAGGACAGCCAGCACAGCAACCCCCACCGAGGTGCAGCCCTGCTCCCTCGCAAGCCCTGCCCAGCCTGAGCCCCTTCTCCCCATCCGATATTTTGTTTTCCTTTAAATATTCTCATCCTGTTGTTGATACGAATTTATTTCGCACTCATTCTGTTTTGCTTTCTGGAGTAGACAGGGACATGCTGCTGCCCATATGTTCCTGTATTCCTGCACGCACGCAACCGGCGGCACTTCAGCGTCCTTGGCTTTGCCGTCCCGTTTTCCCTGCGGAGGACAGGCAGTGGTGGGAGCAGGACCAGCGTCGGCTCCAGACGTTGATGCAACCCCACGGTGCTCCCGCCACTTAGGGCACAGGTCCTTCCTCCAGCGCTTTATCGGCTCCTGACATTTTCCAGACAATAGGCTGAAACCGCAGCTCATAATTTTGCCTGAAGGATAAAAATGGATGTTGAAATATATCTCTTTTTATCGTACTGCCTGCCTGGCCCTGGCAGTTCCCAGGTAATGACATTTTCCAACCAAGGGTCTGGACTCATTGCCTGCCTTGGATGGCTTGTACACCCCATCAGGTCAGAAGGACAAGCTGCGAACGTCTCCTATTAAAATACAAACAACTCGTTACGCCTCTTTAGAAGCTGATTAAACCGTAAGTTCCAGCCCAAACCCTCAGTCATTTTTTCAATCAGGCAGCAGAACGGTGACCATAAGAAACATCGCAGCTGTCAAATTTAATAGCGTGGGACAAGCACAGTGGGTCTAATACTAAACTCTAAATAATTTATTGCATCGATTAGCTCTTTCATTGAATAATGTATTCAGTCAATGAATTTCTCAGCTCTCATTATAGGAAACAAGAGCGTCAGAAGCGCTCACATCCAACGTGCGAGCCAGTCACGCGCTCCACGCGGCGCTCGCCGGGGTGCACCCACGTGCACCATTATCTGCTTTTCTGAACCCAAATGTGATTTTTTTCCCCCGTGGTTTCTAAGTAAGGTCATAACGAGAAAACAGGTCATAGCACAAAAACTAATGAAAACCTGTGGGAGAAGCATGTTTTCGGCAGAAGTTTGGCTCTCCTTGGTATCAGCAAGGTTCTTGAGTTAGACTAGAAAGCAGAGCTACAGTAAAACTAAAATATATATATATATTTAGAAGTGGGAAGTGGTTTTCTTCTTCAGGTTGAAACACTGAGTGATTTAACTTGCTTTTAACATCTTTAGATTAATATTTTTTGTTCGCTTCTCGCTTACTTAATTTCTGGTACTTTCTTCCCCCACCCCCCACCCCACCCACCCCCCCGGGTTTTGCTTCCCCTCTTACCTCCCCTTCTGTGCCGGGAGGTCCCCACAGCTTCAAAGACAGTGTCGAAGCCCTCCCTCCTGCACACCTGATGGACACAGCTGGGCTGGCGACTCATCCGGAGGGTTTTGTGGACAATGCTACGGGGAACCCCGTCACATGAAACACTATTCAGTGTTTGGGAAATGTAAAAAACCTCATCAGTCTCCCCCGTTAGTGATGTTAAACAGCAGAATGCAAACAATCTAAGGGTGTTTTGGCTTTCATGGTGGTTTGAATTTGTGTACCGGTGTATTAGTCAATACATGCTTGCATTTCTGAAACAAACCTGCAGTTTAAAATGAGAAAACCAGCTGGGAAGATAGATGACAGCCACGGGTGAGCGCATGGCAAAGGTGCGAGGAGCTGGGGAGCCGCAGGGATTTCCCCACGCTGGTGACGGCCAGGGGCCACGTGTGACGCGTGGCAGGTGATGATACCCACTGATCCGGGTGTCTGAGCTCCCCTGCCCATGCTCCAAGCTGCCAAAGTGGATCTCCACCAGAAACCTGTGGCTGAAGCAGGCTGAAACCCTGTTCTTCCCCATTTTGGTAAATCAATGATTTTCACCGGAAAATCTCCCTCTCCCAGTCAGCTTCAGGGAGGGCTGGAGGCAAGAGCTGAGGCTTGGGCTCCTGCTCACGAGTTCAGACTCTGGATGTATTTACACACCACCCATCTGTGGAAAGCCAAGGAACAGGGATCCCAGCCTGGAGCTGCTCCTTTTGTCAGGGCAAGATTCAGTGATCTTGGCTTTGCTGGTTTGGGAGGCAGGATGGAAACTTCCGACATGTCCATCTCCTGCCTGCTGACCATGAAGAACCCCCTGCCCCGCTCCTGCTGGGGGCAGCGGCTCTATGGAAACGCTGCTGGACATCATTATTTATGGTGTTTTAGTCACCCTGGAAACAAAGTAGATGCTACCAGACATGACTTTTAACACAGCTAATTATATCATTAGTGTCAGTACCACTTAACAACTGGCATATACCTTCCCTGGTCCAGCGCTGGCAACGTTGCCATGGGAACGACCCGGCTCCACACCTCTGTGGGGATGTGCACAAGATGCACCAGGTCCATGGTGAGGTGTCACAGCTTTCTGCTGCTTGTCCTGGGACAGGTTTTCTGGCTAATCTAAGTTCTGCATTTGCTAAAAAATACTATCTGAGGGACAAGAAACCACTCACAAAGTCAGTTTAATTTTGTAAACACTGCCCTGAAACATTTCACGATGCCATCCCTGTGTGCGGTACTTTGACCTCTCATTTCTCAACACTGCTCCCATCTCAAAATCTACTGAAGCAAAAGAATTCAATAAATGAATAAAACCCAATCCACAAGCAAAGTGAAAGCTTTTCTTCCACTTCAGACAGGACTTCCCGATCGATCCCAGTGACATTGGTCAGCATTTTAAGATTACAGAATGGCTCGGGGCAGATTTTGGTGGGTGTCCAAACCATTCATCACCTGGCAGAAGCCTCTGGCTCCATGGGGACGTGGTCATGTCCAAGAGCCATGTGCAGCCAGGACATGCTGCAGCAAGAGCCCGCCAGTCTCCTGAAGTCCACAGCAAACAAGAAAATGCTCCTGCTTTTCCCTCCTCAATTGTACGTACCTGGGGCCAAATAATTGCTGATGGGTTTTCACAAAGTTTAACAGCATTGTAACCACACACACACACACGTAAAAAGTGTTGCCTTTAGTTTCTGAGTGAGAAGCAACAGCTCTGTAATGAGCTAATAAATGGTCCTTGGAAGAAAAAAACCCACCAGGTTATTAAATCCCTGTCCTGAAGGCTGCACACATCGGCTCTGCAGACCTCTCAAGCCATTTCGCCCGAGGAGCAGCTGTTATGGATCAGCTGGTGGGTCTCAGGCTGTTCATCAGGATCCAGCTGTTTAACAGAGATGCAGTCACCACGGCCCGGCTGTGGCTGGCAGCGGTTTCGGGGTGACAGGTCCATTTTGCAAGGCTGATCCCCCCCCAGACAGGTGGGTGGTAGGTGGCGGTCTCTGAGTTAGGGGAAATAGATGAGGGATGGATGGGTGAGTTATTGTTTTAAAGGAGAAACCTGAAAAGAATGTGCTTGTGGAATCAGAGAAATCAGTTTAAAAATAAAGAAAATGACTAAACTGGCACTGAAACCCGCGTGTGTCTGCTTTCCCTCACCTGGGAGGGATGAAGTGCCTCGATAGCAGATGACAGCCGATGCGTCCAGCACGGCTGGAGGCTGCCACGGGGAGATAGCAGGGCCTCAGGGGTTGAAGATGTGAACCAGCAGGGAGATGGATGCTGTGGAGATGCGCCCAAAGCCCCAAGAATAAATCCAAGTTCCCGGCAGATGTTTTTCAGCAGAAGACAAACAGTGTAATTTCAGATTGCTCTTGTGGGGATTGGAGGTCAGCTCCATGGTTTAAATGCAATGGAGGGTGTTTACTTTTTTGATGATGCTGATATTTATCCCCTCTGCCCATCACCTCACACCCTGGGCCCAGCCACGCATGCGCCTCTGACACCCCTTCACCACTCCTGAAGTCCTCGAGGCGCCTCTGGTGTTCTGTGCTGCAGCTGTTTCTTGATCTAAGGGGAAAAAAGAAAAAAAAAAAAAGGCAAACCAATATATCTTTTTGTCATTGTAAATGAAACAACGTCAAAATGACTCAAGCCTGCAAGTAAAAGGAAGCAGGAAAAGGCTTCACTGGAAAGCTTTTATTGCCAGGTTTGGGCTTGAGGACACCTGCTGCCAACCCCCCCAACCCTGCCTTTTGTGCCCCATCCCTGGGAAAGCCAGCAGGAGGGGAGGCTGGGCACCGTCAGCATTCAGCACCATAGCTTCCCACAAAAAAGACACCAGGCAAAGGTAGGGCTGAAGGTCTCCAACACACCAGCAGAACCTATTTGCTGTTGGTTTTCTCCATGTACCGCTCAGTGCCATGCCCGAGCGACCCAGAGTGACAGATGCAACCTGGCCAGCAATTTTCCTGGAAGCATAAAGAGGAGGGGAAAAAAAAAAAAAAAAGCTAGAAGATAAATTTGGTGCTGAGGGTGATGCAAATCCAAAGATACTTTGCAGAAGCATCTCTGCTGCCCACCACAATCCCCCAAGCAGACTCTGCCCCCCAGGTCTCAATTATTTCAAAATTGACTCCAGCTGAAGAGCACCTGCTCATAAATATCTGCAAATCCTCCCACATCCTGTTTGCATCATCACCCGTGTTCTTTGGTGGGAGAGAACACAAGTAAATGACTGACTCACAATGTCTTATTTCTCAAATTTCATGCACTTTTAGAGTTTTCCTTGTCTTTTACATTAGGATGCTTGTTCCTTTTATAACCTTCATTACACATTAGGAAGAGTGCACACAGACCCAAATAGCTCTTGAATTTATAAATATGGAGCAATTGATGTATTTTATTTTGTAATTATTGCAATAAACAAATGGGATATTTCAGTAATGCTCGAATGTGCTCTGTAACTAATGCCTCTCATTGTGCTTTAATTGTATGTATTTGGTAAATAAGCTTTAAAGGTTCTATTAGTATTCATTAGGCAGGGGCTACCATACATTTTGTGCAAAATTAACAAAATATAACCATTTCCTCTGATCCTGATGTAGCTGAGTTGCAGCCCAGTGCAATGTGCTTTTATTACAGGTGCGTATTGCTGTTTCTGTCTAAAGTCTGGTTATGAAGGCTACCGAGCGGCTATTTTTAGTTAATGGCTACGTAACCAACACAAGTGTGGGCACTTACCCATTTTCTTATGATTTTCAGGCTGGAGCCCACAGCCGAGCCAGGCAAATGGTACTTGAAATCCAACTTGCCCTTGGTGCCGGGTGCTAAAACGCTCCCATGAACATTACCGAGCCAAGGCCTTTGGGGTGTCCCAGTGCCCCCTGGGGCCAAATGTCCAGGGTCAACCCCAAAGTGCTGGAAATGCTGCTGGTGTCGCCTGGGGCAGGGGACCCCTGCGCGGGGTGCTGGGGGGCACACGGGGGCAGCTCACGGAGTCCCGGCGAGGCAAGGGGAGCCCAGAATTCAACAGAGCTGGAACGAGTAGCGCTGGGGAAGGGCAATGTGCCTCTTACACCGTCAGAGTTGGGCCATAGAGCTATTGATGGACTGTCAATATTTTGCTGCCATTAATTCTCGCTCCCCCTCGCCATCCATGGAATATTGAGTACAAGCAGGAGCCTGTCCTCGTAGCCATCATTAACTCAACCCCTCTTGGTTACAAGCTCCTGCTTGGCAAAATACAAATTGTTTCCTCTGTGTCCTGAGTTGCGCTATTCAGCAAAGCTTGCTGTCCAAAACCAGCCCTTGTTGTACCTTTTTGTTAGGACCCAGAAGCCTTTATCCCTCCAAACCCAAACCATTTCTCCCTGCCTGTGGGGAGCACCTCTGGGACCACCAGCGAGCCTTCCTTGAAACTTCACAAACTGCTTGAGGAGCTTTCAAGGGCCGTGAAGAGGCACAATGAGCCCACATCCAAAGAGACATCACCTGGTGGCCTCTGGAGAGGCAGGTCCATCTTGGAGGTCCAGCCCGAGGTGCTGCGTGGTTCCTGGTGAGGTTACGGAGCGCTGCCCACCCGGTGGGAGGAGCGGGAGGGAAAGCACCATGCCTGCAAGCCTGGGCAGCATGTGAGGTCGGGTGTCCTGAAATAAAAATAAAACTGTCACCACTTTTGTCTCCTTGTTGCCTTTTTTTTTTTTTTCTAAAACAGTTTGAGAATTACGTTTCTTTTTTTGTTACGTTTTGAAACAGAAAACCAAAAAAAAAAGTTGTTAGAAAAATAAAACAAACTGCAACAAAAAAAAGCCCCCAAACCAGCTACAGAAATCCAGAAGGCATTACAAACCCACGTGTACAGAGCTGAGGATGGTTTTCCTAGCAAATTAATGAAAACTTGACCTAATGAGTCATCGCATGTTGGGTCTCAACATAGAGAAAAACCCTTCAGCAGGTGGGGAAGGCAAGCTGGGGCTGGGGCAGCTGGGCAAGGGGGGGCAACGCCACCCCCAGCACCCCCAGGAACAGCACCCCGTGGGTGCATGGTGGTAAAGGAGAGAGATGCTCGGTCCTGGGTGGACATCCACACTGCGGGGGGTTCCGGGGCAGGAGGCAGCACACGGCGAGAGCTGGAAGCAACAGACCATGGGAACAAACCTAACAAACCTGCCTCTGGAGCAGCTGTGGATTGTTGCTGGAAAAAAAAAATGCCCAGCTCCCGTCGAGGTGTGAGGATGTGATATTACATATACACCTAAGAGAGGATATGAAAGAAAAAAAGAAACCTAACATGTATGGTGAGCTCTGCTTGGAGAAGGTTTGCTGTGGGTTTGTTATGGAGACGCTAACGCAGATCCTGCTGAGTGATTAATAACCCTGAACTTAAAAGATCCATCAAGCAGTTTGAGGAGCTGAATGAAAAACGACCGAGGGCAGAGCAGGGGGAGAGGCTGTGGGACGCGCCTGGTCCCTTCAGACAGATGTAAAAAATTACAGAGGGGAAGCGTATTAAAAAACCCAACTCTAAACCAATCAGGAAAGCTATAAAAAAATCCATTAAAATATAATGAAGGCTAAGAAATTCAGAATATTACAATTTTCATCTTCCCATGCAGGTTTCCCAAAAGGCCCACGAAAGCAAGGCAGCGCAGGGCGGGGAGGGTGCGGGGTCGCCCTCCAGAAAGGCAGCACGTGTTGGAATACCGACACAGCAGAGGGTCGGGAAAGTTCCTAACCTGGGGGTTACATATAGTGAAATATAACATCACCCCCCAAATCACGGCAAACTCTCACACTTGGCTCGAAATTGCAACAGAAATGGGAGAAGCCCTGTTCATTTAGCAAGGAGGATATATTTAACATTGAAGGAAAGAGGTCAGGCGGCTTATAGGTCTATATAAATATTTAAATGGCAACAAGGCAGGCCATTGTGTGCATTGCGTAGGGATTTAGGCTAAATAAATAAACTTGGCCTTTCCCACCTTGCCATCTGCGAGTCAGTAAATATTTGGGGTGCTCAGTCACCCAGTACAGACACCTTGGGGGAAAAACCCACAAGCGTGCACTGAGTTTTAAAAGCAAATAACTTCATGCTCCCAGACAAAGGAACAAAATGATTGCTGGTTGCTGTTGAAGTCACAATAATGAAGAATTTAGTCAATTTGTTGCTTAAAGGCACCTGAAATTGCAAACAAATTATGTAAACTGAAATCTCATCAGCCTTTACTTGGCCCGTTACAGGGTCAGGTAAGAACTGGCGTGTACACGTTCATGGCACGTGATTTTAATGCATGGAAAGACAAACGAGCCTGCTTCTGCTTCCAGCACAGGAGGAGCTCTGCTGCTTCCAGCGGGCTGTGGGGCAGCCCGAGAATTACATTTAGGCCACGAGATGTGGCGCTGAGGTGGTGCATGAATGATTCAGACGTTCCTTTCAATTGGAAGAGAGCAAAAAAGATGTGTGTGCTGGCACTAGCATCACCTCTCACCTTTTTAAGGACAGGGTGATACATTCCTTCCTTTCCTCACCCAAAATTTTAAGAGCTTGCACACCTCCTGTCTAGGCTAACTGCAATCCCCGTGGGGCTGAGCCCCTGGGAGCTGCCAGCACCCACCAGACACACAAAGGCTTTGTTTGCAGCAGAGCCTGAACTTGCTGCAGCTCAGCAGGCTCCACCTCGTGCGTGGGGAAGGGACACGGAGGAACCGCAGAGCTGTGCTGGTGCTGCCGGGCTGGGGGGCCCCTGGAGGAGTGGTACGGGCACCAGCAGGGAGGGATCCCGTCTGGATATTTCCGAACGAGCTGTCTGTGATCCAGGCTGGCGGCAGGCATGAAGGGGAGCACGGGCTGAGCTGGAGATGACATGCCCTGAGCTGGAAGTGCCCAGGTAGTTTCCCTATAAAGCAGTTTAAAATTTGACATACAATGCAAAATAAAAGGTATCTCATAAGCCCTCCCTTCCCAGAATAGAGCCAGGTAAGCTCTATTTTTTTTTTTTGGTCACCCAGCATGACCCATGCTGTAACAGCACAGGGACAGAAAATACCTGGAAATCCAACTGCAGTGACTAATACAAATATTTTTTAATACAACATCTTGCTAGAGTAAGGCAATGCATATATGTCAAGCAGGTAAAATCATGTTATCAGAGAAATTGTGTTCCCCCTTCAGCTTCATTGGGATCAAAATTTACCCCACTAAGGCACCCAAAGTTTGGCAGCAAAACAGCATTTATATCCGCTTGCTGGCTACATCCCTCCTTGGAGGAACACCTTGTTGAGATAAAGAAAGATGGGGAATTATATGTTATTGATTTAGATCTTGCAGCTTGTTTTTCATCAGAGGAGCTTTGCTAGTTGCAGTCAATTATCCACTTTAAGTCTCAAGAATTACTTTTAGGGATGGCAAGAAGAGGGGCTCGTATCACACAAATGGCAGGAACATGCGCACGGCTGCGGCTGTGGCTGGTGGCTTTGCCACGGCCCTTCAAAAGGGGCCAAATAAAGCTGTGCCAAGCCTGGAATCCTGCGAGCATCCACAGCTACGGCACCGTCTGATGTCTGGTCGCTCCCCCCCCACCCCACCCCAAGGCTCAGGCTGGCACAATCAGCAGTTGATACAGGACTTGAATGAAAGAAATGGGCATCTACGGTACCTGGGTGATAGAAAAGATGAGATTTCTCCTTAAAATGAGCTTAAAAAGTGACATCCTCCCCAGCTCTACAAGGTGTATACAAATCCGCTCTGAAGGGGGGGAGATGTCTGAACAGTGTCATGGATGCTGCTCAAAGACTTGTTTAAAAGCTCTATTGGTTTCCTTGAAATGTCACAGAACAGCGAACACAGCGATGCAACATTGCTGTGCAAATCACGCAAGCAGATACTAAGTGTTTGAATGACAAATAACTATTTGATGTAAAACGCTGGACAAGATAACTTCTAAATACCTTGGGACATCATGTCATGCCAGGTCAGGTTGACAGGCGGTTACTGTTGGCTGTGACAGATAAAATGTGTCTTTGTTGACTTCGCATGTTATTCCAGATACTCTCTTTTGGCATTCAGATGTGATGGGGGAAGCAAAATGCCCAGGCAGGGATGCTGAATGGCACCTGGGAGGCATCTGCCACACCTGCCTCTCATCTATCCCCAAATTAACTTCATCCTTGGTTCTCCTCCCAACCAAACCCAAGTCTGCCACCTGGGCTATGATACCAGGGTGATTTTTCCCAGTCCCCTTTCTTCCCCCCTTATGTTCCCTTTTTCCCACTGCAGCATATTTTAAGGAATATAAAAGCATTCAATTTTTTTTTATAGTTGGAGTCACATACAACATTTAAAAAGAAAAATTCCTCCACTCACCATATAACTGGTTATTTGTGCTGAGGGGGAAATAAAAAGAATACAATAGACTTTCATTACAGAGGAGTAACAGTGAACCAGAGCTGTCGCAATAAATGATGCAATTTATGAAACTCAATGGAAAGCAGCAGACCTGTGTGCTTTCTGGCCAGGTCCCAGCTGCCTGCTCCGGCTGGAGGCAGGAGCAAAGCTCCCACTAGCTGCTGCAGGGCAGGCAGGGTGAGGATGCACACCACTTTGTACTCACATTCCTCTTTTTTGCAGGTGTTATTCAGACCCACTTCAGGTGCTCGTGAAAACTTCACTCGCAAGGGTGTCATTGCTGCAGGAATAGCTCGGATCTGTCACACTCCTGCCATCGCCCAAGCAGGAAAATGAAGAGGAGACAACCGCATGTCCATTAGTGAATCACAACCAAGTGTCTCCAATACCCAGAGTTTCCAAAATTCTGTCTATTTCTGCCAGAAATAGTTAATTTCCAGGTATATGGGCCCTGCACCTCTGCAGGCAGCAGCCCCGTGGACCATGATGCTGAAAGCAGGAGCTGCCAAGGAGGATATGACGACCCCTGGTATTGTCCCTGCCAGCCAGGGATGGTGGGGGGGCGTTTCATCACTTGGGGGGTATCTACTGCTTCCCATGCCCCAGAGCCCCCATGACTTAGCTCCCCCTAAAAAGTTTCCTCATTCAAGCTTTGGGGGCTCCAACTACTTAAATGATTTAGAGCAGGATTAGGTTTTGCATCCTACAAAGGAGGATTATTTCTGCTGATTTAGAGCTAGAAGCTACCTCACCTAGAGCACAGAGGTATTTTTACTACTGCAGGTGCGAGCACAGTACTGGGGCAGAGAATTTTCTCCTATGCTCCCACCCCTGGGTGCAAGACAGCCCCAGCCTGCTGGCTGGGCTGCACCTGGTAGCTAACCAGAGGCAAGTGTTAGCCACAGCCAGCTCTTAAGGTACCAGAGCTTTTTCCCCTAGTTTCTTGGGGGGGGGGGGGGTGGGGGGGGGTGGGGGGGGGGTGGGGTGTATTTTTATTTTTTTTTTTTTTGGAAAACTGGAATACCATAGGATGCTTAGAGCCACTCAAATAAGAGAATCCCAGAGGGGAAAAAGAAAAGGACGGCTGCCTGCAATACCAGCCAGGAGACAGCACTTCACCCAAGACACAAGCAAAAAAGCTGTGATGATATAAACACCATTTTAAAACTGAAGACAAAGATGAACCCAGAGAGCCCGCTGCCTGACAGCTACACTCAGCCACCCCTCCTGCCCTCTCTCCACTCCCTCCAGCTCTCTGAAGAGAAGCACCAGCCCACCCTCTCCTTTTATTTACCCAGAACACCTGGTAGCAATTTCTTGCAGAACATAATCAGCTTTTAATTAGCAGCCAGGTCATTTCTCACCTGCACCTGTTGAACAGCACGCTGGGTGCCTGGCTACAGTGCTGGGCATCCTGCCCGCGCTGGCCCAGGGACCTTTGCTCGTAGGAGCCGAGGTTGCATTTGATGTAGTACCTAGTACTAAAGAAAGTTAATTTCTTATGATGTTTCTGTGGCATTGGTAGGGCTGTTGTGTTTTGTTATCTGCCAGTAACAAGATGTGCTGAGACCCCTCTCCCAGGGGCTGCCAGCTGCAGGGAACCTGGAGGTTATAAGTAGTGAAATAGGGCTAGCTTTGCTCCAGGTTGTAAAGTGAGTGTTGGTGAGGAGCGGGTAGGTGAGCCTCCATCGTGTGAACAGCCCAGGCAGGAGACGAAGCGTTCAAAGAGCGGTGAGCAACACTGACGCCTGCTCTGCTGGCTTGTCGGCTCATTCGGGGTGCGCAGCCGTGCCTGGGTTCATCAAACAACAATTAATGCAACTTCTGCTCTGACGCAGCGTTCAGCCAAGGGGAAAGTGAGGGACACCCACCTTTAGTTATTTCTCGGAGGGCCCCCTGGTACCTGGCAGGGTGAGACCACCATACCGAGCATGTCATGGGCATGCAAGTGGCTGTGCAGGGCCCTTTTTACCGCCCAGCTCTGCTGCCCTGCTTAATTGAGGGCTTAGATGCAAAAAGGCAGCGTGGAGAGGAGCTCAGAGGAAGAATGCTATTTTAAGTAAAGCCATTTGTTAATCGGGGTGGAAATGTACCGAGGAGAGGGGACCTGGGCGCAAACAGCCGCGCTTTCCCAGGCACCTGCTTGGAAAACAGCCAGATAACGTGGGTTTAAAATTCCTGCCGATGAACTGCTCATCCGTCGGGTTCGCCCCTGAACTTTAAAGCTTTTTTCCTTAAGTTTCTATGGGGTGAAAAAGTATTTTACACGCTGGTTAGGAAGAACAGAATTTTGTAGGGTGGAGTTGTACCGCCTTCCTGCGGGGGGTGGTCCCGAACGTACTGCCCTTTGCTGGAGCCACTGGAGCTCCTGCGGCTGCTGCCCCGGCGGTGCGGGCTCCCTCGGTACCTGCAGTCTGCCCCGGAGAAAAGAAAACCACTAAACTTAGAGGAATGCCACGGAGAACTTTCTGTGCTGATAGCTCTGGGCTACAAAATACTTTCTGACATATCAATTCAGCAAAAAAGTCTATAATACATAATAATGCCACTTTGTCATTTTATATCCAATTATTTCTGCTCCACATCCTTGGGATTTCCCAGCTGAGCATTATGAAGTGGGCAGAGAGCAACCTTTACTTTTCTGCTTGCTAAAAAAAAATAAAATTAAAAAAAAAAAATATGCAGCTGATGCTGGAGTAGCTGCTGGAATTCTTCAGCATAGGCTGGGCAAGAAGTCAGCTCCTGTGCCAAAGAGCTCTCTGCTCAGACCTGGGGTTCCCCTAAAAGTGTCTGCTCCCCTGTTTTTTTCTGGGTTTTGCTTCTTTCTCCCTGCAGGGAGCTAAGCTGCGATGCACCCCGCATTCACCTCCTAAGCCAGCGCTGTACCGCCTGCAGTGCGGGCGCACACCAGCCCCTTCCCACGGCGAAGCGATAGGGCTGAGGGCCAGGCCAGGGGGAGCCTACCCCCCCACACACCATCGCACCCCCAAACGGGGCTGCTCCAACCTGGGATAGCTGCAGCGGCCCCAAAACGCTGCCTGAGCTTGTGCTGCAAAGAACCATATAAGTTTGATAAATGACTTGTTAGCGATGTTCAAAACCGCTGTGGAAAGACCGTGTACTTGGGGCTGTTGTTGCAACTAAAAAACCTTCTGCTCTTCAAATCCGAACCCTGAATAAGACCAAAAAACCCAGCGCAGCCGGCGCCCCTGTGCCGCCTCACAGCGCCTGGTGAATCATTCCTCGTGCCCTCGGGCAGACGCACCCGGCGAACGGCACCAACCGAGGATGCAGAACACCTGGAGCCGTCAGGGACATGGTGTGCCCCGTCCAGTGTTTGCTTGGCACGGCCATTCGGAGCAAAGCCATCTCCAGTACCAACAGCCACGTACCCAGAACGCTAGCACTCGCAAATGGCAGGTCACCTGCGCCTCCGCATTTTCCCTGTCATCCTGCTTTTAGTCCTATCACATACAAAGATAAAAAGCAAAATTATGCCATGCAAATGAAGTGAACTTTCACATCAGCTTATCTATTTATTTTCCCTTAAATATTGCAATTATTATTTTTATTGCACAATCACTCCTCGCTGCTCCGAGTGCATTATTAATATGCAGAAGCACAGGCTCTTTTACGAGCTGTTAACATTCATTAGCACTTCAGGTCCTAACGCGGAGCAAACCTTTTCTCTGCTCATTGTCATTCACTGTGTGACAGCAATAGCACCAGGGATGGGGCCAGGAGCCAGCGTTGGTGCCACTGATGGCAAATTCCTATGGTGGGTTCACTGGGGCTCTGAGCTGACATCAGAGCATGCGTCACCGTGGTCCTTCACAGTTGTCCCTGGAGACAGAAGAAGTCCGGAGTGATAATTATTTAGATTCCTCTTGAGCTCCAGAGGTTTCTGGAGGATTTTTCTTTCACTGTCCTGTGCAATCATGTTGTCATGGTGACCAGAGTGGAATGCTGGACACCAGCCTGGCTCCCCTTCCCAGAGGATGGGCTGGCCGAGTGATGAAGCTGGTGGTTTCCAGTGGGGTTTTGCCACACCTGAGAAGAAAGAAATGTTTTAAAAAAAGGGAAATCTTTTCTAAAACAGACTTGGAATTTTTTGCTTAAGCATGACCATCAGATATTTGGGATTCTCATTATTTTGTAGAGTAAATATAAACAGTAAGAAGCTGGATCATGGGACTGGACTAAAAACTTTCCATGGTTTCAGTGATGCTGGAGCAAAACTGGTTTGAGTGGTTCTGGAGCAGGCACTGGCCAAACCTGAGCTGTGGCTCCTTCGTGCGGTTCCCTTGCACAGGCTGAGCTCCCTACACAGGCGAACATTGACTCCTGTGACAGAAGGTTGGCTCAGCAGGGGTAAGGCTCCATAATGTGGTCCATAAGTTACTGCATGGACTACTTCTAACCAATTATTTGATTACTAATACATTTCTGTATCGTGTTGTGGATTACATGCAGGGAAACTTCCCGTATGCTCCAAGCATGGCACCTACAAACCTGTTGCAGTTTAGCAGGGCTTCGTTACTGAGCAGTCACATCAGGCACGTGCCCTGCCTCCTGCCCAAGCCACCCCTTGGCTGGCGATAGCTGTTCTGTAGCCTGAGCAGCTCCCAAAAGATTTCAAGGTGTCTAACCAGTTTTGCCAATGGGAATACGTACGGGAAGGGATTTTTGCCAGTCTGCCAGAGACTGGCCAAAGTTTTGCTTTGCTGAATGACAGAAATGATAAAAGAGGACTAGAACTGCTCTGAAGGGATGCTGCCTTTACAAGGATGGAGCGTTTTGGCACCTCCTGAAAGCCCCGGTACTGCTGAACTGTGTCAGCCATAGTAGATGCAGGCTGGAAACCATCCAGGGCAGCAGAGCCAATGCTGAAAGGACAGTTTCCTCGGCACTTGAGCAGGAGCGCTCGGGACCATCAGTGCAGCGGGTGGGATGTGGCACTGAGGCAGCAGAGGCTGGTGGGGAGCCCGTGGGCACTGCAGCCACCGGCTCCGCTGGCTGGGGCTTGGTGTTCGTGTGTGTGGCTGCTATCGCGAGGGGAGGCTTTGTGCCAACTGGGATGCAACAGTCTAACGTTCAGCTTTACAGCCAAGATAATAACCTTTTACAGCTCTTCCACTGGCAAAACAATACAGCTTTCTCATGCCTATAGGTCAATCAGACAAAGGCATGGTAGATAATTTCTCAACCATGTATGAAACTGGGAAAGGAGTTGGCATTTTTCACCGAGAAACACATTTCCTCCACGTCCACCCCTGCCTGCCTCCCTAACCCACTTGTCTCCATCGGTGTGGTTTTTCCCAGCCAAACCAAGGTGCTGTGCTCGGGTCTGTGCTTGGCAGTGATGCTCTGGTCCCCACGCCACCTTCAGCCACCCGCACCAGGGCCGTTGCAGCTCTGCTTGATGCTGGCTGCAGCCCAGCAACGCAAAGCAGGATTAGAAACCTGCACTTTGGGGCTTCTCAGCCAATGCCAGAGACTGGATTGGCTCACAAACAGGCAACGGAGCTGTGCAAGGGCAAGAGGGATTCACTGGGGGTGCGTGGAAAAGTCCAAAGGGAGGGTATCACACTCCCTCCAACTGGCTTCGCCATGCGGATCACTTGCCATTTCGGTGTGAAAACATAGTTTACCTTCCAAAAACATCCAGCAACTTGGCCATGTCATAAAAAAAAAAAAAAAAAAAAAGAAAACCAAACCAAAAAGTATAAGGAGGGACAGGACCGGCGAGGCAGAGGTGCCCCAGTCGGGGCAGAGCACCCCAGGGCTGAGCTGTGGACCGTGCCCTGTGCCACCAGCTCTGCCCAGCACACGGCATGTCCGTGACTCAGCAGGATGTTGGCATGTGCCAAACAACCGATGGACACTGTCCTGTTGACCTTCCCTATTACTCCAACAGCCTCACCATGGAAGTGAACCTTTTCCCCCAAATATTTCAAATGCTATAAACTTACATCAGTAATATGGGGCACAGTTTCTTGACGGCATTAACCAGAGCGTGGCTTTTCACGACTCCTCCTTTTACCACTGTGGCAATGCTTCAAAATGAAGAACTTTGTGGTCATGTAAAGGTTCCTTGTGAAAGCCACGTGTCCTGCAGGTCTGCAGGGAAGAAGTGCTTTTGCAGTCTTGAGGCAGGTCGTGCTTTGCAACCTGTTTTTTTCAAAGCAGCTCAGCTGACGTCTTTTGCTGAACACAGTGTCCAAAACAACCAGTCACTGCATTCATTAAATACGAAGAAACTGAAGGGACACAAATTTTACGTTACCTATTTACTCACATCTCCTTGGCCAATTGTTTATTTTGGTGGACTTCCAATGTCCTGGGCAGACAGGTCATTTGAGTCACTAATAATACTTCCTTCTCCTCTGCTAAGCCTATAATGACTGCCTCTCTCTCCTTCTTTATCTCCTCTTCCTTTGCCCTGTCTGTAGTAATACAGATCTTGTTCTCCAGATGTACCCGAGGGTGTCCATCCCACAAGAGGCACACCCAAGGGCGTGAGATGCCACCAAAGCCTCTTACCTAAGCAGGATACATCTCCAGCTGAATTTTAATGGGATGTCGTCAAGTCAACAATAAACCTGCGTTTTCTTGCCAGTCAGGTGGAAACTTCCAGGCACAGGGAGATCTTGTGTGGTGAAATGGGGAAGCAGGAGTGCTGCTGCATGGGGAAATCCGCCGTGGGCACCGGTCACTCGTGGGCTGTATGAGCTGAGAGGAGATGGACCATGCTCTCCCAGTCTCCCTGCTTCACACTTGCTACAGGGCTGGTGTTGTCCACATGGCAAAGCACGTAGCGTGTCGATCATTGAAAATACCTTTATATTGTCGCGTTTCACTTTATTTAGCTGTGTAGCATGGAACGCATAGAGAATATGTTCCTATTGGCATGTTTTATCTCACTTGAACTGTGTCACCCTGTCATCAGATACCACTATCCAACCAGGTGTATACTATGATTCTTTGAGAAGCACCTTTCCCTCTCGCCCGAAAGCCTCCCCAGCTCTGGGATGGCTGTGTTAGTGCACGAATGGCCTTGGAAGAGCCATCGCTTCAGCTCGGCTCCTGTTTTACTCATGGTCCAGTTGTGTTCTCTTTGGGAGCTTGCTTTCCCTCTGGGCTGCCAGGTTTGGCTTGTGATTACCCTGTGCTTTCTGGAACACATTAAAAGCAGCTGCTGAAATGATGACCAGGCGAGAGACACCCTCCAGGAGGGCACCTTCCTCGCCTGGATCCTGGGCTGCCGCAGGCTGCCAGTTGTAGTGGTGCCAGAGAACTGAGGGCTTGGGCTCACTCACCTTTCAACCCCTCGTGCTCCACAAACCCCCGTGTTTATGACCTTAAAACATCCCCATCAAGACCTGGTATCTCCTTGGCTCTGTATTACACAGACAATAGATAAAACATCATGAAACTCTGAAGGATGCTTATCTTAAAGAAATTAGTGAAGGATAAGTAGCTACTTTTGTGGTTTTCTACTACTGGCCAGATGTTAATCCTTAATAAATTATGTTTGTGTGAATCCGGTAGCACCATTTATATTATCTGACCTTTCTTGAGTTGACTTATTAAGAGTTATAAATAACTACTCTTAACATGCAGTCAGTGTACAAGTGGCTTGTATAATGATTCAGGAACAATCACAAACTAATTTCCCACTGATATTTCTTAAGATATTTGAATAAAAAGAAGACTGTATTTGCATATCTCCCCAGAAGGAAGTAATCTCCCTGAAAAATATTCTGGTTTGCAAACTGCATTAGTCAATGACTTTAGCACAGCCACTTTCACAAGAAATTATGCTAATACATGTGGAAGATTTAATTTTCCTTAAAAAAAAGTAAGCTCAGTAAGACACGGAACAGTCCAAATGACTGCAGAGAGATACGCTATCCCAAGTAACTGATTGCAGGATCCGTTCAAATAAATCATGCTTTGTTAAGGAAAAAATTAGGCAACTTAAAAACAGATACAGCCGTAGCTTAGTCTTCAATAAAAAAATAGCATTCCGGATTTAATTAGAATCCGCATGCATTGTGTTGCACACAACACGCACGCGCTTAGGACCCGTTGCACTTAGCTACTGTGAGAAAAAAGCACCTTTGAAATACCCGAGGTAGCCAGAACACAACTCACGATCGATCTCATGTGCTGTTTAAAGCAGGAGCGTAGGGGGTCGGCAGCACGGAGCCCCAGGGCCGAGCCCCCCCGCCCCCAGCAACACGGCGTGACAATAGCGCGGTCCCCCCAGACTGTCCAAATGAGAGCACGGCTCCCATTCGTGTAGATCTAAGCATCTCTAGGCTACTCGATTCTGTGTTCAGAGGGGCAGACGTGGGCAAGAAGATGTGCCAGGCGCACGGTGCTGCTGGCCCCGGCGCGAGCCACAGAGCTTACACGCGGTGCTCACTGCTTAGCAAGTGAGACAAACCTCCGAGAGAGCACAAAGCGTTGAATATTTCAGTAGTGGGGATGCGATGCCTTTGCCAAAATCCCAAATTCTCAATTGCCGGCTTTGGAAGTCCTATCTGTGGGAACAACACCATCAAGCTGTGCTTGAAACCAGCTTTTTAGTCAAAGGAAGACACAAATGTTCTCATGTCCATGAAGCACACCATTAACTGAAAAAATCATGAGAAAGACTCTCCTGAATGAAGCCCGTGGTCTGGTTTGTGAATATTTAATATGCATTTCTGCAGCTCTGCTCAACACTCAGCAAATTCATATTCTGTTTGACAGAGTAGACTTTTTCATGAAGTATTTATAGCAGCCAAGCAAAATAACCGTATTTCTGAAGATCTTAATTGACAAATGCGGTTTTTAAAGTCATGGCTTTTTAACAGAGGTCTTCAGGAGCCTTTTCCAAAAACCCAGTCTTCCTTATTTACACTATAAACAGTAAAGAGATCAAATAAAACAATGGAAGTGCAGTTAAACTGGTTTTTCCAGTGGAGGATACCTGCATCTATCCGGATGCGTGTGCGAATCCCACTTGTCCTGTATGACTCAATTATTGATGAGCCCGGCGGATAACCGAGTCCCAGGAAGGGCTGGAGCTGCCCAGCCCGGCACAGGGCGAGGAGCAACCCCAACACCTCCCCTGCCGCCGGCGGGCAGCCAGTCCTCCGGCACGGCCCCGGCGTGGGGAGGACAGCTTGGTCTTCAGAGAAAGCAGCTTTGATCCATCAATTGATAAAAATTACTAGGTGGCACAACTGGCAGCCTTCTACTACATGGGTATTTTTTCTACAGCTACATTCCTTTTGATAAGCCAGTCATATGTAAGCAAGAGAAAGCACTACAATAAGACACTAATCATCTATATTCCTTGTTATCAGACATAATTTCCATTTTCTCAGAACACTCTGCACACTGCCAGATGCAGATTTCAGAGCAGAAATGGCAGCCAAAAATAATGTTCATGCTCCTCTCTGCTGCTACGGTGCCTCTCCTTGCCCGCACAGGCCAGGTTGATGCCTCATTCCAGCCCAGCACCGCAGCCCGTTTCAGCCAAGCACCAGTTCCAGCTGCTGGTTTCAAGTGGTCACGTCGCTCCTCACCCGCACCGAGCCCACTTCATCCTGACACAAAGCCAGGATCAAACATCGTTAATTGTCCCTCCAAATGTCAACTCAGAATGGGTTTGGTGGTTTGGCTTTTTGTTTTGCTTTTGATTTGTTAGCTTTTTTTCCCTCTCTTTCCTGACCCAAAGGTGTTTTTATTATTTTTTTTAATTGAATTTTTTTTTTAGCCATTGTCAACTTTAGCAGTGGTGAAGTCATGTGTGTCACTCAACCTCCTTGTCTGTTAGGCTTTGAACAGGGATGGAGAGATGCTTTTGAAAGAAGATGCTTTGCAATGAGATATATTCCTTCTTTCCATGAAAAGGAAAAGACTCCTGTAAGGTTAATGACAGGGCTTATATTCAAGGAAATATTATTTCACGGACTCTGACTATCAGAAGTCCTCAGGTTTGTTGTCACACACTGGAGGACGCCCGCTCTCTGGCACGCGGAGGAAAGCCTTTGCCTCCCTGGTAAAGGTGAAATATTTCACATTTCTCCAGAATTCGGTGGCAGTGCCAGCCAGGGACACAGTTTCTCGAGTCCTCTTTGGAGCCATGTTGCAGAAACAAGAGCGGATAGCTTCCTTGGTGAAAGGCTACCTCACATGCTAATGACTCATTAGCGCAGGGGGCATTTCAGAGCTAGTCCCGTAGCCATGGTGAGCATTTTTCATTAGGTCTATGTTATTTTTCACCTCTTGCTGATTGCATTAAGGAAAGTTTAATTGAATACATGCCAGTTTAGGCTGGACTTTACGTTTCAAGCTAGCTGCTGGGCAGCATTCACACACACAGCCCCCCCTTTGACATTTAGAAAACATTAACCCCAGTGTGTATCTTCCTACAGCTCAAAGGCTGTTATCTCCACTCTTCCAAAGGATGTCCCAGTACAGACAACACAGACTCATTTTTCTTTCAGATGAGAATTACCATAATGGAGTATTTAAGGTCTGGTCCAGACTGGAGAGGCCACAAGCGAGAGACCACAACTGATGTTGGTGGTGTGAATTTTTGCCGTCTTGCTCCCAGCTTAAGCTGCAGGTGAAGACCAGGGTGCAGCTGGTTTGGCTCCAGCACTGACTTCCAACCGTTCCAAGCCCTCCTTTCTTCAATGGGGTCTCAAGCTTCACCTGGTCCTCCAGACCAAGATGTGTATGATAATGCTGAAATAATCTACTTTCATTAGCAGCTTGCTCTTCAATGTCTTTAATTTAAGCATTTCAAAAGCCTTTAATTAAGCCTTACAACCCTCCTAAGCTGGTGGCCGTATCCCACTTTTATGTGGGCTTCCTTGAATCACAGGAGGTTAAGAGGCCCAGAAAAATAAATAATAGGACTTGTGAACCTGTATCGGTTTCTCTATTTACTCCTCCACCGAGGGCATGAAACAGCCGCGCAGGAGCAGCCGTGAGCTGGGACCAGACGTCGGTTTTGTCCATTTGTCACAGGGATGCCTCGTGGAATGCCCAGCCCGAAGCTGCCCCCCTTGGACTGCTCTCTTGGTACCCAATATCGGGAATAATTAGCTTTCTCCTTAGCACACTCAGAAAAGCAGGGGAGAGAGAAGGTTCTGCATCTTCCAGGTGATTTTAATTCTTTTAACTCGGTGGAAGAAGTCCTGTTGGTTGGAGTTGAGACCCTTGGAGAGCCATGCGGAGGGCCAGGGCTGCTCCTCGGCGCTTCCTTCCCCAGGGGCTCACTGGTGACTGAGTCCTATTTTTGTCCTTCATTATACCACAAATATTTCAGGCTTCTGACCGATCGGCTCTGTCTGCTATAAGCTTATAAGCCACAGGGATATGATTTGCTGTCATTAAAGCTGTTGGTTTTAACCGTGATTTCAGTGGCAGGAAAATGAAAATCTAACAAATGTAAAAGCCTCTGCCCGAGCATCTGCATTTTATAAGTCACTTGATATTTTTCATTTTAAATTACTTCAATAAATGTGGCTTGCTGGTCAATTTAGCAGTGTAAGTGCTTCTGATGAGCTCTCAGTGCAAGACAAATAAGCAGGTTTCAGCAATGTGACTCTTAATGTTTCATAGAAATTATTAAAAACTCATAAGTGAATGTTGCTTCCCACTAATTGCCAGTTTGCAGTCATGTTCCCACTGCTTCCTTAAGGAGTTTCACCTCTCAGACCTTCAAAAAATATACAAGGAACTTAGAGAAGACGTTTGCGATGATTGATGGGATGCAGACATCTATAAAAAAAAAGAATATGGGCAAACATGAGCAGTATCTCTGAGCTTCTCTGAGTTTTATGGGCAGCAGAAGCCTCTGATGCCATCGTTACCGCAATACGCTGCCTGCAGGCACCGATTTCCATTACCAGTGTATCGGTCACATGGGCAGGGAGCGAGATAAAAAATCGGTCCTTTGTACAATGTTCAGCAGAGGTAATTAATTGGGGATCGGTTTAAAGTAATCTAACTCCTTTTAAGTTTACAGTGATAAAATCATGATGGATGGGATGGAGCAGGAGAAATTCCAGCCTGGCTGGACACGAAATGAGCTCTGTGTGCAGGAGCAGCCAGCCTGCCCTGAGACTTTCCCAGGTATCTCCAAGCACTTGTAGTGACAGTAATTTTTTGGTTAACCATCAGCAGTGGCACTTCTCTGTGTTGCAGCGGTGGAGCCCATTGCAGTACAGATGCTCTCTCCGCATCGCAGTGAACAGCGGTGGCAGGCTGAGGCTGCAGCCCTCTGCTGTGTTTTTTTGGAGATGAGACTATTTAAAGCATGTAAATGGTGATTATTTATAAACCACCTTTATAAGGCATATCTTTTTTTCTGTTTACACAATTTTGCTTGCCTGTGAAAGACAATCTAATTAATACTGTTTGTCACTAGACTGTCCTGTCCCTACCTGTAATCCTTACGGAGAAATTGGTGCCATCTACTCCTGTTTTTTCAGGCTGGCATCCCTGACTGCTGCCAGGGCAAGAATTACTTCAGAGAATTATTGCCGAGCATCTGCTCTGCAGTTTCAGCCTATTCCCTCTCTTTCTTCTTTGCCACACAGCTTTGCTGACCCCGAGATCCTCTAACTGGGAATTCCCCAACTAACAGTGCCCTCATTGCTTCTCCCAAGCCACCCAGGGCCATGGTTTCCCCATCCTGAAAGATTCCCTTTAATACCCACGTTTGATCCAATTCTGTATGAAGAAACGGGGCAGGAGATGCGTCCCTGCGGCTGGTGATGTGCGGAGCAGACGTCGGGGCTGCCGGCAGGTCGGGTACCCGCCGCTTGGGACCAGGGTGGATGCCTGGGTCTGCAGGTGCCTTGGGAGATTAAAGCAGAGACTGAAAGCAGATTAAAACCAGGCGGTAAAGTCCTGCTGCAGAACTTAATATTCCCATTGCCGATTTTTGAGGTGTTGCTACTAAGCAATACTTTCTGGGCCTGTTATTTGGTAATGAAGAAGGATCAAGACGGGCCAGGCACACCGCGGGGAGCCAGGCCAGGGTGACAGCCCAGCAGCCGAGCGCAGAGCTGGCGCTTTGCATTGGCACGCACAGCCTTGGCTGCTGAAAGCAACACATTTTTTTAAAGTTACATTTTTTTAAAAAATAAATATTAAGTTTCTTGTCAGCTCCTGGGTGGAATAGCAGTAGAAATAATACCTCCCTGGCTGTAGGGGAATGAAGGCAGTGGGTTGATTGACATTGCAAATATGCAGCTGTGGCCTTGCTTTGACGATGGGCAGCTGTGATCCTGCAGCAAGTGGTTAAATAGCCCTGAGGAGCGTGGGAGAGGGGAGTTTGGGTGAGGTGGAGAGATGGAGTGGTGTGGTCTGTCCCCTGGAGAGTGGAGAAGCAGCATGGACAGTAGAGTCTGACCAATGGTAAAGCTTTCTGCTGCTTGCTAGTCTGATTCTGTTGTGTTATTTGCTGTCTGCTGTAACTTAAACTGCAGCATTTGTGTGTATTTGTTGGGTGCTATAAAACAGCAAAGCAGTATTGAAGCAAAGGAGGTTGCCAGTGCGATAGCTCTGTAGCAAACCTTTGCCAAACTTTTCTTTGAAATCTCCCTAATTCCCTGAGCCCTCTGGATACCTGTGACAATACAGCAAAAGCGATCCTGACTGCTGTATTTTCTCTGACTGTTATTTCTTCTTTATATTCAGATGTTTGCTATATCTCTGTGTGTCTTCAGCTCCCAAAGCCTAATGGCTCAGAGCATGTAGCTTAGGCTTTACCAGAGTGCAGGACTGTGATGTATGGGTAAAGGGGAAATCTTTTTAAAATACACTTTTTTTGCCAGGTCTTGAGAAAACCCCATTAAGATGAGATCAGCTCCTGCATGACTGTTACAGTGTTGGTGGTGATGAGGCTGCCTCTATTCTTTCTTCAGTTTTGATGTGTATTTCTGAGTTTTGAATTGTACATGAAAACATAGGCTATCAGCCTGTCTTTCAAATAATTGCAAAAATCTACCATATGTGACCAAACTGCAATGCAGCCACTTTTGTGAGAAGTGTTTTGCAGCTATAGGTAATAAAAACGCTTCAGACAGAGCTAACTGCCTCTCCAGAGACAATGGAATCATTATAACCCTCTAACTTTATAGCTTCTTATTTTCATTAGTTTTTTATTTAAAGAAAGAATAAACCACACACACTTCAGTGGTACAGCGCACTCACACATAGCTAGCACAGAAGGAAAGCCTATTTTAAATAAGAAATTGATTTTTAATTTTGCAGCACAACTCCCCTCCCCAAAATCTGATCAGAATTATGAATTTCGGAGGGGACACTGCGGCTATGAGCAATGCTAGGCAGAAGACACTTAATGACAATGTTATATATGTACGTAATACATGTTATATACATGGTCTGTAATGCATTACAAGCCATAACCAGAGTTAGGTGGATGGATTAACCACCTAGCAGGTAATCCTTCACCTTCTCCCTGGTGAAGTGCTCGGAAGCATCAGTGGTTTATGTGTGCTCTCTGGGCAGGGCTTGAGACCTTTGGTGGTGTGGAAGCTGTGCCCCTGATTTCCTTGGGTCTCGTGTGCCATCTGAGCTCTCCTGGGTGTGCTATAGCCCTGCATCCCTTCTGGCAGCCCCTGCTGCTGCCTGGCTCCGTTAACACCTTTTCTCCTTCCCTGCCAGGCATAATACTAACTTTTATTTTCTTGGCAAGGTCTCAGGCAGTGCTGGAAGATGGGCTTTGCCGTGGCATCCTGGCAGTTGTCCATGTGATAATGTCAGCATAGTGTAAGGGACTTCCAAATGTTTGCCCCACACAGGCGGCCCTAGGACCTAGATTGCTTGGTAAGGGATGAAGAAAATTATTTTCTACTAATATCAAGTCTATTAGTAGTGAAAGAAATCATTTGTGCATTTTTGAGGTGGCCTCTAATCTCATTTAATGGGCTGCAATGTGCTCCTTTAGTGGGAAGCAAATAGGAGAACAGGGTCAAACCTCTTCCCCTCCTCCTGATGCTCACAGTGAGAAGAGATCAACACGGAGTATGTTTCCACACCTATTAGTACTCTATCAAATACGAAATAATTTCAAATATAACAGGCTGCAGGGAGCTCCTTCCTCTCTGATACCACAGAAGAAAGATGGAAGGTGGCTTTGAAGGGAAAAATGAGCTTCATTTGTCCTAGTGGTACAAAGTGAATGGGAAAGCTTTAACCTATTGATTCAGGGCATGGCAAATGCGTTGCAACGATCCGTTCCACCGTGCTGAGACTGTATGCTGAATTAAAGAAGCATTCAGCATGTTTGCACTGAGCCTCTGGAACTCTTTTCTTTCAAAGGCGTGTTTCCTTTGGCTGTTGTATGAATTGTATGCATTGTATGCATTGTTTCCTTGCTAGCAAACCATTGGAGCAAAATGCTTTCCAACATGGAAAGGAAATTATTTGTCACTTGACAAATGAAATTATTGCATTCAGTGACAGATTCAGAAAAAGGGCATTAGCTCCAATTTTCATCATTGCCATTTTTCCCTCTTTCAGTACAATTTCAGGGCATTATAGCATGGCTTGTTTCCAGCGTTAACATGCAGGGAAACATAGCACAGGGTGTAAATCCCAGCTCAGCCCCTGCCCTTCTGCAGGAGCAGAAGCCCTGGTGCTCAGGCTGTCCAGAAACAAACCTGCTGCAAAAAAACCCCACATTTGTGCCTCACTTTGCTCCTGATAGAAAGCTATTTTCCAAATGACCTGTGTGCAACTGGGAAGAGCTTGAGCAATTTTGCTAATACTATCCCCTGCCCAGGTCATGCCGCCCACCCTGGGAGCCACGGTTGGTGCCCCCTCAATTTCTGCAGTGAAATGCCCCAAAAAGGCCCTCACAGGAGGGCACCCCCAGCACCGAGCTCTGCGCTCACCCGTGCCCGGCGCTGCCAGCATCGCCAGCTGCCAAATGGACCACGAGCATCCCTGGGTGAAGGGGCGTTGCAAGCAAGCGCTTAGGGAGGCCCAGCCATAGCATCTGGAGGGTGTAAAAAAGCATCTACCGTCAGCAAAGATCAAACCTTTTCTTTTCCTTTTGCCTTCCTAAAACTTAATGGTTCCTAAATCACTTTGAAATAAAGTCTCTAGGGGGAAAAAAAAAAATATTCTTCTGAAGCAAAGACTTGGGCCATCGCAATTCTGAGTAAATCTTCATGGCCGAGCTATAAAGCGGTGGTAATGGAAATGCTGACAATCCTTTAGCCACAGTGGTCCCAGCTGGCCCCTCTGATAATAAATTACATGAAATGAGAAGTCAACAGGACTTTCTGATCCACCAGGGCTCTGTGTGACAGAGTGGGAAAACAAGTTGGATTTCAGCACTGCTGTGTGTTTGGTTTTTTTTTTCTCCCCAGCTTCTGTTTTGACCCAATGGCTGAAATGCTTTAAATTGGTGTTGGGTGTGTGTTAAGATTTTTATATTGTGAATATTTCAACATATATGAATCTTTAATAGACTGCTGCTGAGCTCAGCTCAGGAAATTTGAAAATTATCGTGTAGCGATGATACAGCTTTCATAAAAACATTGTTATATGATGTACCAGCAAAATAACAAGCTTAAATTTGTCATAGTACTGGCTGCATGCTTGCAATCAATTTAGCTTTGTACAAATGCAAAAATGTTCCCCTTGGGAATGTGCTGGATATCAGATTTTTCCAGTGCCTATGGAACACTATAAAGGAATCAAAAGTGACCCGAAACAGCATGCATATAGATGTTTCGATGCACGGTCTATTAAAATGTTCCCAATTTAAAATACTTTTGGTAAAAATATGTTAATAGCTTCAGCACAAACTGGAAAAAATGGGGATCTTCCAGTTTGGGAGCACTGCATTTGCAGGTTACCTGGGCAGGGTCCAGCACAGGCAGGCACCAGCACTCAGCCATAAGCATCTCAGCTGCACAATGTATGCTAATGAGTTTTATTATTTAATAATAAACAGCAACATTTAATTAGTGTAACCATTACTATGCATGAAATCCTTTAATTACACTGAAGGCTGGTGAAAATAAGCCAGTGTGGGGTGAAGTTGAGCGGGAGGCTCAGCTCTCGCCTGTGCACTGAGACGTGGCCATCAGCGATGGCAGACGGGGTTTGCCTTCGGTGCCTTCACTCACAGGTTAATTACACACAGAAATCACTTCGGTTTGGGTTTTAATTGGCAAAGGGGGGACATTCTCAATTTCTTCTTGGTTGTGCCCACAAGAGGTTGTCGCTGCTGTTGGGTGAGGAAGGGTGGCTCACTGGTGGCTGGCTCCAGCTGCGCTCGTGGCCAGCGTGCACTTGCACAAGCGTGCGAGGCAGCGGCTGAAAGCCCCTCTCTGTGCCACCGTGGGCCCTCCTGGATGGTGCAGAGAAACCAGAGTTTGGGAGAAATGAAGATTTTTAGCACACAAAATGCCAAGGCTGGCTTTTCACCTGTATTTTTAGGATACCACCACAATTTCCAGCTGTTTCCTGCCTTGCTCTAGATTAAACCACTCAGGCAGTTAGCAAAGGTGCATGTAAAAAAAGCCAAAAGTGGTTGCAGTTGCACCCATTGTTTTAAAACATGCTGGGCGAAGACAATCAGTGGGTGCTTCTCCAGTTAACGGTGCTGCAGGGGGTGACCGAGGCTGGCCCTGACACGTTGGGTTGGTGTGGCGGTGCAGGCTGAGCCCACGAGCCAGGACTTCAGCCCCGTCACTCCCTTGCACCCCGCATGCCAGACCGTGCAGCCTCCCCACGTTGCCCCCAGTTCCTTTCTCTTCCCTGACACTTTTTCTCCTCCAAAATGCATCTTCAGACCTTCCCCCGTTTTTGGCCAGGTTTTCTTTCCATCTGCAGGGCACGGGGCTGGGGACATCCCTGCGGCCACGCTGAGCCAGGAGGAGGCACGGCTCCAGCCTTCATATCCTCCAGCATCCCCTGCCCAAAGAGTCACTCCCCATCCTTCAGCTCAGGAGGTGTCTAAGTGAGGAATTTCTAGCTTTCTGAAGTGGTCCATCTGCTGTGGCTGTTCCAGAAGGAGTACGTGTGAATCCACACGTAAGTAATATCTCGTGTCATCACGGGTGGAGACATTAGTCCTTGGTACCCACACAGCAGATGGGCTGGAGGAGTCTCATCAGCATCCTCGGTGTTGCCAAGTGGCTAAGTGGCTACATGTGTTGTCACTACACAGGAGAGTAATTTTGGGGCACTGCATGTTGCTGGCTGAAAAAGTGATGGAGTGGTTGAACTGGCATGAAATTACAGCTAGTTGTTTATCCCTGGCCAGATAAATTAAGGCAGGATGGAGCTCACCAGAAACCACTCCCCGGCTTTTCCTTCACTCCGAAGCCTGTGTTTGTACATCCACTTGCCCCAAAACTGGCTGACCCCAAATCCAGAAGGATGCTTTAGTGCACAAGAGTGAAAACTATTTTCCAGCTTTGCCCATGTTAGATTTGCTCAGGAATCTTTCAAAAATGTTTTGATTAGTTAATCAAATCTTTCATGGTTAATTTTATTCATTACACTGCTTTTCTCAAGACGGTATTTTGAAATTGCTGAAAACTTCTGTTTTAGCCTTTTCTAAATGAGAAGTAGCCGTTTAAAGAAAGAAAAAAACAACACCAAAACCCACGTTTAGCATTAATAGACATGTGAAAAACCAGATTACGATGAAAACACTTAAAAGAGACTGAATTTTTTTTAACTTGCTGGTATGGGCCAGGGACATTTCAAGGCCTTAGAAATGGAAGGAGAAAACTAGCACCTGCCCAGATCCCTTATGATGCTGGTGTGGAGAAACTGGGATGAGGTGAGAGATGTCTGTGACAGCCGTGGCCCCGTGTGTCGGGTCCGAGGGCACCAGCTGGCTCTGCTGGGCGCGCTGCCGGCACCCAGCTCCCCGCGCGCGTACGGTACCTGCCGCGTGCCGGGAACCCACAGCTTGGCTGGTGGGCGCGAGAAGGGACCCCACCAGCTCCTCTGGTGCCTGCCTGTGTGGAGACTGGGGAGGGCAGGACACGGTTGCTGGTCACTGCGCACACCCAGTGGCTGCAAGCAGCGTTTGATGCCCGGGCGGCTGAGTGAGCCCGTGGGAGACACCGCGGGCGGCCGTGCCCGGAGCAGCAGCAGCAGCAGCCACCTTCTGCCCTTCCAGCCCGGGAGGGGAGGTACGGCTGCAAAAACCTGGCCAGCATCCCAGAAATGGGAATTTGCAGGTCCCAGCTTGCCCTGTCTGCCCTCTGCAGAACTGGATCTGCGGAGCAGAGAGCTCGAAGCACGAGGCTGTGCCTGCAGCATCCCAGCCCTCAGAAAACAGCGCGTGGGGCCGGAGTTCCTTCGAAGCCTCCCCTGCTCCCACGCCTGCAGGCAGCTGCCCAAGTCGGTAGGTAAAGGAGCATAGATGGCACTGGAAGAAAATCTGTCCTCTCCCTGCCGACGCTGTTGTCAGTTGTCACATAAGTCACAAAAACATTAAAATAAAATACAGAAGTCTGGTTTTAGAACAAATTCACAGTTTGCAAGTTTGAAAACTCCAGTTTCTTGTGGAACATATTTTCTTCCTGGAACTTTGTGCTTCTGCCTTTATTCATCAGAAATGTTTTAGTCTTAATTTAACATTATTCTGCGGCTGCTTTATGGACGAGAGACACAGCGCTCTCTCCCCTGCTCGCATCTGCCACAAAAACAAAAAGATGATGTTCTGCACCTGTCCCTGCTTCACAACTAGCTGAAATGAAACTCAATTCAAGTCGCTAAACAAAGTGCAAGCAATGACTCAGTATGGAAATAAGACTTATTTCTTTTTAACTCTATTATGTGACTGCACAAGAGAGTGGGCATGCTTTCTTTTATGGCGGTGTATATATGGTGAGCCTATTTCTCAATCTTCTTCCAATGCTTTCTCAACAACTCTGAGACAAAAGGAAAAAATACTGTATTTCTCTCCTGCAAATGAGACTGATGCACATCTGCTCTATTTGCAATTTACATTTTTTAAACTTTAACTAGGCATGGTTACAATACAAGGAAATGGAACAAAAATAAATGTCTCAAGTCCCAGGCTACAGCCAACCTGCACTTGAATTTTCCCAGTATCCACCAAACTTCTAAAAGAAACTTGTTTAACAGACCCCCCAGAGGGGTGGCTTCTCCAGAGACCGTGAAGTCTCTGTCCCTGAAGGTTGTTGAGACTTGGCTGAGCAAATCCCCAATGGCCCTGGGCTGGTGCCGGCAATAGCCGGGTGCTCGGTGGGATGCTGGTCTGGATGAGCCCCACAGGTCCCTTCCAATCAGCATCACTATGATCGTGATCTCCTGCTGCTGCTATTACTAATAAGGTCGGCTCGAAACCATTGCTAAGTGTGTGGGTTATAAATTCCATGGGGTTTGTGTGCTGCCGATGGTTATCAGCTACCAGGTCCCGCCTACGCTGCAGATGGGGCGTGCCGAAGTGGCCTAGCCACTTAACTCTAATTGCAGGTTGGAGCTTCAGGCTTTAGAAAGGCAAGGTTAATTTATTTAAGATGACCAGATGATGGTGTTGCCTATTATTATCCGTGTTGTAAGGATATTCCAGTGGTCCTTTCCAGAAGCTGCTGGGAGAACAAATTGCCGTGTGTCTGATCGGGCTTTTCTGACTGGAAGAGCAAGTACCGGGCTCTGCTGCCTCGGCCCTCCTCAGGCGTGACCTTCCACGTGGAGCGGCGAAGCACCGTGATGAACTGTCACTTCTGCTCCGATCGGCTTCAACCGCATTCCTCCTGGCTGACTTCAGCCAGAATTCAGGCCACCTTACAAGCTGCATTTTGCTTTAACCATTCATAGCTTCTCCCTGACCTTGGTCTCACGGGGGAACTTTCTCAGCTGCTTTCAGGGGCTCCTGGCTGCCCTCTCGTACCCATCGACAGCCCCAGCAGCCAGGCGCTGTGTGCGCCGCGTCCTGGGAAATGAAGGTGAAAACAGTGAAACACAGTGAAGCGGCACAGCTGGAAACATTTCAGCTCTGAGGATGCTCAGGCAAGAACTATGAACACTTCAAAAAAACATGGAAACTTCTGTAACAAGCTTACTAATGTCTGCTGTACATCTTAAC
The DNA here is from genome assembly GCF_017639655.2 of Falco naumanni. NCBI lineage: Eukaryota > Metazoa > Chordata > Aves > Falconiformes > Falconidae > Falco > Falco naumanni. The sequence continues at coordinate 21,854,545 of NC_054067.1, read as the reverse complement.
CAAACTAGTTCCCTTCTTCACTTGGATCTAAATATTCAGTAACTTTTAACAGAAGTTTGTTTTTCATGTCTTTTATCTGTTCCCCGTCTTAAACAAAATCCATTTTGTTACAGTGAATAAACCTAATACATTCCCAACTGCAGTAAACACAGCAATTTATTTTTTTTTTTTGACTGCATAATATAGCTATTTAAAAAGTGCTAATTGCTTCTTTTGGAAAAAGTGCCTGAATGTTCCCGTTCCAGCACAAAACAAGCAGCGTATGTATGGTGCTATCAAGACTGTTTATCTTCCCTGCTCCTCTGTTCTTAATATTCTCCACTTCAGTTATTCTGAAGCCTGGCAAGCTCCATTTAAAATTTGAGTAAATGATTTAAAAAGTAGCCCTTTCAGAGTTGAGCTGAGTGTAAAATAGCAAGAAGAATAGTCTTTTTACCGCACAGTTACGCCATCCCAGAGTGGAAAGCCATGGAAAGCCTTCCAGTTTGCTGCTCTGGCTGACAGGTCAGCTTCATCCCTCAGAGAAGCGCTGACACAATCATTTCTCTTCCCGTTTGCACAACATCAGCATTAAATGCAGGACTACCCACCTTCTGAAGAGCACAGCTGGGAGGCAAAAAGGCGGCGAAGGTCCAAGGACCCGGCTTTGCTGAGGTCTGCGCCGTGGCATCCAAGCGCACACCAGAGGGGAACGGGGATGGCTTTTGGAAACCGCGCTGGCAGTCTTCCAGCTTCACGTTTGAGTCTCATCTCGTAAGCTCTTAACTGCCTGTCAAAAATTAAGTACAAGTAAAAAGTGTTCTTGGTAGCCCATGGGACGACGTACTATTAATCGTGCTTTACGATATTGACTGCTTCTGTTTTCTTGCTTTCTGGCCACAATTCCACCTGAAAGTCACTGACAGAAGTTCACAAGCCATCAGCCAGTGCCTCCAAAGCTTTCTAAAGCACCTCCTCCCCCGCCGCCCCCGAAAGACAAGGCACCCCAAAATATGCATACATTGAGGTATAAAATAAGCTTGCAATTGCCCCAGGCATATTTTCTTTCCTACGTTACACAGCTGTAAATAGACATTAACAGCAAGAATAAATTGGTGGGGTGGGGTGTACATTGGGAACAGGGAGCGAGGCTTTTCCCTGCGGGCCAAGGGCACAGAGCCACACGTACCTGCTGCTGCATCCCCATCCCATCCCATCCCATCCCATCCCATCCCCGCTGCTGCAGCATGGCCAGAAACGCTCACAGTTCACACACAGATACAGCAAATATTGTATATTTGTACCATGGCTCAGAGGGAATTCATAGCTGACATTTTTAGAATTTGTTGTTGTTTTGGGGGGGGTTAATATCATTTTTTTACAGTTTCAAAGCTGCATACATAGTGAAGAAATCAATGGAGCTATGTTATCATGTCACATTAGGATGTGAAAATATTCATAGCATCACAGCCTGGTTTGGGCTGGGAGGGAGCTGACAGCCCCCCGAGCCCCAACCCCCCGCCAGGGGCAGGGACACCTCCCACCAGCCCAGGTTGCCCCCAGCCCCGTCCAGCCTGGCCCTGAGCACCCCCAGGGATGGGGCACCCACAGCTGCTCTGGGCAGCCTCTGCCAGCGCCGCCCTCACAGGGCAGAATTTCTTCCCAATATCTCATCTAAACTGGAAAACTATTTATTCTTATGTCAACTGAATTTCTTAGGAAATGCATGCATTTAAAGCAGCGTAGCTAAATAGAGTAACAATGACAGAAACTCTACAGCCCAGTACTAGGTACTTTCCCCCATCCCAGCAGCTGGTGACCATCCTGCCCTGTGGATCCGGTGACTTGTGCCTTCGCTCGGCTCTATTTTAAGGCACGACAATATCCAGCCTCTGCCTGAGGTTTTCTGCGACGTGGATCATTTGTACCTGCCGGCTCCAGTCACGTTCCTGCCTACTTACACTAACAAAACACTGACGTTGGGAGCCAGTTGGTTGGTCCTTGAATCTCAACACATGCGCCTGGTGGGGCCTCCCTGTTCAGGGTTTTGTCGCTCCTGTGCTTACTGTGCCAGCCTCCTCCCCTCACACAGGAACCCGCCGTCCAAGCTGCTGGTGATCCTTCTCAGGGAAAACCACCGTGGCACCTGACAGGCTCTTTCAGCTTCTGCCAACCCTATTTCCCACACCCGTGCTCCTGTGAACCAATTTTCCCATAAGCCATAGAAATAGATCATTCTGCATTATGAAACAGTGTAGAAAATTACATATTAAACGGATGCAAATCTTTAAGGGTGAGTTGCAAGCCATTCCTATATACTTAAATGAAAAAGCAAAACCCAGCTCTGATCCTGACATTAGAGCCAAGAAGCAGGCAATGCAACGCAGCTCCCCAGCAAACGCCGTGTGTTCCAGAGGCGCGAGGAGTCGTGCTGGGCACCAAACCCCCTTCTCCTCGCACGCCTCCAGCATGCAACATATTGTGAATAAATAGGAATTCTTTTCAGCCCTGTTTTGCAATGTGTTACAATGGTAAATCAACCAGGGTTCAGCCGAGAAGCGTGGCATTTATTCAGCTTTGTCTGCACTTGATTTATAGCCGGCAAAGACAAGAAGCGGGTTGTGTACAAACAGTGATGAGCAAATCCAAGGGAGGCTTCAAGAAGAAATAAGTCAGGGGCAAAGCTCTGAATCTGACTTCTGTTTGGAGCAGACAAGGAACCCAGGCAGAAATAGTGAGGTACCTATGCCAGGATCATTTCCAGATGGCTGAAAGGCAGCAGGTGCCTGGTCCTATAGGAGGGAGCAGAACCATGTCCCCTCAAGCTGGGAGCATCACACAAGCAGCATATGCCATGGGCTGAGCCCGGCTGGGGGGGTACCAGGGATGCAGCTGCACTAAAGAGATGATGCTTGCTGCTACTCTGCTCCAGTAAGCGGTGTCACACCCTGGGATGGGACACAGGGGCTCCAGGTTACCTACCCAAAGGCTTGTGCAATGAATCAGCCGATGTCAGGGCACGGGAACACCATTTCCTAAGGGAAATTCATAGTCAGTTTTTTCCCTCTCACTGTTAATCCAACCTGAAAAGTTATGTATTCAGAGTGAGAGAAAGGCTATAAGATGTCCATTATTAATGGAAATTTCATAGCAATCGGCTACCTGGGCTGCATATGGATTGACAGAACTCCCCAGACAAACCCACTTTCAGAGAAGCAGGCACTGCTCCCAGCCACGGAGTCCGGGGGCTGCTTTGTCCTGAGAAGCTGCACGAAAAACTACCTGTGAAGCTAGGATCACCCCAGGACTGTAATTTAGGAGTCATTTAAAGCCTTGGTTAATATCGTGCACCCCATGGGCAGCACAGGTGACTGCACAGCCCCTTACAAAGAAGAGCTGCGGTGCTGCCACCACGCATACGTCACACCGTGGCCACTGTCCTGACCCTACATGTGACCCCTGCCGAGCCCCCAGTGCCCCAGTAATGCACATCACTGGCAACAATATCAGACTGTCCTCTGGATCTGTCTTGAAGCTTCAGAAATAGCAGTTAAGAACCAAAACATCCCTGGAGAAGCTATTATCAACTCGTCTCATCATCTGATGCTAATGTGAGATCCTGGCAGACTGATGCGCATCCATCATTTCCATTCAGAAGTGGCATGATGGGAGAGTTGTGAGTATCACAAATTCTCACAGATCCCTTTTCTCTCTCTCCCATCATGAGTACTTTGCCCTCCCAGCTGAGCAGAGATGGTAATTCAGCCCCACTGAAGAACTTCTTAGGTCTCAGCTTGGAAAAACAAAAAGATTTGTGCAAACAAGGCTTCAGGCTTAGTAAACAGGAATTTCCAGCCGGAGCTGCCCATCATGCTGTCTGTACGATGGTTTGATCCAGCCTGGGCCAAGCCGGGCAGCTGGGCTGTGCTAGTGCAAGCATCTGGTCCTCCTCAGTGCCTGCCTGCCCCCACGACTGCATTGCCCCATCGAAATCCCAGATTCGATTTATTTCCCTGATGTTACAAAGAGGCAGAAGGACTGGAACAGGCTGTTACCTTGTGTATTTATGCCTCGCGCTACTGCCTGTGGGAGCAGCCTGGTTAGCATCGGCAACACCCTTTTAGAGGAAGAACTGGAAAATACAGGATTTAAAATGTACACACTCCTGTGTGACATATGGATTGAGTAACTTGAACAGAAACCACTGCCCTCCGTACTAAAAAAAAATAAATAAATCTGGCCAGCCTACTCACTGTTAATACAAGTTTTAGAGTTTCATCTTACCTTCAACTGAAAATAAGTAAATTCCGTAAATCCAAATCTTACTGTAAATCCAAGACTTGTTTTTACCACTTAAAATTAATTGGTGACACAATCAGTTCAAGACAGTCTAGGAAATTAAGCAAAAATTGCATGTTCCTTAGTGATCAGTTTGAAAGGTTTTGGCTCACCATTTATGTCAGTGGAGTTGTGGAGATATTTTTCCATAAGAATTATAAAAAGGTATGTTCTTGACGCAGCCTCGCCCAAGAAAACAGTAAAAAAATGTGGCTAACATGCTAAGATTGACACACAAAATAAAAGGACAGGTTCAACACAGACTAAAACAAGAATACAGAAAAATACTCCTGTTCTGGTTTTGTAATAGGTAATAAATAGGTAATAAATGGATTTATTGGGGAGTTCAGGAAGCACCAGCATCACCCCTTGGGAACAACCGTATCTGAGCCCCGGGGGTGGGCACGTCTGGGAGTGGGGGGTGGGCAGGGACCTTCGGGGTGGGTGGGAAGCTGAAAAGGTGCTGAATACAAAGAAAATCACAAAAAATTACAGTTGTTTTGGTCTCACCGGGATGAGGCAGAGGGTTGCTACCCATCACCCACACATGCACCCATCACTGCTCTCCCTGTTAATTCTGTGCCGGTGAGGATGCTCAGGGTCCCAGGGACGTGGTGCTGCCACCTTTCAGAGCTCAGAAAGGGCTTTCACCCCCCGACTAGGGAGAGAATAAGCAAGTGGCATCCCTGGGTCTGAGCTTTGCCAGAATTCCCCCTCCACTCACCCCACAACCCCCATTTAAACGTGACCTTTTGTCCAAATATCTTGGTGAGCGTTCCCAATGGCTCTGTTCTCTCCTTTCCGTTTCCCACCGAGGACGCAGCCCTCAGCCAGACACCGCCTTGGCGGCAGTTTGCTATATCTCCCTTTCCTTAAACTTTTCCAAATTTGCTCTTCCCTGGAAGCAGCTGCTTGGTGCAGCCCTGTGCAAGGCCGGGCTGGTCCCCGAGCTTGGCCAGAGCTGGCGAGACCCGCAGCTCCCCGCTGCGCCTGGGGGAGCACCGCATCCCAGGAGACCCACTAGAAGGCACTGTTGGAGAAAACTTCCCAGAAACTTCTCCTCCCAAAAGCTGCAGGTCAACAAACCAAAGGGTGGGATTTTCTAGGACAGGGACCCCTGTAACAAACACAAGGTGCCTCATCTGAAACCATTTCTGGTCAATTTTGCATGAACTGACCACGGGAAGAGGCACGGAGCTCCAACTCCATCCCGGCCCGGGATATCCAACAGCAACGTTTTAACCCTGGAAACCACCGGCTATTTCACGCCTGCTTCGAGAAACGCCCTTAAAAAGGACCTAAACTTGAGAGGCGACCTGCTCCGTGCTGCCCACCAGACCAGGCTGCTGGGACACCCAAGCGATCCGGTTGAAGCGAGCAGCAAAGTGACACTGAACCGAGCCCAATTTGCCGATAAAACCTGAGGACAGAGTTTCCAGCCTGTTGCTAGAAAGACAAGAAGTGGCTCCCCTGCATTTCTTGGCAGCGATCCCTACTCCCGCAGCAAGGCTGGTGAGCCAGATCTCCACATTTCTCAAAGCCAGGCAGCAGCAGAAGGTATTTGATGAGCTCTGTGAATAGAGTTGTTGATTCACTGGAAAATAAAGGAAAAACAAATGAAGTCAATTTAAGCTGCTGAAACATGCTTGTATCGGTGAATGAAGTGTAAAAAGTGGTTTGAAGCATCACAATAACTTGGTAGCCCACACAGCAGAATGAATTTCTGATTTGATGTTAAGTATACTCAAAATAAAAATACCAGCTGTGATTCAGTATGCAAAGCCTTTTTGAACAAAAACCACTTTTTGGAAAATTTCTGGAAATGAAAATATTGGGTGATGATTTTCAATGGGAATAGTCTGGAGAAAAGGAAAATACGATTCATTAAATCTTGCATCTTGAATTAAAACATACAAATATTTTGAATTATGAATTTATCTTTGCTCTCATGCCAGGGTTTGTTATTCAAGGGCAATTGGAGAACAACAAGAAGGAATTACAGTCCTGAACACAGAGCACCTTTCCCCTCCAGTTTTGCCAATAAACCTGCATGTCTAGAGGTTTGGCCAAACAACTCAGGGAATTTAGCTCCTATTCAACATTCAGGAGGCTTTTAAAAAGCTGCTTTTACAAGAAATCATTCTGTTTGGGGGGTAATTGTTGTGACATGAAAAATCAGCAGTGCTGAAGGAATAAAAGTTCAGTGTTCAAACTGGGATGCTCAAGCCCTCCCAGGGTCTCTGAGCTGCAACAACAGACTGTTAAACTGTAATAATCTCCCTTGTCTTAACAAAAAAGGAAGTTCTACAGGGCAATTAAATTGTTCTGGAATTATTTCCTTGTCTAAATGTCAGGAAAATATTATATATCTTCAAAAAAATTATTTTCAGTGACATTACTTCAACTGAACAACTTTGCAAGTGAACACCAGTGTGTGCTGCCAGCAGTTATAAAGGCTTTGTATTTTTAAGCCAGCTCCTTTTAATACATTTTTCTTAAAAAATTCCTCTTTCAATGAATCTCATTCTGAGCATGTCGTTACAGAGCAGAGCTAAGGGGTTTGGGTAGCCTGAGTTTAACTTAACATGTTTGGCTTTCTCTTAATTTTCCCCTTAAATGTGAACTTCCTAAATTTGTGATGCTCATTTGGGAAATAATTAAACATCTCTCTCATGTATATTCTTTCAGTCATTAAAGCAGGTCCTCCACCTTGCCTTCGTTGTCTCCAGGAATATTCATAAAGCAAGTGTGCTCCAAATGAAGTCCCAACCTTTACTCAGAAGAGAAAGGAAACTTCCCCATCCTGTCCAACGCTCATGCCCACATTACAATATTATTAATTACTTCGCTATACAGTAATCAGTCTCCCTCTGAGACCAATATTTAACGAAAGGCAACGAAGCATCAAAAGAAAAAACCTGATGAATAAACTTATTAAGTCTCATGAACCATTCAAGCCATCGGTGGGAAGAGCTGCTCTGAGGTGCCAAGTTCCTCATCATTTTCTCCTACTCCTTCACCTTCTCACCAGCCCCTGTACCACCAACCAGGGCTATTTTCCTCTCAACCCTAAGTGCAGGGGAGCAGCACCATGACCATCGCCTCTGCGCCCGGCTCCCGAGGAGCTCCATAAAACCCCTCTGGATACACCCTGGCTGAAAGCACTGACCCTAACGCAGGGGTTGGTTTTCTCCTGCACTTACTGGATAATCATTTACTGAGCAGCTCAACCAGCTCTGCCGGGCTGCTGGCGCTGGGTGCTGCCCAGTGACCCAAGCCAGGGCTCAACCAGCTCCCAGGCTGCCTGCACGGAGCGTGAAGCACGGCTAAATAAAAAAGATGCTGCATTATGTGCACTTTGCCATCTCCCTGCTTGCGGGTGACGGTCAGCATCTGCCCCTTGCCAAGGCTGAAGCCCCCAGCCCCGCGGGGGGGGCCCGGGGTGCTTGCCACGACCACCAGGCAGCTTTAAGCCAGACCTGGGGCCGTCCATCCCCTGGCTGCCAGCACCGCTCGCATAGGAAAAAACCTGTTTAAACAACATTATCGCTGCTGTTTAACAAGAGGACAAGAACAGTGATGAAAAAGGAGCAGTGCTCTGTTTTGCATTAAATACCCCACAAAGACAGGCACACCTTCCTCCGCCAGCCGAATCTCACCGCCTGCACCGACCTCACGGAGCTACCTCCTCCTCATCGCCCGCACCAGTGCTGCTCGGGGAGGCTCCGCACAAGACCCATCTCCCTCAGAGCATCTTTCATCCAGTTTCCCAAGAAAGCATTAGCTGTTCCTCTCCTTTTGCCCAAGAAAATGGTATTTTGGAGCCAGGTCGGACAGCAATGCAGGTGGCAGAAGCCCAGCAAGCCCCCGTGCTTGCCTTTGGCCAAGGTGAGGGTCTCCATCCTGTCCTGCTCAAGATCTGCACAGTCTATAAATGTTTCAATATCCACTTTATAAAAAGTTACCTTTTTAGTAAGTATAAAATTATCCAGTTGAATCAAAAAGTGATTTTCTTTTTATGTTGAAAACTCAAATTTTAAATTTCTTTTGTCTTTTTGATTTCTAAACTAAAATGTAAGTAATGCAAAACGAAAGTAAGAGTTTATCTTTTTTTTTTATTAAGACAATCCCACAGCTGGAAAATGAAACATCCTAGATTACATAAGTGACTTCAAAAAAACTCTAGAAAAAAATCTTTACAAATTTACATTTGTACAATACAAAAACTAACAGCTCATTGCATATAAATATTACATTTGGTCTGCCAACAAGTGGCATCAAAATCCCTGAAGTATTCATTTAAAGGGACCTGAGATAGTGGATGTGAAGATATGGGCATAAATATCACCTGAAAAAAAAAAATATATATAGCAAGTAGACATAATTCTAATAGTTTTGTGCATTTTTGGAGTATTTTAAATCAACCAGAACATGAACTGGAGAGCCTAAATCACGTGAATTTCATCGCTCCAACATCAACTGGTATTTCTAAATGAAGTCTGCTATAATGACTCATGGAGGAATGAATAGCCTGTATTAGTATTTCTACAGAAAAATAATCAACACTTTGATTTCTGAATATATCCAAGAGCCACCACTCTCCAAGGAGGCATTTTTAGGAGGAGAAATGGAGGATTTTGATTTTATCTGCCAAAGAGGGGTGCAGCCGTGACACGACCCCCCCCGGGAATATACAGGCAGGACCGCGACTCCCCCACCTCCGGAGCAGCTCCTCTCGCCAGCCCGTCTGCTTCTCACAGACCCAGAAATCGGGAAGACACACAGTGCTTGCCAATTAAACCCCCCAACACTGAGAAACTGCTCTTAATTGCCCACTGGTTTAAATATTTTCCAAATATTTATGCATTTGTCAGTTCCCAAATGCAGCTGCAGTTATCTACCAGGAGTAGTAACTCCCAAGTGCAGCACTAAGCTGCTCGGTTTTACTTTAAATTCTCACAAACTCTTATCAGATACCCACATCCATGCACACAAATGTATTTAAGCACCATTTTTATAATACTAGAGTTAAGGCTGTGACAGAAATTCCACTGGAAATCTAATTTTTCAGGGATTCATAGCACAGTTGTGTAAGTTTGCTGTGGGCTGAACATGACATTAAAAAAGTACAAGCTTCCAACAGGTCTTTGCATTTCTAATACTAAAAAAGACAACTTTTGGACTAAATTTTGCAGGCTGTTACTTACTGTACATAAAGGAATTTGTTGGGTTTTTTTCAATGTGTAAACCTCTGATATACTAATATTTGAAAATTATCTATCGCACATGCGCAGTAATTTTCTATAATACATACTTGTAAGAACACAATGACAGCTCCCTAAATACTAAATATAGATTTATCCTTGGATTGTTAACTGCTCCTTCAGTCTATCGTGTAAATAATCAGCTTTTTATAAAACTTTGCATGATTTAAAAAAAAAAAATAATCAAGAAATGTAAACACACAAATACATTTTAAAAACATTGAAGTCGTGACACAGATAGCAGGACACTCCAAGTCAGGGCTGACAAGACATCCTTAACCCTACAGCTATGCAGTTTTCCCTGTCATTCACCGCTCAGATCAAAGATGAAATATTAATCAAGCTCTTCTCAAAAATTAGTGATTTAAACTTATTTTCTCGTATTACTACTGTGTAATTTCGAACAGTTGTCAAAAACTCTGCAGAGACACCCAGGAGCCACCTTTTCAAATGCTTGACAAGGTTCACCTTGCTTTCTGCAGTCAAGAGAGCCTCCAAACATTGTCAAAGGCAATATATTGTAGTTGGTCTTTACACATTTTTATAAATTACGTGAAAACTCTATCGTGCACCCAGAGTCAGCTCTCTTCAGTGCTCTACATGCTACACAGTCTTTCCACTTTTGTGCGGGAGAAGCAGCCGAGGCGTACGTTTAAGAAAACATTCAGGGAAAATTAAAACATGCAACAGGATGCAAAATTTTAAGCAGCCAAAAATCCCTCACAACTTATTTCTTCATGATTATATTTAGCTTGTTTATCTGCAAGGTGGAGTTGGTTGGGATAAGGGGGTGGCCTCTGCTTGGTTCACGGGGAAAGGAGTGATAGGAAGGTAAGAGAGGAGCAATAAAACTGCCCAGACCCATCTGAGTTCAAGCACCAACCGAAGTTTCGTGGGTTATTTCAAACACAAGTATCTCATGAGGCTGGAAGCACACGCCTTCTACAAGGGTTACACTAACTGCAATTCACATAGTGAGGGAAAAAAGGAGTCATCAGGAGACACGGAGCAGATGTGAACGGGCAGCAGGTGGAACAAAGCTGTTTTCCAGGCCGTGCGTAAGGCAGCACAGCGGGGCCCTGCTGCCGGGCTCCCCGCGATCAGGGCACGGGGGCACGTGCTGCCCCGGCCCCTCCGCAGCATTCCCACCCGGGGTGGCCGCAGGGGTGCGGAGCCACCAAGCCAGCCCTCGGACTTTCCATCTTCGTTAAATCCACCTCCAGCAACTTGGGAATGTTGCTGGTAAACAAAGTCAGGCAGATATAAAAAAATATGGAAAGTCTTGGGGAAAAAAAGCGGCACAAAGAATTAAATCTTACAGTCTAGCCATCTAGCCAAAACAAAATTCATCAAGATATCGTAAGCTTCCAAAAGAGTATCACAAATATTGCCTACAGCGGCAATAAAGGGAAGCCGAAGAAGAGAGGTGGAGCATGGCAAAGAGAAAAGCAAAAGGTGACAGAGGAAATGAAAAGCAGGCAAAGTTTGGGCTGAAGTGAGACAACAGCACATCACTACTGCAAAATAAGCTTCATCACTCGTGCCCTGGTCCGGGAAGAAACGGGAGCGCTACAGAGCCAGCAGGTTTGTAGCCAGGAGAAGTCCGAGAACAAAGACGCAGGCGAGACTTGCAGCCCTGTCTCCGCAGAGGATGGGGTGCCCAGGGTGAAGCCCCTCGGGGCGCGAGCCCTGCTCTCCGGGATGTATCCAAATGGCCTCAAGTGCCCCGGCAACGGGAGCGAGGGGTGGTGCAGGACCGCACCTCTAGGGAGCTTCGGAGCACCAATGCCTGACCATCAGCTCTACAGCAGCACAGCCCCCGCCTGCCTGCACGCCTTGTCAGCCTTTGGGAATCTGACACACAGCCAGACCAGCAAACCTTTTTCTTAGGCAGAATTCTGGAGTTTTTTGTTAAAAGTGCAAGGGGAGAGACTACGGTCCTGGCTCTGCAACGCAGCAGGCAGCACAGCCTGCGAGCAGCTCAGCAGCCTCATGAGATGCTGGCTGAACACGCACGGTTTGCATCAGGGAGCGAGGTGGTACAAGGTTTAAATCATTCTACTGCTTCTGCTGCACCTGTTGGGCTGATAATAAGTTTTCTGCAACCATAAGTGACTCCCAATAGGATCCGGGTTTTGAGAGAAAGCGTCCAAGTTACTACAAAACTACATTATTCCACAGAACGAGCCTATGAGAAATCAATTGCCTAACTCAGAGAAATAATCCAGATACAAAACCAAGTAAAAATAACATCTCTAAAAACAAGTTACTTCTGTCATGCTTATAAAAGGTTCTCATGCACAAAAAAAAGCTTTTTTTTTTTTTACAATAAACAATAGTTCTGTTGTTCTAGCACACCCTGCTGCCTAGCTCTTAATCATGTAACACATTTGATTAATACTTACGCCACAGCAAAGTGATGCTTCACTGTTATCTTCACAGTACTTCATTACATAGAAAAGATACATTTAGGAACATATTTAATATTATTCTAATTGCTGCTAAAATACACAAACTTATAAAATGATTTCTCTGGAATCCACGTGTTTTATCTCTCCCCAACCCCTACACAAAATAAATAAGTGGATCTTCAGCCAGTCAGAAATATATGAAAAGCATTTCTTTTGCATTTCAAGGTTTTCAGGCTTTAGAACAGAAACCATAGTGTTTACATTAGCTCAACAGGACTGATCTAAAAGGGGTATGACTCTGACTATGAACGGATGCATACATGCTATTCCTGGTTACCATATGTAGAAGGACCGTTCAGTCAAACAAATAATACGTTTCTTATAAATATATATGCGTGTACATATATATACATACATATGAGAGATGATAGGACAGGTGTTTATATTTTAAAGCCCAATACAGAACTAGGAAAGCCTCTGCACTTCCCCCCCTCCCCCATCAAAACACAACTCAATCAAGTCCAGAAATGGATTACAGCCGATTCAAAACATTCCTTAAAAAATTAAAAGCGTGATTTTTGTACTGTACCATAAACTCGTATTAATGTTCTGAACAATTTAGGATATAATCTCCTCCATCATAAAACTAAACCTCTGCATTTTTTCAAGTCATTTTGCATCTAACTAGAATTTTTGGAAAGCGAGATAAAATAGCTAGTGCTTAATATAGAAAGTAAAAAAATTAAATTCCTTCTGCATCTGAGAATATACATGGGTCACTCTTTGCTGCCTGAGGTTTTCCAGAATTATTGACCAAGCTGTGCACAGAAGAACTTAAGGATATTGGATGAAGGTTCAAAAAACAAAAAAAAACCTTGAACAACTCCACTAAAACTTCCTAGTCTCTTTTTTCATTTGTTCTCTGTAATCTAACTCACTCTCTTAACCAAGCCAGAACGATCAGATGCATTTAGACAACGGGAGAAAGCTGAAGTCCCATATACATTCCAGCAAGACCCTACAGAGGAAGAGGCCGCTCACCTCCAGCCCAGCCCACACCAACCACCTGTTCACCGAGGAGCAAGACTACAAATGTCATCACATACTGTACTATTACTACCAAAATGATTTCTGTTTTCAAGTTAGCGTTTTTCAGGATAACAAGAGTACAGTGCAACACAAATTCTTTTCTGGAAGCTTGAGATACAAGAGTCCGTCTGGAGGATGTGGACGGGAGCTTACCCGTGCTGCCAGCCACCACAGGTACCAGCGCTCCCTTCAGCTCCCTCATCGCCTTCACAGGCAAATGAAACCAAACGCAGCTTTGCACTGAGCAAGCGGCAGCAGAAACACAAGGGAGACAGTCGGGCTATCTGCACGAACAAATCACCATCTGCTGAAAACTCTGGTAATTACTTAGATTTGTTTCCATTGTGTCAATAAATGAAGATATAGCGACTCTACAACTTCGTGAGCAATTCCATCCCTCTACGCTCCTTCTTGCCTCTTCTTCAACACGTACTGAATAACAGCATCTATTTTCTTTTAAGTTTCCAGTAGTTGTAAATAGAGGTAGCTGAGCTACTATTAAAAATCACGTTATGCTTTGAAGAGGAGGAACCTTTCAAATGTTGAAGTTACCCCTTAGCTGCACAATCTCTATTAATACTATAAAAATATGAGAGGACAAAAAGAAAATAGATGCAAGTAACTTTTGCATTTGGCACCTTTTGTCTAGATATTCATACTTCTCAAGTATTCTCTTTTTAATAAAGTTAATGCACACATAGGACACACCACATCAAAGGTTTGCTACATATTTACAAGGCACCAACCCTTTGTCACTTTTTACATGAATAAAGAACCGATAGAAAGCACATCAGGACCCCCCTAACTGTAGTATAGACATACTTCAGTTCAGCACAATTCATGAACATTTGGCCTGGGAAGATTAAAATAATCCAGATCCTTCTTACAATATAGAAACTGTAAACATTTTATAGCTGCCTTTAGGATTGGTGTATTGTGCAAAAGTTATAATTATTACTGTGTATAAGGATTTATGGCAGAAACCACATAAAAACTCTGTAAGAAGGTGCTATTTCTATAACACAAAAACAAAATGAGGGAGAGAAGTCATAATCGTGACTCAGTATGTCATGTTCTTATTGAGAAGCTGGAAGCCTCTTTAATGTGATGAACTTGTAGTGTGTGGGGAAGAATTTCTGTAATTTAAGGCCTAATGAATAAGGCTTGTTTTGACCAATGAAGTGTGGCGATCTGAAGTTTTAAAACAAACGCAAACTGACATAATGGAAAAGCACCACTGTGAAACGTGAGTGGAGTCCCCGCACAACTTGCTTGGTAGATTTTCTGGTAAAATCCCTGCAGTAGAAGGCCATTGAAGTTCTTTTAAAATTGTTCCAAAGTTTTTCATCTGTCAATAATTCCATCCCATGAGATGGCTGACCCTGGCTTTTTCTGTCATTTTCCGCACCCTGCCTGACCTGGAAGTACCAAGGTTCAAAGGATCCTCGGCATGCACAAAATTGTCATTATCAGAATCGTCATTGTACAAGACAGTTCTCCTGCCCTCGTTCCTTGTTTTGATTCGAGGTGGTCTACTGAATCGCCCTCCAAACACGCTTTCACCAAATTGTCCTCCAAACAGATTTTCAAATTCATCATCTGTAATTCGGGCACGTTTTGCTCTGGTGGCTCCTCGAGAGGCTCCTCGGCCACCTCGGCCTCTTCTTCCTCCCCTGCCGCCACCTCTTCCTCTGCCACAGCCTCTTCCGCCTCTGCCACCTCTTCCCCCTCTACTCCATCTCCCCCACCTCCCCCATCTACCTCTCCTCCCCGTCCCTCTGCCCTGCCAATTCCGTTTCCCACCAGTGATTTTTCTTTTGATTTTTCTTTTGGGTTTTTTGGATTGCACAACTTTGCTGTAGTCATGGTCTCCGTCAATGTAATCCTGATCTGTTCTAGATGTTGATTCAGAGTCTGAATCAGAGCCACTTCTGCTTTCAGAACTTGAACTGGATCCCGATTCCCCACTTTCCGATGAAGATAAACAAGATTTTTCCTTTAATTCTCTCTTCTTCTCTTCTTCCTCCACTTCCTCCAGATGCTCGTCCTCTTCTGATGCACTTACTAGCTTCCTCTTGACCCCTGTCCGAGGTTCTCTGCCATCACCATTCGTAAGTGGACCATCAGGAGAGTGATCTAAGTAAACACAAAATAACCCTATTGATTATCATCATCATACCCGATTCAAAGGGGGATTCGCCTCACCTGCCTTTAAGATGTGCTCTGGGGATGATCCAGCTCTGAGCTACTCTCCACAGATAACCTTTATGTGCTGTGGAGACAAAGAGGTGCTCTAAGGGGAAAAACTATCAAAGTAAACCAGCTCATCTTATCTGTAAGCAAGGACTGCAAACTCTCTTGACCAAGTGTTCAGCGAAGATCCAGTCAGTAAAAAGCCCAGAGATACTAGGTTAGACGCAAACATCTCACATTTAGTCAGATGAATCCTACCTAGGGTGCCAAGGCAGGAAAAAAACTCTAAGATCCATTTCAAAGCTATATATATTACAAAAACACCCTGCAAGCAGTATTTATTCCCCCGCAAATGCAGGTACTCAAAAAGCTTTAGCCCAGGGGACACTTGTGGCAAGCACAATTTCAAGACAGTAGATTACCCAAGAAAGCTCACTAGGATTGCTGAACACCTTAGCTTAAGAATATGTAAGTATCTTGCAGGCTTGGGACTCAGAATACCACATTTTCAGCGTTACAAATCTGACAATGAAGTTTAAATATCTGTTTTAACACCAGGTATGAAAAGCTCAGCTGCAGCGTCCAGTACTGGTACAGCCCAGTAGTTCGGATTTAACAAAGCCTTCAGGATTTCAGCCAATGCTCACTCAATGCCTGCCTCAGTGGAAAGTCTGATTAACATGTCCCAGAGACAAAATACCACAGTTTCCAAAGTGTTTTACGTCTAATCACAACCACTGAGTCTTGATTATGATATAAACACTTAAAGTTTTTTAAAACTTTTTCCATCTTTCGTTTCAACTTGATTAATAAAAGGACAAGGTTTTGGAGTGGGGATCCTTTTTGATTTGATTTGCTTTTTGTAACTCCTGAAGGAACTGTTACTCTGAATTAGTTTAACAGCAATCAAGTTTTTCCATCTGGAGAAATTTTAAAGAACCTCACTGAAGTGCATGTGGCATCATGTGCATGCCATGCTTCAGGCAGGAGACCACAGAACTGTAAGGAATAAGGTAAATTCAGTTCTTTAGTATGGCTTGGGAATACAGTATAATGCTAGGCTCAGGGAAGAATATCATTAGCATCAGACAGAAGCAACACCTTTCATTTCTAGTGAAACCAGTCATTCAGATAACAGAATACATGTTTTTTCTCACCTTGTTTCACTGGTGTAGATTTACTCCTAATTGGTCTACTTTTCCCTGGATCAATGGTATTTCCACTTCGGTTCTGTGCATTTGAGCCTGAGGAGGATGGCTGACCTTCCATCTCTTCACCAGTGGCTGAACCCAGAGGTTCTTCTGCTGTATCTGAAACTTTAGAGAGGACACCGCTAATGTGACAGAGTAATTTTTATCCTCCGTTTACAGGGTTGTAATGGAAGGCATTCTGGGGAGGTTTTGGTTCATCTGAGTTAGCAACCCAAGTCAGGAGGTTAAATCTCACCAAGCTGCCTCTGCCATCATGAAGAGACAGATTCCTCCAGGGTGTAATTGCTGCATGAGAGAAGCCAGCATACAGGAATTCCAAGCTCTTGTCACTAGATTAATTCTTACCAAGGACAGACCCAGGTTCCCTATTCTCTGACCCTTAGCAATAACCTACCAATAGCTGGAGGGCCAGGTTCAGCTAACGCAATCTACAGACAACATATTTCCCTGACATTGCTACTTGCTCTTTCAACAGGCAAGTGTTGGATGTGCCTCATGAATATAAGCTTTAATCTGCACATACGAGTTGCTGCAAGAGGAAGGATGCATTTTAGAAAATTTCTTCTCACCATGAGATGAAACTGAGGAACTAGTCCTAGTCAAAGGCAGTGAGGTATTCTGGTTGGGTTTAGGTTGAATCTTCATTTGCTTCTGTTTCCCTTTTGGGCTAAAGACACAAAATATCCCAAAGAGATAAAACTGTTAGCACGAAAAGACTCAAAACACAAAACTAATTTCCCCTGCAAAGTGCCTTGTTCTCTGCAGCAAATGCATAACGCAAATGATGTCATTTTCCCAGGGCTTGTACAGATGTAGTAAACAATAAAAATAGTTACAATATCATTCTGTTTGCTAAAGGCACGTAAGTTTGCAAGAACCAGATTCTAATCTCACCTTTAAAAAAAACACAACTGAGTTTACCTAGATAATGTAACATACAGAAGTCAGGAAAGTGTTATACAACGCCTTTTTCAACTGTTACTAAACAAAGGCAAAAAGAAACTTGGTCTTCCATTTCCTCCAGAGGGAATACTTCTAATTATATGGTTTTTACTTACAAGAATTATGCACATTCTTGTAATACATACAAATTGAGTATGGAATTTGGATTTTATCACCCAAAAGAGCAACTGCATTAGGAAATGTGCAACACTGTTGCTTACTCATGAAGGCATGTCTACCACTGTCATCTCAAATGACACTGACAGCAAGTCTCACTACCATCACATTACCTAGATGCTCTGCTAGTTGAGGGTGAACTGCTACTGCTTCTTAGCCGTTTTCGGTACCGTGGCCTTCTCCTCTTCTGACACTGCATTGCTGACTTATACTCAGAGATGATATTTTTCATATGATTTTCAAATAAGGCAGATAGTCGAAGTGTCATGCTGTAAATCTGAGGTGAGAAAGCACAGTCATACTTATTAGAAGGTAACTAGAAGATCAATCAGCAAAAAAAGATAAAAATCACAGATGCCCAGATTTTGTAGCACAAAAGAAAAATTCATGGGGACATTCAACTACAAGGTTCTTTACAGATAATTTCCTTCCACGGCATGTGCGTATTCTCACCAAAAGTATTTTCATAAAAGAATTTAAATACCCACAGTACAAGATATTTACAGAGATAAAGGAAGATTATTATCTAGATTACTGAAATATAGCCTCCTTTTTTTAATTTCCACAAAGAATGGAAGCACACCACAAGATAACCTGAAATAGCAACTGAAAAACAACCGAACTTTGCTGCTCCCTCACCTTTGCTTTTTGCTTTCATTCCCTAGTGATGAGTCCTTACACCACCTCTACAGAGGTGCACACAGAAGCCAACTAATATGTCCTCACTCCTCATTTCCGTAAGCCAGATGTCAAAATCCTTAAACCATTTTCCTGTCCTCTTTTTCTAGGCCTTGCCTCTGTGTAGCCTCATCCACAAACTCAGTCTCCGTGTTTCAGACTGCATTTACTTCCCTTCAAGATTTTACCTTGGATGTGTTTTGAGTTATGACAAACTAATAGTTCAAATTCAACATACAAAACAAAGCTCTTGGTTCCTTACTCACACCTATCCCCTTCTGAAAATTATGTAAACACTATCAAGAAGATGTTATCATCGTCTTATACTCGCTCTTTCCACTTTTGGCAATCTGAATACAAAATCTCTTCGATGCAGAGTTTTCTTTACATTCATATAACTTAATTTTTTTGCCCAGACCCTTGTATTTTAGCAATGTTTTTTTCCTTAGCTCTGGTATGTAGCAGCCTGCCCTTCTTGCCTCCATTCAGGATGCTGTTGCAAAGATAGCAAAATGGGCTAGAAAACCTCAGGTTGTGGGCACACATTTGGCAGTAGACAAACCTGCAGTGGCAGGAGGCCCAGCTGTGTGCCCCAACCCTCCACCAAGGATCAAGGATCACCTCACTGAGGCACTAAACAGTATTTAAGCAAATGGATATTGATGGGCCACTCTATTAAAGTAATTTGGGAGTTGACTCACAAGCTGTTCAGTTATTAATACACAGGGAAGTTCCCAGGGAGCATGCAGCAGTAAATAACTCACCAAGATTACTCTGATGTCAAGCACACATAAAATACCATCAAATCACTTGCCTCGTTCAATCCTCTATTGATTTCCCTGCTATTCAAGTGAGCAAAAGTTACCGGTCTTTATCTTCAGCACTTGTCTGCAGCCCCCCTTTCAGCCCTTATTCAACACCAAGAGTTCAATCTACCTTCAGCGATGGCAACTTTGTGCCTTCCCTCACTAACGCTCGGCGGGAGCTCCCCTCTCTCACAGCAATATCCTACTTCAAGCTTACTCTCATGGTCCTGCTTACATAAAACACAGCAGTTGTTATTCCACTGACGAGCTAAGACTTACTCCTCAAGCGACAAGTAAGGTCACACAACCTCCTGCTTCCTCCCATCCAGCACCATTTACACATGCACTGAGAGCTCTTTGGAGCACACTCTGCTCCTTCTCCTGCCTGACAGCACCTAGCATCATGCAGTCCTGTGTCACACCATGTTAGGTGCCACATGACAATTTTACAGTAATATTAAATTCTACGTATTATTGTGCTTTAAGTAACAGTATCTCAGGCTACTCCCAAATGGCATGCATTTCTTAATCACTTATAAGTGCTCCTGTTTCTACAGAAGAAACACTAGGCAGCTTTGTGACCAGCACTCTTATCTATGCTAAATGACATGGTTCAGTCACGTGATTTTGTCACAACTTAAGCACTTCATTGAATATGCAGCTTTTCGTTATAATAATAAGGTCGCTACAGTTTAATGCCTGGAAACATGGTCAAAATTCTGTCTACTTGTATTTTATGAAGATGTAAACCACTCAAATTCTATTTTGCATCAACAGTGGTAAAAACTGCATCTGTGTCCTCATGCCAACTTGTGATTTTCGGAGCATAACCAATATATCATTAAAGCATTTGAAAATTTTAGTATCGTTTGGACATTTAGCAGTTTAGGGAAAGCCCACAGGCAACGTACTGCACAGGAACACATACCAAACATAGCCATGTTTACATGATCAAGTCATACACTTAACAGTGATTTTACCTAGCTTTTACACAAATATCTATATTCTAACATTTTGAACTTCTCTTTCCCTCTTGCCATATCCTGTTTAGGGCTCCAATCCAATCCATTTTTTCTGCCTAAGTAGACTCCTATTCCTGCATGCGGGAAAAAGCAAGATTAGCACCTGCGAAACACAGGCAACATTGTGCTAACATCCTGCCAAGTATACTAAGTCAACTAGAAAAAAATTAAGTATCATAATGTTCTTATCTCCTCAGCTAGTAGAAATACTGCATAATAGTTACATTAATAGTAGATTTTTAAAAGAACCTTTTTTTAAAAAAATAATATATATATGTATATATGCATGCAGTCATCAAGCTGATAGCCTCGTTTCCAGAAACAGGTTATTGAAAAAATGAAAGCAACTGGTGTTCAGTTTTCCACTACAAATATTTGAAGAAACAGTTGCAACAATAACCATACAGCCTCTCAGAAGCTTTAAGTTCAGAAAGTTCAGATGAAAATTAAATTCAGAAGTAATCTGCATGAGCAGAAAAAAGTAAATCTATAACCCCAGGTCCCAGAATTGACATATACTACGTATTTTTATTTCACAGTGCAGCGCTTTGCTCTTCAGATACAGTCCTTATTTCACACACTGTATTCATGTAGGCCCAGGGTCTTTGTAAAGAAGTCATTAACAGTTATTACTTACTCGAGACTTTTTATTAGGAGTGTAAGCTTTAGAGTTGCAGAATATTAAACGAATATCTTTGTAGAATTCCAAGGGACTAGTGTAGTTTCCTGCTTCCAAGGTTTCTTTCACAGTGCTGAAGTCCATAGGAGTGTCTACAATATCTCGATAATCCTGTAAGAATACAAAGGAAAATAATAAAGGCTGTCAAATCCTACAGCAATAAAAACACCTAAGTGTTAATCCACAACAGTGGTGCTCAAGTAATTATTTATACTTGAGAGTTACTGCAGATAATTCTCTGAAAACACCAGTGCGCAGAACGTGGTGTGTTCCAGCTCATAAAGGGAGAGGTTAGAAACATGCCCAGCATGGATGTTTTGCCAAAGGATGAACAATAGGCTTTTTTAATTTGAAATATGGAAGTTGCACTTACAGGATAGGAAAAGAGATCAACTGGCTGTCTAAAAGGCTCAGAGTCCTCTCTTTCATAAATCAGGTTTAACAACTGCTTGCACTGCTCTTTCCAAGCATTGGGACTTGCTTTCATGGGCTGTCTTTTCATTCGCCGTCTTACCTGAAGCAAAACAGATGTATTTCATAATTTTTTCATAATATTCAAATTTTTCACTTTAAGTTCCTATTAATTTAGCAGTGTTCTCATTCAAAGCAGATTTCCACAATTAAAACCAGAATTTCTGTAAGATTAAAGCATAGCTGATGGCACAACAATATGCCGTACGCAAATTGCAGAAATATGTCTTTTCTGGTAATATATAAACATTCAAACCCATGAGAGGTACACAGTATTTCAGATCCAGCCTTGCTATTTTTATCAGCTTTCACCCAAATTTGACAGAAAACTGAATCTGTTCTGGGTATCTTTCAAATCAAATAATGGTAATAATTAAAATAAAGATTCTTCAGCAATTCAGTAAATTTTCCTGCACAATAACTTCCTTAGTCTGCCAACACATACATACATACGCATACAACTGCATTCACACCGCTAGTCCTACAGACTCTCGGCTGACAGATTCAAACCATTCCAGCCCGAAACGAGAGGTTCAGTCCCTGGTCTGTCTCCCTTCACCAGCCAGACCAAGCAGAAACGTCTCTACTCACTCGTCTTTTTCCAGAGGAAGTTCCTGGAGCGTCTGAATCTACATCTACTTCTGCCACCTAAAGGCAAAGGTAACGATTACACACGTGGGCTTGGAGGGACGCTCAGCCATGGGAAAAGGGTTAGAAACCGGACAGCCAACAACAAACACAATTTTAAACTACTCAAATGCAATGAATGGTTCAAGCAAAACAGAAACTAGTTTCAAACTATAACTTGCATAACTTAAAAAACCAAAGGTGGGTAAGCTGTTTCATCTCTTTTCCAAACTTGCTTCCAGAAAAATTATATATAAACATGTGAGAAATATGAATGGCTTAGCTTCAGCCCGCAGGACTCAGCTAAGTCCCAGTACTGCAGAGCTGTATACCCCTGCCTAAATGTTCATGTTCTGAGCAGCTGTATTGAGTTTATAGAGGTTTCATATAGTGCCTTACATCAAGTGTACGTAATACTCTTTTCAGAACCTGGATTTAGAAACGACAACAGAACTCCTTTGTGCGCAGCTTTCTACCAGTAATTAAAGATAAATAATTTTGAGAGGACATGAAAATTCCTACAGAGAATTTGAAAGCAATTTCTTTCTTATTTTAAAATATATTACAAACCAGATCAAGGAAAGCGATATAGTAGCAATTTTGGATGCTTCTGACCGCTGCTTAACATGGAACAGGTGAGATTCAGAACTAACACAAGAAGGCGCAGCTGGGAAAACAGGTCTGCTATGTGATTCATAGAAATCTCTCATTTTCTTCAAAATAGTCTTTTAATTGACTGTGAAAATAGATGCTGTTATAACTTCAGTTTTATGAAAGTAAATACGTTATTACATTGTAGTATAGATTTTAAGTTTCAATGCAATTTTAAGGCTTCAATCTAAGACCAGCTTATGGCACCAGCCACAAGCAGACAGATGTTCAAGTAGCACTAGGCTTAACTTCACTATTTCAAAACTACTACAACAACCAAGTATACCCTGGGGAAGGGAGGAGGGAAGAAACCTCCTAACTAAATCTTATGCTAGCTCATGTATTAGAAAGCAACACTGAAAAAGTAAAACAATGCGACAGGTTATAACAGGTCACTTTGCAACAGAAACTACAGCACAGTTCAAAATGTTTACAAACTGCATTAAAGGGGAGAAGGTGTAAGGACAGAGAAAAAGTTAAAGGAAGTCATATGTAACCCGGTTTCTACCTGTCATTTCGCTCCACAGTAAACTGACGGGAAATGACACCGAATTACACAAGAAAACCAGCTCTGCTGCCTTGCTGACAATAGGAGAGCTGTTGTCCTTCTGGTTTGGCAGACTGAGTAACAGCTCCAGCTTCCCCTACTTAACTAATACTTCCTCACATAACAAAACATCTATGTACTGAGAGAAGATTAAAGATAGGCAGTTTCAAGAATCATTTTTACTTAAGGGAGCTTATTGTTCCAGGTGAGCAGCACGAATGGCCTAAATAGGCTCATCTCAAAATCTCAGTGCAATTACCCATGAAATAAAAACTCAACAAAAATATTTGCTCAAATTTCTTCCAAGTGCTGAATTTAAAAAGGCAAGAAGTTCTGACAATCAGACTTAATGTTCTTACCTCCTCTTCTTCGTCAGTACTGCTTAGGTCTTCTGCTTTCACTTTGTTATATATTTCTAATATATCAGTACAACTCTGATCCCTGCAGGACAGTAACAAAAGCCAAAATACATAATCAAATATCTCAGAAACTCAAGATGTCAGGTCTATAAAGTAAAAAACCATGCCTACCCAATGAAGCGGAGTAAGACATCTGTTACTATTTTGGCTGCTTTGACTATAGGACTATCTGGCTCGTTGAAAGTCCTGGCATTATGCTCAATGTATCGTACCTCCCACATCAGTGCAGAGATTCTCCTGAAAAAAAAAAAAAAAAAAAGGAAAGGGATGGAGAGGAAGATGTACATTATTTTCCTTGAGTTCAGTAGGATTCCTCAGTAAAAAAAGGAATCAGGTAATTCAGATCCAGGAGAAACAGGCTGCTAAAGACCAAGGTAAGTAATTTCTGCTCACATACTGCTGACTGCCCCAATGCACCAGACCGTAACAGCTGCGTGCAAAAAAGAGATGTCCCTCTTCAAATCAGCAACGAATGGAACAAAAAGTGGAAACAAGCCTACTGAAGAAGACTACTGACTGCTCCCCTTAGACAAAGCCACCTACAGTGGTCCTCAGAGGGGAAAAAAAAAAAAAAAAAAGAAAAAGAAAAAACCCAAAAGAACAGGACATTATTCATCCCCAAGTTAACTGGAAAACTGAGATTTCTAGTTTACAGCACTATTTAGGTCACTTCTGGCAACTGCAATACAAGCAAAGCATCTGGTTCAAAGGCAGTAGAGATACAGATGAAGCAAATGTGCTTCCAGAGAGTAAAGGTCAGTATGTTAAACAAAAGAGACACTCCAGAACCAGATATACCAGCTTTTTCGCCTTAACAGTGTGGCCAAAGGAAATTATTATTCAGGAAGACTCAATTTGTCCAAGGCCAAACAGAATCTGACCTTATGCTGTTGGCTTATTAAAGCAATATATTGCTGAAGCAGCATTACACAGTGTTCAGCTAAACATATTGTCCTCGATTGGGCTACAGTAAATGCAGATTACAAAGAAATAAAAACCCAACTGACCGATAAAACCTGTTTTCAAGTCTCCTTCTGATTGTGGCGAGGTCTGTTGGATAAGCAACAACAGTGCAATACATGGGATAGGCACTAAGGTCCACCGGAACAGCAAAGGGATTAGAAATGTCTGAAAGGTAAAAGATCAAAATAATTTAGATGGCTCAGAAAATACCAGAAGAGAAGTTATAAGATAACTAGATTCCTTATATGGTTTCTGGGCTTTCTTTCTAAGAATTCAGCAAAAGCAAAACAGATCTACAGCTGGATACATCATTACCCAAAGGGTAGGATTCTTTCTTTTGTACCATGTTAACTACCCTTGAAAAAACGTTTTTTGTTTAATGCATCCAAGATTTGCATGCCAGTAGCCAAGTGTATTGCTATAAAGCAACATGGCATATGCACTCAGAACAGCAGTAGTGCAACAAGCAACATAAACTAAGAATACAGACAAGGCCTGTGTTTAAATACAGGATATAATTTAAATCACGTCATGCTATTAAATGGCCACAAACTAGTTACAAGGTATTTGTTGGCGAGGATGTTTGGTGAGGATTTGTTGGTTGTTTTTTGAAGGCTTTAATTCAATGTTTTGCTCATTTGTATTTAGATATAACCCACTGAAAACCTCTATTAACTGGAAAAGAAGCAGGTCAAGCCCCAGAAAAAAGGGAGTATCACTGAAAAAGACACCATATGAAATTTCATATACTCTTTTCAATGATTTAGTTGAGCAAATTTCAAATACTCCACACCAACGCCCGATGCTCCATCCTATCTACTCTTCACCACCACATTGATATTCTTAATCCTTCCACCTTTTCTCTCCAAACATACCAAGGGAAAGAAGTTGCTCAATCCCCCGGATTACTCGTTCACATTCTTCATCTCTGGAATGGGCCCCCCATTCTCCTTCCTGGGGTTTGTAGAGAAGAGCTGTCAGCTCATCTGGAGTCACAGGAACTCCAGCACCAACCTCCTCCGGATAAGCAGCTAAATATCAAGAATTCAACAACAGTAAGTACTAGCAGTGGCAAAAAAACTATTTACATTGTACGCATACATGAATTCAACACACACTTACTTCCTTCTGGAATTGGTTCCATGTCCCATGGACTCATCCTCTCTCTTTCATTATTGTCCCAGCTATTAAAAAAAACACACATTCCAATGCCTAAGTTAGAGCTGAATATAAGAATACACCTTTTCTCTACCAGACTTAAATCAAAAAGGTCATGCCTATTAAAACCAAGATATGTCACTAGCTACAATCCACCTCCTTATTTTTCCCTTGTATGTCCTGTATACTCACAGCACTGCTGTTTACACCAAAAGTGCTCTTTTATGAACAGGTTCATAATTAAATAAATAAAACCAAAGGGGCTGATTATGTGTTTAAATGGAAAAAAGGATCCTAGTTCTTGAGGTACACATTTAAGTTGCATGCAAACATCTAGGAGACCTAGAGCATGTAAACATGTGTGATATATCAGCTATGCAAATACTTACTGAACACAGTAGCACTGGAAGGAACTATCGGGGTATTCTGCCTGGAAAGGTTGCTGACTCTCCACAGTTCCAAACCACCAAGCATCATCTATTATACTGCGAAATCTATCCCCTATAAGAAAAAAAGATGGCATTCAGCAGAACACCACCACAAATAATTGTTAAATACTTTCTTTTAGAGAATCAGCTTCATCTTTCATAAACACACTACTTGAATTCTTGCATTTTGCACTATAGGAATCAAGTCTTTCCCCTAAAGGGAGGACTTTCACATCTCTAGTGATTAGTCACAGCTGCCTCAAATCACAATATAACAGTAGATTCTTCTGCTATCACAGGCCTTGTAAGAGTTTATCTCATTTCTCTCTTTTTCCTGCTATAGAAATTGCAGCAAACATCAAATAAAAGTTTTCAATGATCGCTATAATATCACGTGTGGTAGTCCTTTACATCATGTAATAAAGACGCTATATCCTATTAAACAGCTCCAGGTATGTTGTGAAACATATGGAAGTGGGAAAAAAAAGCAGTCACCTATTTGCCAGTTCCTTTCTTTGGCTTCATTATAAAACTGATGCAGCACGAGGAAGTCAATAACATCTGGCATATCATGGTACCTTCGTGAAACAGACAAAAAAATTGCTCCTATTACCCATAAATAGGTACAACACAGACAGGCTCCAAACACAAAATTTCATGCATTTTGTTTTCAAGTTTGGTGTAATAACTAATTAATACCATAATTATGCCTTGCAAGAGAAAAAAGAAAGGGCAGGGTCGGGGGAAGCTTTGAAACTCTTAAGAAAATCTCTTGAAGAATAACCTCAGCATTTCAGTTACTTACTTTATGGAAAATGATTCTCCTGTCATTTTGCCTGTGATTGGATCTAGAAATGCAAGCTTCAAGCAGCAGAGCGTAGGAGGCCCAACTTCATATTTAATTCCTACAGTCTTCACAAATTCTTGTTCCTATTTATCAGTAAGCATGGAACAGTATTATTTTAACTCACTACCAACAAAATCATCCATGTTAAAGGACCATATTCTTAAAAACCAATTTCCACTCCATAACCCAGGTAATTTCACCCATAAAATTTTTCTTTCCCAAATACGAAATATCAGTCAGACACCTTAAAAAGAAAATGGAAAGAGATATAAGGTCCTCATTTCCTTGGTAGATTTGTGAGCAGGATGCCCACAAATTATTTAACTTTTGTACTAAGTTTCAAAGGAACATACCCACTCTGGTTTTAATCACACTGATGGCACTAAAGGCTGTACTTGACCGAACCCAGGGCCTCTCACAATTGCACAGCAACATACATGGGAAATAAAAGGAAATTCTTCCTCTTAAAGTGGAAATTCAACAATAGCCTTTATGTTCACATCCTGTCAAACACCAGCTGCTAGTAAGTTCTCTATCCTAAGTGAAATGCTATTTCCTTATAAACTGATGACGCCTTTGAAGATTACAGCTGGAATCACTGAATACCTAGGACTAGTAACTGACTATTTTCCAGTAAAGCAATTATTTTCATTAATAGAACCACTGGCATAGACATCTACAAATATTAGCACAGATATGTGCTCTTCTCTTGGTATGAAATCTGAGTAAAGCAGGAAAAAAAATACAGTAACACTGTGGAGACTCCATGGTTCAAAGCAAAAGGATAAGTAAAATCAACAAAATATGTACACCTAGCATGTACCCACGCAATTCATAATACTCTTATTTTGTAAAAACATGTTTGAAGGTACTGTCTTGCCCTTCCAAGAGTTTAAGAACATACGCAATTATATGCATAGCTAGATCCACAGTTTAACAGAGTATGTGCATACATTTAGGTCTTCACACCATGATGTCTTACTTCTTAGCACAGCTTTAAAAACAATAAAACAGAACCTAGACATTCCAGTCATTGTAGAGTGTTGGCAGAACCATAAACAACTGTTGAGTGGTGGGTTCTGAACTAATGAGTGGTGAGAAAAAAACCCAACAGTGTCATAAAATAATTTGGATTGAAAGTGACCTCTGAGAATCATCAAGTCCAAAATCCTGCTTATGGCAGGGCTGGTGTCTAATTTCGATCAAGCAACTCGGATCTTGCCCTACTGAGCTCTGAGAAGTCTTCACAGGTAGAGATTCCACACCCTCTCTGGGCAACCTGTTCCACTGCTTAACTACTGTGATGGTTTTTTATTTATTTAATATTCTACATGGTTTTTAATCTATCAGACAAGAATACCACACTAGATAAACTTTCACATTCTTTAATATCCTTCTGACTTCCTATTATCGGGACTGAACAGATGTAAAGCTTTGTGTTAATGGAAACAGTAATTTTTAAATTTACAATTTTAATTTTTATATTAACATTTTAAATTAATGCTTTCTTCACATTTTTCATAGTGGTTTTTAATGTCAGTTTAACATTACAGAGACATTTAGCTCTTTGAAGTATTTAACTTACCCTGAGTTCCATTTTGTTCCATGGTTGTTTTTGCATGTTAATACTATAAATTTTTGCTTTCCTTACTGCCCGCACATAAGCTTCATGGCCTTGCCTAAAGTATATGATCTTAAAAAAAAAAAAAAAATAATTATTTTACTGATCATTCTCTTCCTGTTTATTCTAAAATTTCTATGAACACGCCAGGCATCATCCCTTTCAGAAGATACAGCACACTTCTTTTTTCATTATAAGGCACTCCTCTTAAGAAGCCCCTGGAGTGGCACCTGCTATATGCTGTCAAACTTGGAATCGTTACGAAGTGTGCAGGTTTGTCTGAAGATACACAACTGATTCTTCCTGCTACTAATAAGTTACATGTGCACAAAGAGATACACAGGACAGCTATCTGTAAACAACTGATTGCCTGAGAATAAAAAGAAGTTATCAAAACTCAGCCTATCTCGAGCACAATCCACTGAAAATATTGCTAGATATAACAGTCCTGACCAAAACAAGCTCATCAGCCTAGGTAGAGATTTCATAATTGCTACATTCATTACCTCATCGCCCATTTGTGGGACAAAAGGTGAGCGGCGGGGTATAGTATCCAAGATCCACTGGGGAGCAAGCCATTCTTCACTGGGTTCACCTTCCATTGAAAGCAGTCCACTTGGTTTCTTAAATATATTACATTTAGAACGTAAGTTGTAATTACTATAGCAGAACATATGAAAAACTGATCACACAGCCATTATTGGAGTTAACTAGATGTAAGGCAAAGCAAATGCTGGAATGTCAACCTTCCCAAAACCTCAACTAAATAGTAAGGAATAAGACATGTTCGTTTTAAGTGTAATAGAAGATTAAAATGTTCATAAATAAAGAGATTCTATTTCTTTAGAAATATTCTAAATGTCGTCTTTAAAAAATACTAGGAAAAAGAAACCTGACGATGCAGCTACAATATAGATGCATTATAATTTTACAACAAAATCACCTTGGAGTAAATCTAACTGCAGTGAAGAGCATAAATCTGGGAGAAAACATGCCACTTGTAATGGAGGACCACCTGCATGAAACACGGCAGTACATCTACATCACAAAGCAACAAAACAAACAAAAAAATTACGCTGGTACCACTGGTATTACAATTACTGTGATATCTATAGGTTCTTTCTTACCATATACTTGTTTGTGAAAAGTTTCACTTTTGAAACAACTCCTCAAAAACAAACACCTTACATTCATAAAGTAAAAAAGACATTAAAAAAATAAAAAATGCTGACCTTTTTTCTAGGCTGCTTGAGTTTCCTTCGTTTTGGCTCCAGTCCTTTTGTTCCCTTCATATTTTCATCTTCAGAACTACTACAGATTTTCCGAGCCGCCTGCCTGGTTTGTCTCTTTGGAGGCTGGAGATTAATTCCAGCATCTGCTGTCCAGTCAGAATATTCACTTGATGAATCACTGTAGATAATAAAAAGTTGTAAGAAAGAAAACAGCACTTCGGTTTTCACATAATGGACTGAAAGGTCCAACATTCAACCTACTCTTCCGGTTAGGTTTTAGGATTGTCAGGATTAGCACAAAATTTCATTCTCATATGAATTTAAAGAAAACCTAAATGTCCTCTAATCTGTGTATTTCAGAAATTATATATTTTTTAAACTCATTGGTAAAACTACAGTTATGGCTGATAATTAGTATAAAAATTAGTATCTCACTGATTCACAGACTGCCTTCGTAAGAACTGACTGCACAAAATGCAGGAAAAACTTAGAAAGCCAGAGTACTCTTCTAAAAATACAGCTCTGACTTCTTTAATATCCAAATAACACACATAGTGTATTTATATCAGCTCATGGCTCTTCCAGACTTAAAAGCGTAACATTAAGAATAAGAAAAGAGACTGTAGAAATTGCACACGAATACATACTGACAAACAGAAAAATTAGGAAATGCTGAAGTATGGCCAGAAGATATGTCTGCACTTCTACCAGTATTCCTATTGCATATGGCAAACTGCCATTGATTTTTTCAAGCAGTTCTTAATTAAAGGCAAGATTTTCTTACAAATGGTCTTTCAAAACTGTTCTTGACTTTGAAATAAAAAAAACCACACACACACACACACACACACAAAATGCTTCATGAAGAACTGGAAATAATGTCAGTCTTCAAAACTAAGAAATTGTCACACTGGTTTTCTGTTAAATGCTGTTATAAAAACTTCCACAATTACCGAGTCATTCAAATATGTAAAAGTATTTGTCTTCACAGACACCACAAATTTTCTTGGTTAACATTTTAAACCACCTAAGTGTACTAAACACTTTGCTTCAATCTGTCACAAGGTGTACTGACTTGTAGTCATACTATCACATGGTCTTACTTAAATTATATAATAAACTAATGTCAACAATTAAAACCAGTAAAGCTACCTGGAACTGCTTTCACTTTGCCAGGCTGCCACAGGGTCATCCATAGATGCATCGCTTGTGCCAACAGTCTCATCTTCCTGTATTAAAAACAAAAGCTTTCATTTTGGGTCAAGTTTAACTTGTATCATTTTTGCTTGCAAGCAAGTTATTTGAGCTGTCTCACCTGAGGAAAGCTTTGTATTTAAGGACTGGTTTAGCTTTAAGTAAGTCCAAAATATCTTTCTGTATCTTAATTAATATTATACTATATCCTTATATAATTCCTACAGAAAGAGATGTGAATTTTAATGGTATTAGAACCATGGAATGAGTAGTCATTTAAGCATTTGATTAATAAATTCTAGTTTCAAGTGACCAGCTTCATAGCTGTTCTGTATGTTCAATGCATTTACAAAGTGACAACGTTCAGTCTCTTTTCACTTTGCATGTTTCCTTAATGAGAACAAGTTATATCTAATTGGTATAGTTTATATTTTTCGATATTTCCTTCCCTTGCCAGTATCAATACTCATTCTCTTCCAACAGCAGTCTACAAATGTAGATGAAACTGAAGTACCGAATACGACCTAGAATATGTGTGCTGTATGAAATCCCAAAATAGCCAGTGGTTTAACACAACCTAGTTAAATTTACCTGAAAGTGTTTCAGATTTCCACAAATAGCTAACCTATTCTAAGCTAGTTTTGAATACTGTACTGGCATTCAGGTAACTGATCCTTCACTCTCCAAGATCAACATACTACAGTAACACCACAGATCTAAAAGAAGACTCAATGATCCGAGTGTTTCTTCCTATGCGGAGAAACTTGGAGCCTTAATGGCAACAGTGCTCTCAGCACATCTGTTGTCAAACCATGCTATTTGTGAGCAGGGGACCTATTGAAAATTGCTGCTTGATGTTTCAGACCTCGGAGGAGCTGTCTGTTTCTTCCCGTGCACACGCATTTTGACTTGCTCCTTGCTGATTGTGTTCTATGGTCGAGCGTGTCTGGTAGGCATGCTGGCGTTTGCGCTGGTTTCTTCTCAAAGACCTTCCACTTCCTGGCTGGTAATCATTCTTTTATTGCGGCACAGGAGGGACAAAAAGAAACAGATTAGAAATTTAATAATTGATGACACAGTTAAACTGAGTGCCTCATTGAAGTGACTACATGTTGTACCCCACTTACAAATGACAAGTAGGAAATCTAGAATTAGAACTGAAAAGATCTTTTACACACTTGCGGTTCATTTCAGTGCACATGCAGGTGTGGGTTTTCGGTTCAGTATCAATTCTACTTTTTAAAGTAGCAGTCTTTAGAAAGGAAGTTATGGAGAAATAGAATTTTTTCTAAAAAATACCTGCAGTGTCTGGATAACATAAAAGCTAGTCACTTAAATCAGCATGGCACCTCTAATATTTCTCATAGTTTCCAAAAGTCAAACTGAACACCCACTGTGGCTCTGCTCTTTTCCTTTCCCAGCATCTTCTCACTACTGAAGGATAGAGATTTACCACAGCTACTTGCATATTAAAGACAGACAAATTACAGCTACAGAAGGAAGACAGAGAGCCAGAGAAACAATTAGTACTATTGATCTGCTAAATCACTTAATAAAGTCAGTTTGGGGTTTTTTTCTTTTTCTTTTTTTTGCTCAGTGCTCAGAACTGCTTCACACCTTGGCTCTCTCTTCTGCTGAATTAACTCACCCGCTGTAAGGTATGGGATGGTTTTCTCTTCTTTTCAACAGTGTATAAATTAATTTCAATTTCGCCTTTGGCAGCTCGACATTCTTCCTGGACCCTAATTACATATAGGAAACATCCATTATATTCAATAAATCATTCCATAACTTGACAGTCTCATTAATATACACATTAAAATATTTCTGGTTCCTTTGCTATAAGAAACAAGTCTACCTAGCAGCATCCACACACAGTTCACTCCTGGAATCATAAGTTAAGGAAGCAAACTTGTTATTTTAGCATGCATAATTATTTTCAAGTAAATGGAAATGTATTAAAATTATTTTCAGATTTTTTTAAAAAAATAAAGCTTCAGGAAAAACTGGTATTTGAATTACTAAAGAAAGATTCAATTGTGAAGAGAAGGAATTAGTATCCACAACTGTCCAGCAGAGGCTACCACTCTAACCCTAACATCCACCTTTCAAAACAAACAAACGAACCAACCAACCCCCAAAAGCCAACACATTTCTAAAAAATCTTTTTTTAAAAATCAAAACAGGTGTATGGAAGAATCATTAAACATTATACAATTTAATCTTTTGTTCCTGTCCCAATTATGTCTTACTTGCTGATGCCTGGGGGAAGCTCATTCACCACCACTCTCCTGCTCCATGCCATGAGATCTCTCTCCGTTGCCATTTGGCTTCGGGGAGCATTGTGATGCATTTGCCGGACCCCTTCAATCTGACCACTTCTCCGCAGACCAACATTTGGTGGAGATGTAACATCCAAACCTGGACTTCGAAGGGCTAAGGAAGAAAAGGATTTTTTTTTCACTTCTATAAACCATCAATAAAATCTAGAATTTAAAGTTGAATAACTGTGCAGAGATATTTATTTTTTTTTCAGTAAAACCCACTTTTCTATGTTAAGTGGCTTTGCCTTTTGCTCCAGATAAACATTTCTGTGCATCGGCCTTGGACTACTGCAGATGTGTATGCTACTGTAACATCACTGTGGCTGACGTATCTGAGGCAAGCAAAGAATATGATCTACAAGAAAAGTTTTAAAGGCAGTTGAGTGACCTTCAAATCAAAGTCTTGTCAACTGTTTAAAGGCTCTGAAATGAATCTTAAATTCTATAGTACAAGAAAAGATGAGGTTGACATGTAAAATAATAGACTGCTGCAAGGGTTAAGGTTTCTGATATGCCTCGATGTGTTCTGTATTTGTAATGCTTATCTACTGTGCCACCAGCACCGCTCCTGCTCTAGCCTATTCATCAGGTGGCACAACACAGTGCTACATACTCAGGAGGGAGTAAGACAAAAAAAAAGCTGATAATATCGGAATCACTGCCATCATTTATCTCATCATGTGGGAATGCATCAACACAATTTGTACATGCTTAAATATGGTTAACCACATGAATAATATTGCATTCATGGTTTTGCAAACCTATTAAAAAGCATTTGGCTATTTTAATGTCAGGTACTTTATACAGACTCTAATTAACTCAAACAAATGGGCAGTTCATGTAGCAAAGTTACTGGCCAATGCAAGTT
Organism: Falco naumanni; assembly: GCF_017639655.2. NCBI lineage: Eukaryota > Metazoa > Chordata > Aves > Falconiformes > Falconidae > Falco > Falco naumanni. Next base: position 21,820,406 of record NC_054067.1, on the reverse strand, counting down.
CTATAAGGTAACTAATTTCTATGCCACTCATATCTGGAAATTCCCTTTCACACAACTACAGGGACATAGAAATAAAATTGAGAACTGGGATTGCACAACACTTCAACCTATCATAAGAAGGAGAAAAGACTTCTTGTAGTTGAAGCTGGCTTCTAAGACACCTTCTTGACAATATAAATTTAGATCAAAGCAAAACTGTATTTTCAGCATTTTTCACTAATATTTTTCCTATTCCTTCTTGAATTTAAAGAAAAGTAACTCCAAATCTAGCAATCCTAATGAGCTTTGCCAGGAAATGTTTCAAACGTATAATCAGTCATTTAACCTAGAACTAATTTATTAGCTGATGTAAATTTTTTAAAAGCTCAGGATGACTTGCAGCACAAGTCTACAGCATCTGCTCTTCTACATCAACTGCACTCAGTCAGCTGTTCACATCTGATTGAGTTTGTTTTAAATTTTTAATCAGTTTGTGTATTAAAAATAAAATCACAGTAGCAGAACACTTGCCAGGAGAATAATCTCAAGCTTTCTAAGGAAACACTAAGACAGAGTAGACATGTTTATTTTATAAACACTGATGCTCAGCCTTAGCATTTATGCTGCGACAGGAAGCCATTAGCCTGTCACAACATTGTATTCCATTGACATTCTCTAATTATATGCTGACATGATGCAGTTACAAAGTATCATCTCTGCATGACTGACATCAAGACAAGACAGCGAACTTTATTTTTTAGAAAAGGCTTATAACAGGAACAATGATGTGTAACAGTTCTAGGTAATCAGATACAGCCCAGTTATAGCATTGCCTGCCCCCCGCAGCACCTTAAACCTTTAATTTCTCTGCTAGCATCAACAGAACATCCAGCTGCACCACAAAGGTTAACAATGTGTGTAACAAGAAAGAAAAGCATCCTCAAAGACCCAGTCTCAGAGTTTACATTAACACCGTTTGATTAGTACCTTACTGAAAGAAATGTCAGAGGCAATGAAGGGACACTTACCTCCGTTAACAGAGTGGGATCTATTGAGTGGAGGGTTTGGAAGAGTTTCTCCTTCATTAATTAGTCTCAGATCTTGTTCCCGCTGTAGCTCTCTGATCATTCCATCAAGGATACTCTCATCCTGGTCATTAGTTTGCTGCCCAATGACTTGTTCAACTACTTCACCATCACCTTGACAAGAACAAAGCCACAGCTGCTTATAAAATGATTAATTTCTGTTTTACTAAACACACAGAAACAATCAAATTTAGAATTGTGCACAACTGTTTATCCACTCTGCAAAACATCTGATGACCAGGCTGGCCTTCTGCTCTCATGCTATAAATGGAGGCAAAATTTAAAAAAGAAGTTACAACAAAAACCTAAAATTACAAACCGCACATGAAATATAAACACAAGCCCTTAGAAACAGCAGAAAGAAATTAAGCTTCAATAGGTAATAATGGAAGACCTCTTCTGGAAACCAGCATTTTGCAAATGTTTCTATCTACAAGAAAAACCCAACCTGTTTTAAAAAACAAAAGCTGTTTTTTCAATGTCTTTCTTGCCTTCCTGCTTTCTTAATCACACACACAGTTACACCGAGGTTAACAGGACAATTCTTCAAGCATGCTGCCGTATGTGTGGTAGAAGCCCACACATTTTGGAATACCGCTGTCTCCATGTCTTGCCTCCAGTCAAGTTGATTCCATGCAATTCCTTTAAGCCATAAAGCCACCCTACCTCCTCATCTATCTCTATACTGAATTTAAAGCACCAGTTTCAGAAGACAACTGAAACAAACAAATATTACAGTACCATCCTACTGAGCTGGTACTCAATACTGTGCAATACATGTATTACGCGTGAGTTTTAGACAGCATACCATTAGCTACATATCCCAGCTGAGGAATAAGTTGTTCATCCTTGCAATTTTCCCTCCCTGGTACCAGCCGCTGGAATCTCGTGGGATGAGGATTTCCATCAACATCCACCAAGAATGGAGGAGGCATAAGATGTGGAGCCTGTTGAGTCTGTTCATCCAACACATAGTTATTTGCATCACGGATCAGTGGTCGGTAGTCCGTATGGAAGAACATCTGATCTGGAATCTGCAAGAAAAGCAATTTAATAAATAAATCAATGGCCATTTGCAGCTGTCTTGCTGCTCTGGAATGGCTCCCACACCCATAAACCACAACTCCTACACTTAGGATCAACAGAAGAAATGTTATGACAGAGAACAGATTCCTACAACAAATGTGTTTTATTACCAAGGCCTGATGCAAAAATTCAATAGTAAAATATGCCAGCAGAGGTGAATAGATAGAAGTTAATGTTTTGTTCCCTTGTCTAGAGATTCTCCTGTGTAAGTCTTTTTGATTTAGGCAAACAGCAATTGCTTCTTGATCTAATTACTGTTTTGTCTGGAGAAGTGCAACGGAATAAACTCTAACACCAATACTTCTAAGATAAAATCAGGTCAAGACACAGAAGAGTTTAACATTTATTCAACGCACCTTTTCATAATATTTATTGCATCCAAAACCAAATAGTAGCAGATGTCCATGAGAGTCTGTGCAGGCAAAATGCTGTCCATCTGGTGAGAACTTGCAATCAAAAACAGCTCCATGGCCTTGGCCCTCAATCTGTATAGAATCACAGAGCGTTCCTTTCACAATCATGCGTTCCCTATAAAAGCATTCTTACAAAAATTTTACCTGTGATCCAACAAGTATTTAATCCTAATTCTGTGCCATTTCTCATCTCCCTCAAAACCAATTTACACTTACATTTTTTTCTACTTAATTATCAAAGCTAAACTGAACAATGCAGTAAAACCTTGCATTTTCTCTGTCCTGAAATTTCAGTACAACTTCTAATGTATGTTCTAAAACAATCACCTAGAAGTCTACACTTTATGTTAATGGAAGATATAGCGCAAGCTTGCACCAATTTTCTCAGACATGTATCGGCTCCGTACAAGCAGGTCTCACAGCCCCAAGTGCCAGGAGGCTAGCTCAGGTCCTGAAGCAGTACAGCTGCATTTGCTCAGCACTGGAACCAAACCGACAAGCCTGGCACCAGGCATATTAAACCAAACGCAGCACAAAGCCCATTGCACTGCTTCCGAGACCACAGCATTGTGCTGCAACACACAGGCTTAGGGGCTTTCATTGCTCTACCTTGGGAGTTACTGTATGGTATAACCATGCACATAAATAATATTCAGATGTAACAGATCCCATGAAAGATTTGCTGCCACACTTACAATATGCAAACCCATACTTTGGTATTGGTTACTGAAGGGTACAGAGTTTCCTTTTTAATATGTAGGAGTTTTCCACCCAATCCCATTGTACCATTGGTCACAATAGGTATATAATGAAATCTGCTTTTGCCTCAAGATTAGTTTTACACAAATGTGACAAAAAAAAACAACGCCCAAACAACACACCCTTCCCTGGTCATTCTTACCATGTTAAAGTAATTGCGAATTTTTGTTCCTTTGTCTATATCCCAAACAAAAATATTTCCATCGTGACCCGCTGAAAGTACAATCCTTTGGTCAAACGGATGGGCCTCCAGAACAAAAACTTCATCATCGTGACCCTGCAATGAAAGCAGGGTGAAAAAGAAAGCAGTATTTCTCCATGTAATAGCTCCAAACACATTAGTATTTAGTGTGAGGACATCTCAGTTCAGGTAGCCATTCACGACAGCTCAATTTACTGGATCTTAGACTAGAACTGTACTTAGTCAACAGTTCTGTCAGAGGCTTGGCATTATCACTGCCCACTTTGTGAGACTGCAGCTCAGCACAGCTGAGATGGAGAGGGATGGGGAGGAAGGAGAAATCAGCAAGCAAGGACAGTTGCAGCTCTCCAATCTGGGCACAAATGGTGGCTTTCCAAGGGCTCTCTTGTCAGCCAGCAATCACCAGGGTCTAGCAGCATTCTGGTCATCAGCTCCTTTCCCCATGATACATACTCCTCCCAATAAGTGTAAGACAGGTGGCATACTTCAAGACAAAGCACTCCTTGTCAAGGAGAATGATCATAGAATCACAGAATATCTTAAGTAGGAAGGGACCCGTCAGGATCATCAAGTCCAGCTCCCTGCTCCTCGCAGGACTAACTAAACCTAAATCAGATGAAGAGTGTTGTCCAGGTGTTCCTTGAATTCTGACAGGCTTGGTGCTGTGACCACTTCCTTGAGGAGCCTGTACCAGTGACCAACCACCCTCTCGGTGAAGAACCTTTTCCTAATGTCCAATCTGAACTTCCCCTGACACAGCTTCATTCTGTTTCCCCATGTCCTATTGCTGGTGATGATGCAGTTTAGCCTCAAATCAATTTCAGAGCTGAACTATAACCATTTGGGTGGGATTAGCCACAGATTTACTCACAGATAAGCTATGAAGAAGCTGCCCTGTGGATGAGTTCCACACTTTGAGAAGGAAATTGTTGACTGCAGTGATGACAGTAGCATCGTATCTATCCCAAGCCACCATAGTAACCTTCAGTTTAGTCACCTTGTCTTCCCCAGATGCTACATTGTTTCTAAGGAAATCATTAATTTAAGAAGAAACAGATCAGTAACTACATACAGAAAGATTTAACAGTGCTAATTCAGTAAGAAATTAGGGAAAGCACAGCTGCCATCACTGTGACTACCGGCTAATGAAGGATGGCTTCTGCAGTGGTAAAAACGATACAGAAAATATTCAGTACCACTAAGATTTATAGTTTTATTTCCTTAAAGAGGACAAGTTTCTCTTCTCCTTAAGCAATCGTCCTCACCTACTTCAATTCTTTATTTCAAGCTACTCAGTTCTATTAAGTTTTTTCCTACAAGGCATTTTTCAGTCATCAATATGAGTAAACTCTACAATGAGCAAGAACCTGCTAAATGAATCCAAATCACACTCTGACAGCTAACTTACTAAAAATGTAAACATATGAAATATGAAGAACTCTGCGAAGCAGAATGCCTAATTGATTTCTCCATTTCTGCTTTTTGTTGTTGTGCATATTCAATTACAAGGCCACTTAGAAAAGTCACTTGAAGATCTCAGAAAGAAAAACTCAAAACCCTAACTGAACCTGAGAATCAAATCACTGTGTCTCACCTCTTACTCAAAAACTTAAGGAAAAATTCAATGTTGAGAAACATACTGGATACATATATTAGCATATCAACATATGATCAATGAGGTTCTACTAAACCCACTTTCTGTGAGAGGAACTCTGACATTCTTATTTTGTATGTAAAATACTAAATATTCTGCAACCATTAGAGTAGGGAACTGCCAATGTATTAATATTTGGGGAGGGGAGCAAAGTAACTGTGTAACTTAATAGATAGAGCCATGGCATTTTGAATACAAAAAGAAACATGCACTGAAATTAAAATGGAAGTAAATAAATTTGTTTTCAATATGATGGAAGATTTTGGCTTGCATGTAAATGTGGCTATGAAGTATGCTCTATTTCGGTTTGTTTTACCCTGTCATTTTAGTAGCCATATCCAGGACCACACTCTTCCAATCTTGCTGCTGATAGTGCCATATTCTTGCTGTTCCATCTCTGCTTCCACTGACAAATCTTAAGCTATGGGGAAAAAAAAGAAAAAAAGAGAGTCATTAAATTCTGAATAAAGGTAAGTCACTGCTGCTCTTTTGGTCTAATACCCACAAGCTCATCTTAGGACCTTATTTTCTCGCTATTCAGTAGCTTTGCTATGGCATTTTCCATCCTCAGGAACAGTGGGGGAAAGCTAAATCCTGCGGTAAGAATATTTAGGAGCTTGGCAGAGTACTGTCATTCACTTTGGGAAAGGTCGCTACAAGCACTTACTTTTACGTTATTCTGCAACAAACATGCACACACGCACATGTACACAAGTGTATATATATACTTGGAAGTGTATACTTTTATATATATGCTTGTCTTACTCTATGTATGCCCACACACAGGCGTGTTTAACAACTCATAAAATATCCATGAACTACTGCCACAGGAAACAGGCAGCTACAAAACGCTGGCAAGCCAAGAGCACACCCATTCACACCAGCACAGAAGCCAGAATGTATTTAATCTTTTTTCAACACTTATTCTTTATATTTGTGCATCCCTGATCTAGAAAATATAATTAAAAGACAGTGAGGTTACAATTTTCATATCAGATATTGTATGGTACAGAAGAGTTTATATCCCACAACATTAATTACATTTGGCTACAGCTAGCAGATGGCCTTGGAATGACTTCAATGTCGTAATTCATACAAGCTGCACATTCCCTTTTTAATGACATCAGCAAATCCCTTGAGCAGTTCATAGTGGCAGCAAAGAAAAAGAAACTGCATGCCAGGAGTCTAGCATAAATTATAATACATTAACTTATGGAGAGGGTAAAGACAGGATAGGGAAGTACCCAAACTGAACACAAGTAGGTAGCCCTGCCTGTGAAGTTGAACACAAGTATTTCCATTTTTTAACTTCTCTGTGTTTAAAAAAATCAAGCATTCAGCAAATGCATTTAACTGCATCATAATGCTTTGGCTATCAACATCACAGAAATCGTTTTTGTTGAGAAATCCGAAAAAAGCTCCTCAAGTAATACATTTTCACAGGATGGCCAACACCTTCACAAGTATATTCATTTATATACAAAATTACATGTAAAAGGCAAGCCTATTTGATTTTATTTTATTAAGTGATTGTTTCACCTTTTCAGTTCCCCTGATCTGAATTTTTTCATCCTGAAAAAGTGTTTAAAAATGCTTGTGACAAGCTTATTTTCTTTTTATTTGACTTCTTTATACTACAATAAAAAGCTATCACTTTTCCATTAAAAGCATCACTACAGCGTATAATTTTCAGCCACTATGTGACCTAATACCCCCACTGAGACCTGTGCTCTCACATTGCTTGGAAGGAATTGTTAGTACAATTATACCAGTACATTCCCACATAATTTTACAAGACAAAGATCTCCAAGTACAGGTGCAGTTCCACTGGCAAAACTACAGTTTTCCTTGGAAAGCTCCTGCCTGAACACATCCCTTAAACCTCCTGCCAAGCAAAATAAGGAATATGAGCAAAAGCTGGCATAAAACCATTTACATTAAGGTGTTGATCACTAAACAAAGCTTGTCACACCACCCTCCAACACAGCTGTGCTGCAATAGTTTGACACAAAATCGTGCCTATAGGCACCTTCATACATTTCATCATGAGCATCCTGGCTTTAATTCTTATGTAAGAGACAGCATCCTGACTTCACAGTTTTAAAAACTGAAAGCTCTGCAGGTGGAATGCTTGACTTTGTAAATTTTAAGACCACAGGGTTACCACTATAATCTAAACTAATTAACTGGAAGTTCATATATGAGCCTAGAAATTCGCATATTTGCCAGGTATGTTGTCAGAGATAAGTACATTATTATGAATTATAAAGCTGACCAATTAAATGATCATGAAGACCCAAATGTCTTAAGACCGTGTCTCTCTAACTGGTTCTGGACAGGTGGCAGCAAGTGTTTGGAGTAGGTGGTGAGTGTTTAGAGTAACTGTCCCACACACTTAGTTCCAGAAACCGATCGAAGTAAGTACTATAGCCCATCGTTAGTCACATAAACAAACACAGACTCATACAGTCTTCACTCCAGGAAATGTTAAGATTAGCCTATTTAATATGACACTTGGTGATGTTAAGCTATCCAGACATACCAGCGACTCAGTGAAGACTAAAGATGGTGGGTTGCAAGGAGACACCACACAAACATGGTAGGACACTACTGAAGTATTACATAAAACATCCAAATCCTTGCAAAATGCCAAACAAGTGTAATGAGGAGAACATGTCTAAAGGAAAGTTTTAATCTCAAATGCAGACAAATTAAGCAGAGGAATTTTATCTACTAAGTAAACTGGATCCAAATTTGGGATGTGAGGATCAACTTCACCTTTGCATCCCACTGAAGAGCTGTTCTTTGCTTATTCCACCTTGGAAATAAACCAGCTTTTTAGTAGTTGATTTTTTGGGGCAATTTCAGAGTTACAAAAATACAAGATGAGGGATGAGGGCTTTGTTATTCAAAATATCATGTTTATCACTCTAGAACCTCACAGAAGTTGAGCTCTTAAGAATTTTGAGTGTGTTTATGAAAACAAACACTCTTCCTATATTTTTCAGAATTCCGAGCACCAGAAGAGACAACTTGCTTATTCAATATGCCCAGAGAGGGACTGGCAGAAGAAATCATTCACCAAGGAATTAAATGAGACAGACAGTTAAGGGTGGATGGCCTTGTGTTTCAGCATCATACCAGCAATATCATATATTTGGAAAATGTTTTCAAATTATGCTCATCATTGGCTGCTTTCTGTTCCCCAGCTGGTATAAATGATACCAATAACATACGCAAGAGAAGTATATTTTAACAAAAAAACCCAAACATATACATAATCTATCAACAACACTATCAGCTTCAAGGTGATTCTCATACAGATCATAAATAAGAGCACAGTGGAGTAATGGGAAAAAAACCCCAAACAACAAATCCAAAGATAAAAGGTAGTTCTGTAGTCCCTTGTTCTCATTATGCATCATACTTGTCATTTAGATGCCATTATTTCCTTGATTTCCTTCCATTTCAGTTCTGAAAACACCAAGTCTTGTTTCCCCTTTCACGTTTATCTTCTTTTCATGAACAACTGCACCAAGTTTGTGCATCCTCTCAGTCAGTGCAGACAGCACTGCTTGGATGCCAATCTAAGAGCATTCTTTGAAACTTCTTTGGAAGTCAGTGTCACATTCCCACACTACTTACTACCAAGAGCACAGAGCAAAAGCAGTTGATACAGTAGTATAGTGGCCTCTTCATTTGCGACCCAGTACAGAAAAAAGGGAAATATATCTCCTTTGAATGAAACAGCTACCAAAAGCGCTACTGTCATTGGTGACTTGGCCTCTCCTTTGCCTCTAACTTGGCCGCGAGCACTGGTGAACAGACATGTGGTACAGTCACCATGCCATCCCTGTGCTCCCTGCAGCCCCAGAAAAAAGGATGACCAGAAGCCACTAACTCAAACAAGAGCCAAACAGATAAGTAAATAGATGTATGGGCTTATTTTTCATCTTGCTTTAACAGGACTGAAATGATAAAGGCAACAAGCTTTTTTCCGCCCCCATATTTAACATTATATTCTAGTTTAAAAAAGAAAAGTAATTGAGAAACCACATCCCTGATCCTATTATAAACAATTAATATACTCAGATGTTACTGCCATCTTATCAAGTAAAATCGCCTTGCAAGAGAGGATCCTTTAATGAAGATCAGACCACAGGTCCTTGCAGACTTGCTTGTCTGACCATCTGTCTATGTGTGACAGTTCTAACTTCTGCTTAGAACTACATTTATTATAATGCTCTTACTCCAGAAGTAACCCCTTCCGTACTTAACAAGGCTACCTGTGAAGTAAGACACTCTTACACAACAAGGATGCAAAATTTGGTTTCCAGCTTGCTGTTTAAATACATACAAAGCAAAAGCATAGTACAGAATGTTTTTGTTGTTGCAGCTGAGGACAAGAAGCCCAAGCTCCTGGACATGACATGCATCCTACAAGACACTTTCAATAATTTGGCTAAGATTAGTCGGAGCCCACGTGCAGTCTTCTGGCTGCACCAAATTTTGTCTGACACGTTATTTGGAAAATTAAATATCATATTTCTCATGTCAAAATCCCAGGACAGCCACTCACCTGTCACCATTGTTACAGAACTGGACTGCCACCACTTTGTCCTAAATAGAAGGAAGGAAAAAAATAGTAGTAAGTGCTCTGTAAACAGAAACACTCATCCAAAAAGAACTTAATGATGAGCTTCTATTTAGCAAATTACATCCTCCCATACATCTCCAGCAACACACATTCTTACAAATTCAAGAAGAAAAGTCATATTTGAAGTTTAAATTTCCCCAGATGTATTGTGGTAAACACTGAAAGAGAAAACTTCAGATGGGTAATATTTTTTGGCTTCTCCAGAAGTATCTCAGAGACAGAAACAATTTCTGACTCAGTCTCCCCGACACTTAATGTTCAGGAGCAAAAAGCTGCAACAGCCTGTGTGCAGTCCGCCTGCCTAGTGCCACAGGACCATACACACCCCAGGGTAAGCTCTACCTGGAAAACTTCGCACCTTTTAGACTCCACAGGATTAGCAAGAATAAGGAACCCCAGGAGCTCACAAGGCCTAGTAGGTACAGCACTCAACAAGATTCAGAAAGAACAACTTCACCAAATAAATAACCACAGCAGGTTTGCAATTTTTAGACCTAACATTAAAGCACATCAAAATATTTCATCCAAAAAAATTCAGACCTTGGCTTTATTTCCACTTTTAAATTGTTGAGAAACAAATGTTGCATTTCAGACATGGTTTTGATTTTTTTTTTTTTAATTTGCTCTATACTTGTGTTGGCTACATGCACTTGCTATCTTTACTCCCACTGATGTCTCTAGCTCCTGATAACCAAGTGTCCAATTTGGGATTTTTTTCAAGGGTGGGCTGACATTACTCTGTAGTATTAAGAAAAGCAGACTGTAAAAAATTAAAGGAATTACAGTTTCTTCCAAACCTGAACTGCTGAATATAGAAAACATCTAACTCTTGTGAGCAAAGTGCTTGTTAGATTTGTTGGCTTGGAGCTCTGGGACTTAAATGCGAGACCCATGACTCCCACTGAAGTTCAGTGAATCAATTTAGACCTCAGCCTTGATCCATAAAATATTGTTAAGGTGGGCAGTTGGGCTATTAAGGTTCAAAGATGAATGCTCCAAACTCCTCACAAGTGACAGCCCTATCAGTGTTGCTATAAGCTTGCCTTTCTCATATATTGTTTACCACGCACATAATAAATAATGCAATCATCACCTGCTCTTGGTAACAACTAAGAAACGAAGAAAGATTTGATGCTGGTTTAGCAATGCTTCTTAAAGGGGTTTCATTAAAACTGAGACATTCATCCGTTTTAATAAAAGCTATCAAGACGAACTTGAAAAATAACACTGAAAGTCATCGTAGAGATATTTTTAAAAGCTTGAATTTTTATGAGAACCCATCTGCATTACTTGAGAAAGGATGCTTTTAAGCTTGCTTTATTCTCTAAATTAAATTGTCATGATCCAAAGTTTGACTGCACGCTCTAAAACCAGAATTACTTTGTTTTTACTTGTTATGTGGATTTGCGGTCACAAACTGAAGTTAAATACTCAACAGTAAATTTAGTAGGAAAAACTACATTGTGCATGAAAACTGCTTTAATTCCTCATTACAACAGACTTTCTTCTAGAATATGGAATAATCACCTAGTTCCTCAGTTTTGTGGGGGAATGAAATACATAAAACATATTTTGCACACATCTCCTGCCTCAGAGGAATTTAAAAATAAACATACCACAAATTTCCAGGCATTTAAATACCACAGTGTTGAGAGCCAGCTAAACCCTACAGACACAAATCAAATAGGATGTACAAAACCCAAGTTCCTGAAATAAGGTAAAGCGGGGAAAAAACGAGATTTGCTTTCTGATTTGTCTCTTACCGTATGAGATTCTAACTCAGCCATTTTCTCTGGAGATTCTGAGCCCAAATAATAAATTCTTATCACGTGGTCAGTACTACCTGTTGCAATGAACATGCCACCTAAGAAAGACAGTGTTTTCTGTGAGAAGAAAAGCCGTCTAAAGGAATAACTTAATTACTTCAAATATAAATACCGCCTTATTGTCAAAACAGCAAACTAGAGTTTTAAACAGAAAATGTCAATGTCATCAAAGCATACATCCTGAACAAAGAGGTTAACTCTGACAGCTGCTTCTTTGATCTGTATTTTCTCAGACCTTATCAGCTTTAGCGTAACTATGAGCTCTACAATATTTTCCAGCTGCAAATCTTTCTGACCAAAGGAAAAGAATATTGCAAGTTACAACATCCATCCAACAAACTATTCTGCTTTCCCTCAGAAATTACCACAGTGTGCTCCTTCAGTCCATGTGGAAAATTAAATGGGGAATAGTTTCATATTCTCACCAGTAAACATCAAATAAAATATTTAAGTGCATCTTCAATATCTATTTGACATATATCAGAGAAATTATTGCTGACTTGGGAGTGATTAACCTATTTTCTTGTAATGTTTGTTCTGTTTACAATATTGCACAAAAAGGGTACTATTGTGGAGTTTACTGCACTGAAATGCAGTAAATGGTTCTAGTCATTCAGGATTTCTGGGTTTAAAAAAGGAACGCAGGCAAAGCTCACACAGCTCTAGAACAGCTCTCAATTGCAGACAGCAAAAATTAATGAGAAATAACATAATTTTGTTTGTGAAAATTGCTATTTTTGAGAATTCCAAGCTGCAGCAAAAGATGTCTATTAAGCTGATATTTTCAAACACACTGAACTGATGCTCCTGGAGCTTAGCCAAATTTGCAAGATTAGCAAAAGTATAACCTTTGAACAGAGGCCACCTGTCTGCCAGATTTCGTGAACTTTTCACTCAAAAACCTTACAAGGTAAAACCTTAAAAGAATATTACAAAGAAAAATCTCTGGTGTGCAAAACAATAGACTGAAAGCACAGTCTTTCTTGGAAATGGTCAAGGCATTTTAGCTTAAATTATAGAAAAAAAAAAAGAGAAAAAGCAGTTTGAGGCAGATGTTTAGCATGTAAAATTTTAAACAATCACAATTTGACAGTGTTATAATTAAACTGAAAAAGGATTTAATACCATTTGTATTTAAAAAGAAGTAACAGTCCTCTCACCAAAGGAATTCAGTTCATAAATTACTCTCAGCCAACTTACAATGCATACGTACCGGAACTGAAAGATGAACAAGATATCTGAACACCTGGCCTGGACCTCTCTGCAAATTTTACGGGTCGATCCCTATATGCAACAACACAACATTTTTACTTTTCATTACTTTATTCTGATGCCATTCAACAAGAATATACAGCTCAGCAGGTTAAGGTGACTATGCCCATCCTAAATCTCTTCTAATTCTTACCTAAGTTTGCTAGAAATCATTTTTCATTTCAATGATTTTCTTCCTTAGTTTAGTAAGAAAACCATCGTTTTCTAAATTGAAGAGACTATATAACTTATTTAGCATGATACTCACCAATTCCAATCTATTTAAAACAGAACCTGGCAAACCATTAGTCTCATAGCATTTACTCCCTATTAAGTATGGGTTTGATGTCATCTACATATGTGTCGTCTTCCGATTACAAGCAAATAATTTCTTCTGCCTGTACATTTTGGACAAGGATTTAGTCCTAAACATAAAAGCTGAAAGTTCTTCCACAGCACTGGCTTGCCAAGCACAAAACACAGAAAGAATAGCCCTGATCTCTGCCCCCGCTCTGGGCTGCAATGCCACAGACTCCCCAGCACACAAGAAAGCGCTCCCTGCCCCACACACTGCTATGGCACTTGTGCACAGTGACCCACCAGCACAGCTACGGAAGAACGTTTTCCAAGAAACTCGTTTGTTGAGAACGAACACGCCCTTATTTAATTATCTCAACATTCCTCTGCATGCTAAAACTCAAAATAAATTCATCCTTTATTTAAGATAATTATAATTATCTAAACAGGCTTACTTAAATTTCATGGTGTTAGCGTGCCACTGCCAGAAACAGATTGTTCCGTCAGCACCAGTAGAAGTGAGGTATCGTGTTGTTCCTTTCCTTGCTGGAGAGAACTAAAAATAAAGTTGTAACAGTTAAACCAGCTAATTTCTCCCCTTACATGCTGGAAACCTGTAAATGGACATTGGCAAGAATCTTTTTCACAAACATATTAGCTTTCTCCCCAGGAAGTACAGAGAGCATTATCAGGGGTAAGTAGAAAATCTGAACTTCCATAAAAATAAAGCTGAGAAAATGAAAACACCTACATTATGACTAGCAAGTCTTTGTCTCTACCACACAAAAGTCGATAAATTGGAGAAATGAAACAAGCCTAGACACTTTTAATGGGGCAACACGACAAGGAAATACTTCTTCCTAGGACAGAAATGGATCAAACATGGTAACAAAGACAAAAACGGTTCCTGCATCCAAGCCAAACGAAGCACAGGAGCACCGTAGGAGCCCCGCTCCCTCCCTCTTCATGAACCTCTCCTCTGCCTCTCTTAAGGAGTAGGAAAGATTTTCATTCTAAAGTCTCTCACTTTAATTTCATAACTGCAGCAATACCTTTAATCCTCTGCTAGCTGGTAATTTGATAAAGGAATAAAGCACAGTTTCCTCAAAAAGCCATGACTGATTATTTTCTAAATTACTAGAGTTTTACAAAAAGCTTGGGAGGAACGTATATATATGCAATCAAATAATATACAAAACACAAAACCAGGATGTCAAATATGGTTCCAAAACAATCACCTTGAAGTAAGTAGCTTGCAAGACGGTTGAAATCAGACAAAATTGGAAGCGTAGGCAAGAGGGGGAGAAATGAGACTCCCCAGGCCTATTGGCATGATGGAGAAGACAGTGATGCAGCAAAGGCAGCAAGGCTCCAGAAGAGAGGGATTCTGAGCCAAACATCCCCACTCATTCTCCCCAATGTGTGCAAACCCTGCCAAATTGCAGGGACTGTCTTTTTTATCCTGTAATTTTTTTTTTGTTGGAGATTTCTGCCTAGCAGTTGCAAGGTTTTTTAAAGCAAATAAACTGCAAATTACTAGCCATTATTGACTGTGCCACCACAAGAGAACTGAGTGCTGGAAGCTGCGGCTTTTTTTTCCCTCCTCTGCTATTGTTCACTGGGCACTTGCCACACAACTGAAACTGCACGGGCACAAGCACAGATTCTCTGCAAACCCTGATCTGTGCTGCACAGTGGCTGCTGCAGCATCTACATACGCTACAATATCCAGAACAGCTCCTTACAGCACAGGCTAAGATAACGAGCAAGTAAGAAATGTGGCATCAGGATTTTTAGCTGACAGTATTCTTCTGAAAAATAATTGTTCTCTATGAACACACAACTGCTGGACCAGTTGCTGTGCAAGGACTACCACCAAAGATGCCACCATGTCTCCCTGGCTCAGCTAGCTGATCTGGTGCTCTCAGCGACCCTGCATCTGCTGGGTCAAAGGAAGCAGCAATAAGATCACATAGCTAGAGGCAGACAGAAGAAGCAGGATCATCCCTGCAGGCCGTAGTTGGCCACTGCACAGGAGTGAGTTTGCCTGGAAACAACACTCTTGAGTTAGGGCAAATCTATGCTGCCAAACAGAGATGAAAAGAAGCTTTATCCCTGATTGCTAATCCACACCTCTTACTAACATATCAATTCAAGGGTTTAGGAAAAAAACAATTCATTCCTTACCTGTATGGAAGTAATGGAAGCTGAATGGCCCTGCAGCACTGCAACTGGGGCACAGGTTCGAAGACACCACACTCGGACTACTTTATCACAACTGCCTGCAGCAAGCAGCGTGTTCTCGTAGTTAACAGCCATGTCAGAAATTTCAGCCGAGTGTCCTCGCAACGTTGAGAGCAGGCGCCCATCATCTGTAGCCCAGATTTTGACCAAACAGTCATCTGACCCCTAATACCGCACAAAAATTTCCAAAGATTATGTAAAATAATAAACATGCATTGTGTGTACATAATACACAGGCACACTGTAGATGAACAGGTATCTAAAACACTGTTGTGCCATGAATCTGCCAGAACAACTTCACTGGGATTCCAGACAGGCACAGCTATCAGAGTTTGGGGATCATCTTGTGGGGTCAAGGATTTATAAGTTTATAAAACAGAAACCACTGTCTTATGTTTCATACCAAGATACGATTACCACTGCTAATGAAACTCCTCTCAGTACAGTTCAGTAATAATTAAGGTAAATTTAAGAACATAAAATGTTTCATTACATACTACCAAAAGATATATTCATCTGTGTGAGCCAGATCAAGCCAGCAGTAAAATCAAAGTGATCGTAAGTCTTAAGCTCTAAGGAAAAAGAGCACTTAAGCATCTGAGGGGCCCCAGAGCCCCTGCTGTGCTCCTGGAGCTGCAAGGCAGCTGTACCACGAGGTTCCATTTCTGTTAACAGAAGAAAGTTGGACCACTCAAACAGGCAAACTGTGCAACATCATGCAACCCAAATACTATGTTAGTGAGATTTCAGTTCAGGACAGGACACAACTCAAAAGCATATCCAACGCAGATCACAGTGAAATACTTTTACCTATAGTAGCAGCTACAGAATTTCATATTCAATCCCAATATTGCCAAGAATTTTTACACAGTTCACAGACCTTTCCACTATTCAGATACTAAAGAGAATACTAATACTAGTGGCAAGAATTGCCACTATATATTCAGAAACATAACACAATTAAACTAACTGCAATTGCAACATCATTTGACTTAAAATTACATTTTATTGACTGCAGCTAAATTTGAATACAAATCACTTTGAGTTCTTCATGTAACTACGCATGAGAAAAAATTCTTTATGGTGTAAACAAGAACAGAAAGGCTCTCACTATGACCCAGAGTAATTATCTTAGCATCTTTATTTGACCAATTTATAATGAGTGGAGAAGTTACCAAGATTACCAGCCAGGTAATCTGTTCTTGAACGTCATTGATAAGAGACAAGGGCAAAGGTAAGACAAGACAGGGATTAACATGAACAGTTAAAAGATGCATCGTTATTTTGAAAAAAACGTTATTTTTTAAATATGCACAACAAAAAGCAAGGGCAGTATCACAGAAATGTATGTTAATATATTCTGGAGAAAAACTTCAAATAATATTCATATATTCACTGGCATACTACAGATTCTAGAAAGTGAATTTGGTAGAGAAGTAAATTGCAAATGAAGTAATTGAGGTCTTCTATTATCATCAAATTTTTACTGAAATGTAAGGAAAGGATTGCCAGCATTTCCAAGGTTACCCAAAGGTAAAATGTAGTTTTTGAAAAAGCATTAAGATTTATCCCAGCAAACAGCATGCAAATTAATTCCAAATCCCAGAATACTGCAGGTGCCATTCAGTAAGAAAGATGATAAACAAAGAAAAACGAGCGCGTGTTTCAAGTGAGAGTTGCAAGCTCTGGACCGGAACAACTCTGCTATAAGGTTCTACATGGGGAAGCAAATAGCTGGCTAAGTTCCAGCCTACCGGAGCTGTGAGTGATTTTAAAATACCAAGTCAAGTGAAAAGTGAAAATTTGCATAGAAAGAGATTGGGTTTCCATACATTTCAAGATTGTTCTTCCGTTCTTTTTCTGGAAGCCGTATCTGCATCTCAACCAGTAACTAAGAGGCTGTTGAGGGACTCAAAAAATAAAGAAATCAAACCAAGCAAAGCAATTTTCCAAGAAAAGTACAACTTTTAAACTTACTGTAAAAATTCTTCTTCCACTGCGATCAAAGGCTATACAATAAACAGATGACAGATGCCCCAAAATCCTTTTATGCATCTTCATGTGTTGGTAGGTGGATGTTGGGAATAAGTGGCTGAAACGTCCACATCCTGTTAATTGCCTGGCTGAAATTATATTTACTGGAAAAGAAAAACAAAACAAAAAGTAGACAGACATGAATTTTGTCCAGAACTGTAAGTAAATATTAAATCAAATATAATGTTTGTTAACAACTTTACTATTATAACCCATAAATCTGAACTTCTTCCACCTTATGAGAACATTCTGTACAGTCTTGTAAAAAGTAAGTCCACTCCTGATGAAGCCTTTCAATACCTACCACACTACATACCACACCTGCTTTCTTAACAAGAATTAAAGCAAAATTAAAAGTCCCCACCACAACTGGAATTTATTCCTATGACCAATTCATGAACAGGCAACAGATACATTTATTCTATATTGATTTAGAAAACTTGCTTTAAGGAAATTATATGCTACTGATATAAATTACAACCAATTTATTTTTAGAGGATAATAATTTAAAAAGCTTTCTCTGTGATAAAAATCTTTCTTAGGAATGGGTTCCAGATCAGATGTGAGGGTCAACGGTCTTCCACATGTTCATCACAAAACCTCCCTCATTATAAGCAACAGCAGCAACATCATTGCATTTCTGTGGCAATGTAATTGATGAATAAGAAATACGTGGCAATGGTGGAAAAAGCCCCAGTCAAAAGAATAGCAGACACCAGAAAAAACTGCAACAAAGTATTTCATATTGCTGTATCCAGTAGTCCTCTACAAGAACAGCCTGAAATCTAAATGCACAGAAACATCACGTAAAAAAAGCAGTTAGCAGTTTCACTGTTGATAAATACAAATCTTTCCACTACTAGGAAAGCAGAGCAGGCATGTATGTGCCTTCGCTGGGACCCACCACAAAATGAAGAACATTATAGCTGTAGAATACAGAAAGATCCTAATTCAAATATTAGATTTGATGCATAATTTGAGATCATTTTGAGTACTGAATTTTACCTATCCTGATTTATACCATTTGAACTTTTGATTTTAAAGTTTTAAGAGTTGTTTTCAATGGCACTTAAAAGATCTAACACCACTGCCTTGGTGGGCTTTGTTGAGTCCTTGAGATAGGAGGCTCCCTGAAGAAACCCCTTATCTCATCAACTGCACATTGAAGTAGGCAGCGTTTCACAGGAGGGGCATGAAGCTCTCTAGTGCCTTTTAAGGTTAAAAGTATAGTGAAGAATCTGACCCATTTTCCTAATTGTATCATCATATCATTGCCTATCAACGCAAAAATAGATTATGGAATATGTTAAAAAAAATCTACAAAGTCAAAAAGCATCGTTTCAAAGGGTTACTAACCCATAACACTTCTATAAATGTGTAAGATTGAAGTATTTATACACAAGCAGTGAGATAAACAGACAAGTAAAATAAATTGTTTCCAGATTTACAGAAAGTACTTTCATTTCTCAGTTTTATGCTCTGAAATTTGGACTAGTTTTCATCACTCAATGCAACTGAAACACTACATAAGACAGGAAAAAAACCAAACCAAACTTGCACAAAAGGTGTAGATGCTTGCAAAAGTCATCAGGCTCCCAGTGTGACCTCACCTTCAGTCAATATTTGTTTTTCATGTAAAAACACATATTCAGCTGTACTAAAAAAGCAAAACACACTAACCCAGATTTATTTACTATCTATCTACTATTCAATTGATACCTGATATTATAAAGGAACTATTAAATAAAACTGTCTCCCCTAGCAAAGTAAAAATTAAATCTTTAGCCCTTTTCCCTCACCTCTTATAGGAGGGCATAGAGATCCCATACTGATAAATGCTGTAGCAAGGTACTATCAGGTTTACCTACACATTACTTTATTTACTATTTAAGTATGCCAGCTTAAAAGCTAAGTTCTTAAAAATATTAAGGTTCCCCTTCCCCCACACTGTGGACACTGTTACGCCAACACAGAGATGGAGTCATTTAGCAATGTGGTAATTCTACTGTGCCTTTCTTTGAATGCTTAAGCCATTTAAATACATAGTAACAGTGTATCTGCCTTTACACAATTTCAAATTACTTCCAACGTTTTTTTAACCACACAGAGACCTGTGTGAATCAAAAAGATACACTAACATTTCAAAATATTCCCAATAAGCACAATACCTTCTGTGTACTACAGTGTTCCCGTGCAATCCTTCTGAAAATTTACCACTGCCATTTGTTGTAAATCACATGAAGGAAACACTAAAAGGTATAACGAATAGTCCGGCTCCTAACTCATACAGCCTTGCATTTGGCAGTTGGCACCTAACTTTTTCCGGTTGATTCCCAGACTTGCAATCAGTTCAGCTTCAGAGGATGTGAAAGTAATTTCACTTTTTTCTGTGTCTGTTTCCCTATTTGCACAATGGGGACAATACTCCTCAATCTTCCATGGATAATTAAAAAATAAAAAAGCACTGCTTACGAAATGCTTCAATCACAAGTTTCAGAGAAATACAGAACTACTGTTGTGCCATAAGGAGTACCATCTTTATCAAAGCAACAGCATTTTTGAACAAAATGTAGCAAGTATCCAATGTATCTGATCCTCATTATAAAAATACTTAGGGTATACCAGAAACGCATGCCACACACATAAAGCTGTGATTGGGATTTTTGTCCTCCTACACTTTATAAACTACCACTGCCTTCAAAGGAACTGCAAAGTAAAGAACACTCACAAAACAAAAAAAATCATCCCAAATTCCAGTTCTCATATTTTTTTGTAGAAGATTAATACACAGTATCTAAATAGGGAATTACCCACACATGACAAAAATCCTCATGAAGTTTGCTTTCTTCAGTACAATGAAGTTACTGTACTCATAAGGCCTAAAAGCATTAAAAACAAACCCACCCACCCCCCAAAAAAAACCCCCACAACTGATTCCCACACAGAGGATTAGCAACACAGTAGCCCTAAAAACTTTGCGCAACCTATCTAATTAGCTTCATGCCATACTGGGCATAATAGCTGCCAAGCCTACCCCCTCACTATTCCCTGGCAGGAAAAACTTTCAGAATTGCACTGATGTTTCACACGAAGTGAGCAGCATATCTAGTTTTCTTGTTAAGAAAACTAAGTTGGTTTTGTCCACAAACAGAAGGGCCGTCTTCTCAGATGAAGTTCCTCACTTCTAGCTGCTGAAGTGACTGCTACCTAGGCACAGGGATGCCCGTGATGCTGCTGTGAGAGGTGGCTTTCCTCTCTCTTAGCCTGTGCTGGGAGCAACCCTGAGCACTCCCAGCCATCTCCTGCCATGCTGGGGAAAGCCCTGGCTTACAGACATCCACCAGTGTCTCCCTGAACCACCAACCTGTAGTACTAACTGAGGGTGATGTTGTAAAATGCATGCATTTTTCTGTTCCTTTCTGACAGTCCTTGGTCCTTGAAGATCATACCTTCAGGAAAATTACAGCCCTTAGCACAAGCACGGGCACAGTCGCAGGGGGCAGAGGAGTCACATATGCTGTACAACACTAATTCTTAAATCACAACCCAGTCTACTAGAGATAACAGCACAAACATAAAATCCTTTGCAAGAAAGCTCACCTCTGAAGGATAAAACCAAAACCCTGAAACAGTGACTCATCGGTGAAAAAAAAACTAAAAAACCAATCATCAGACATTAAATTTCAATGTTAATTCACAACTTCAGAAGGAATTAAAACATTTCAGCAAGGACAAAGTCACCTACCTGCAGCAGTTTCCAAACTGCTTGAATTCTTCTCCCTACAAACCCTTGCCTGACTCCACCTTTTGCAAACAAAAGTAGAAAACAGAATACTGGTACAAACAGTTGTTTTAAAAAGGTGATGACTTCACATCATACTATTTTACCCTCTGAAATGAGCACTGTAACTTCATAATGAGGACATAACGTTTTACATGGCTAGGACATGTGGTGAGTAAGCTGTGACCTCATCGCAGGGCCCGATCAGGCATGAAGATTGGGTACTGCTCGCAGTGTGCAGAAGATACACAAGTCTGGATTTCATAAGAACACTGGGAAATAAACACAGTTGGCTCACAGATGCAAAATACCTTCTCAGAGAGTGGATGTGTAGCCACAAAGACAGCTAAACCCAGTAAAAGCACTGAAAGAACAAAGTGTTCCAGCTTTCATAGCTGCTGACCTCATGGAACTCATTTACAGCAGAGAAACATCATCGATTTCTGGCCTCATCCAGAGCACTGCTATTTGGCAGGCCGAAGGTAGCTGGATCACCTTGACTGTAAATTTCCATACAGCTGAACTGCTTGGTCATTGAGACTATGCTACGAACTTTCTGGTTCCAAATTTTGTGTTATTTTCACTAACAACAGCTACCCCCATAAAGATTTTCATACTTAGGTTAGAATAGATCTAGTAATCAACTCCAGAGGGAAAACAACCTTCTTTCTAACCTGCTTTGTGTTGCCTGAAAAAAAAAAAAAAAAAAAAAAAAAAAGCCCTGACAAAATCAAAGTAGCATTCAAAAGCAGGTTTATCATATGCAAGTAACTCCCATTGCTCAGGTACTGTATGACCAATCTTTCATTTTTCTGACTGGAAGAGCACAAATGAAGTCCTAAACGTAACACTGCTGCAAAACCTGCAAAGAAATGGCCTAAAGGACCATCCTCACTAGATTCACCTCGCTATCCTGTCAGCAGCAGAAAGCTATGACAGCATTTTCCCCTCCTCTCCTCCCCCAGCAGATTACCACAGACCTCCAAGACTCAACAAGCACAAACAACACGTTCCCGAGAGCGACTTCCACAGGTCAGTGCTTTCTCAGAGACTCCGCACCCAGAAGATTCCCAGCTCTGGACAAACAGACTGGGAAAAGGTAATACTAATTTCTTGTTCCAGTTCCCCTGTGCATGACCTTTTATTCTGGAGCACAGATCACAAGGTCTGATCCCAACCCCAACCAGATGGAAAGGCAAACCACAACAGCTACCGACTCTTCAAACTGGGAGGCCAAACACAGGCGATTCCGTTCTCGCAGCAGAAAAGCACACTTATGGTGGCAAGCTTACACCTTTCTCAGTGGAAGGGAAACCATATAAGAATACTTTCAGCTGCTAGTTCTATACCTTATTTACCAGTTTGTGCAGGCAATTGCACAATCATTTCATCTCACTCATGTACTCACATTATTATGGGTGTCTATTACTTCAGCCCAACTACTTTGGCAAGTAATTCCAGAAAACTCAAATCTGACTAAGCCAGCACAGTACAGGAATACACAATTACACCATAATATTAAAGAGGTCGGGCATACTTCTTCGTCCTGTATTTTAAAACAAACACACACATGTTGCATCTGCAGCTGTCACTACTCACCAGAAAATATCACCTATTTTGCACAAATAATACACAGAAGAATTTTGTGACTTCCACTTCAGCATCAACAATGGGGAATCCCAAAACCAAACTCCTGCCTCTGATATAGCTTAAGTATAGTCAATTTCTATTTTTCATCTTTATACATATTTTCCTTTCTTACTAGTAGTTTATGTATATACACCAAGGAGGACTGTATTCTTCCAGGAACCAATACTTACAAAAATTAATTCCTGGCTATAAAAGACCATTTTCCATATAACACCTTTGCATTTTTAAAAAAACAATTCATAGGAAAGCATCAAAACCCATAAATCATTCTGTTCTCTAAGTCACTAAATAGTCACCAAGGAAGCAGTGCAGACCTTTGTCATGAAAGCATGACAAATGCTGAAGTCCAATCTGCTAGTATGATTCATTAATACGTATAGTTCAAAAACATGTTCTGATTCTCCTCTTATGAAAGAATTGATTCAGCAGTCCTTATAGAAAGGCAACTAAAGTCGAGTGTGTGCAATAAATCTATAATCTAGACTATTAGCAATCCATCTGCCCAAATGCTAACAATCAACTGCAGAACCAGACTAAAAGAATAAATTCATAGATATGCACCAAAGTAACCATACCAATATATGGAAATAGTTTTCTTTTTTTTAATGTCCACAGCATGACTCATAAATTATCTGACAAAAGCAGGAAAAGTACTAATGCACTAGTTCCCTATGCACTAGTTCCAGGCAAATAGCCATTTTTTTTGTTACACCGAAGTCCTATAATTAATTTTGCTATTCCATCACACTGCTGCCACACCACCACAGACCTTATGCAAAGCGTGCTATCAATTTCAACCACAAGCAGCCCAGGCTTTGTCACTTTCGTGTCTGACAATAATTAATTTTTAGTAATGAGAGTGCGCGGAAGCACAAACAGAGGAACAGACGTGGTAGAAACAGAAGACTGCCATCACCATCCCAACTTATCCAAAGGGATGGGAGAAACATAGGTGAATGGATTCCCTAACAAACCAGGAAAAGTTTGTACATTTGCACAAACACTAACACGGTAAATACAGATAAAATACCCTCATGAGAAACAAGTAATGACCAACTGGACTTGTATTTATGCCTGCAAGAATAAATTTTGTTTGCTATAAAAAGTTAAAGTTCAAACCATACAAGGAAAATACTTTTCAGTTTAAGCAGAACAGAGTAGCTCTGTGATGATACATAAGTTGAATGCCTGCATATATCAGAGTTTTATACAAGTCCTTTATCCAACTGTGTGGACAACTGAAACTGAAGTAACACAAATGTTGGTTTGGTGATTATTTCCTTTTTGGAGAGGAATGTTGCAAGCAGTCTGGTTTTTGTTATAATTGAACTAAAATGAATTCTTGAGTCCAAAAAGTTCCCTGAGAGCCAGGCACTTTGTTCTGGCTAAGATTCCTGAACGAAAAGATTGTCTACACGCTCCTGTGACCATGCCAATTCAATTTTATAAGCACATGTATAGATTATGTAGGTATAGCATAAAAAAAATAGTCCAGTGTGTTGCACACCAAACAGGAGGTTGACATGCAAAGCTTTTCAATGTGGCCACAATGTTTTAACACGTGTATGCACATTATGGGAGATCCAAGCCTGAATAATACTAAAAGGGTTATTCTATTGTCAGTGAGAAACCTTTTTTAGACTAATTCATGCTGAAATGTCAAAAAAGCCATTAATGCAAACCCATGGTAGTGTTTCAGTCAGTAAGAGTAACTTTCAGCTGGAGCAGTAATAAAAGCACAGAGAATAAAAAAACACCTTATGCATGTTTCAGAACTCACCCACGTTTGGTGGTTTCCCATAATTTACAGGTAGTTCGGGAGGCCGGCCTCTGTGAAGAGCTGCAAACGCAGATCCTTTCCATAGCGTATGTCTGAAGTCTGTACCGGCAAGATTAACAGTGGATTAGTGAAACAATCAGCCAAACCAGGTCATAACTGACCTATTCTTCTTAGTATCAAGAGCATCAAGCACCACTCCCAGCACCCCAAAATAAGATTTGTCTTTTTAGTTTGTTAAAAAACTAAAACTTGAAGATTGCTACTCTGATTTATATTTCCTAAGCAATATGAATGTAAAGGTTTCAGCTTATTTTTGCTTCATTTTGGTGAGGAGGGAGTCTAAATTGACGGAAAGAAAAAGAGAATGAAAAAGGTACGTGCACTTTGTATAAGGCAGGACTGAACTTCCATGTGTTTCTAGTCTTTCTGCAATCCCAACACATACAGAACCTCTGCTTATGAACTGTACATTTGAGAATACACATACATGCACACATTTTCTCCCTGAAAGGGGGAGAAGTTACTTTTTCCCCCCCCAATAAATCTGTTTTCCTGCAATTGGTGGCAATATGCCCTCCTTTCAGATTGTCCTCTGCACCCCACCCCCCAAAAAACCCATTGTTTCTAAAATGAAGACTGTTTTCTTTAAAGACTCTCCAGCTATCTGCTGCCAACTGGCCTCAGAGAGCCTTCTCTCTAGAACAATAGTGATTTTTCTGAGACTGTTCAGAGCGCCTCAGAAATTAAACCTGGACTTCTTCCATTTCTGGCCATCTGGAAGGAGAGAAATGAGCTTCCACAGCGAGTAAGTACTGAAACAGGACAGTGCCACAGATTGGTGGATCTGTGTATCACCATTTAGATCTCTGAATATGAAATGCACAAGCTTATATGACTCAGAGACTCCCGAGAGCACCTTCTGATTAAAACTCAAACTGTACCACAGAGTATTACAATGACACACATTAAAAACTGCACTCACACTTTCTAAAATAGATCAAAATAGCTATAAATACTAACAGTAAATGGAAACTTCACACTGATACACAACTAAGGGGAGTGGAAATGCATGTATGTCAACTTTGAAAAAACTATGCTGTTTCATACTAGCGAGTGTGGTTTACACACCAAATGCTGCAATGTCACTGCAGCTTTTTCTGAAGAGGAAAAAAAACCCACCATAAATCTAGTAGAAATCTCTTTGCAAAAATATTTCTAGTAGAAATCTCTTTGCAAAAAATTTGGATAAAAAAATTAATCGCTTCCTCTTTCAGTGATTCATCTAGCGTCTGCGCCTTAATTCATTCACCTAAGAAACTTCCTCTCCCTGCACAAAAATGTTTATTTTCTCTTTACATTTTGTTGTTGTTTTCTTGTAAGATGGAAACAATGTGAAATGAAGGAACTTTCTCTGCAGGCCTCCCTGCAAACCTGAAATTAACAAGACTCGGTCCCAAAACTTTAGGTAAGGAAATCTGTTTGCAAACAGCACACCCCTCCAGGTGTAGCATAATGCTACAGTTCTTGTTAGCATCACAGTGTGACTTCACAGGATGCAGTAAATTAAATGCTTAGCTGCCGGTGAAACAGGAAGGTCCTGCTCGCCCATCCCTCCTTCTCTCCCAGAGTGATGCTCCTGCTGCCTGTGTCACGTCCAGCACTCTGATCCTTCCATGAGCTAATTTAATTCACTACAGCAGCAACAACAAATTTTGCAACATTTTAGCTCTCTGAATCAGCACATCACAGGATCAAGTAAGTTCTGGCTCCTACAGGGAAGTGACAGGGGCATGGAGCGAGGAGAGAACGAAGGAATCACTCTTTTCAATAGCAGATGGCTCTCAGATCTGTTTAGTTATAACTCAGAACTGTGCTCTCAGGATCATTATCTCAAGCAGAGCAGTTTTTCAAAAGCAACAGGACTGGTGCTCTATTCATGAAAGGAATGAGGGCTTTCATTCAAATTACTTTAAACAAGGACAAGCAGGAATTACCACCGAAGAATCAGTCTCACCTTCTCCCACTCTCTAAATGCTGCCCCAAATGCCACCCTGCCCTTCAAGCTGACACACCTGTCTGCACAGCCAGGGAATGAAATAATGGAACAAATGGAACAAATCAGTCTGAAAAATAGCCCAGCAAAATATATAGACTGTTGGGTTATTTTAGACACAGGCATAAGTATACAAAAAAAATGGCTATTCTCCAGACAGATCAAATCTCTAATCTAGTTCATCACGTCATTTACACAAACACCAGTCCAATATGCTGGGGAGGGGAGGTAGAGTAAGCAAGCAACAAGACCAGGCAACTGTAGGCGAGAGCTGCTTAAGATGGCATTTTCAACCAAAGAAACACATACGTAACAGGGCCAGCAATAACTACATTTTAGCAAGACTACAACAAGAAAGCTGACAAGCATAGGAGATAAAACCAGGGTTCATGCAAACACACACAGATACCACAATATCAATCAAAACAAAAAGGGTTTTGACCATTAAAATAAAATCCAGTCACAGATAAATTGAGAATCTTACCTTTTGCTGCTCTTAGTAGAGACTGGCGCCCGACACCTAGCAATGTCTGCACACCTAGGACACTTTGTGGGATTTCTTTGTCTAAAAGGGGTCCAAGTCTCTCACAGATCCTAAGAAGATAATCCGGAGGGATGTGTGCATTGACAGCCACCTAAACATATAAACAATGCAGATGTATGAAAATTGTTTTATTTTTGCTTCTACTGGCACTTCTTTGCTTGGTTCATATCCAGGTGTTGAAGTTACTGAAATCAAGTCTAAAACCCCTGAAAAAACTCTCAAAATTCATTATACCAAAGATGTCTCTTGAAGTGACATGGAGTGCTCAAAAAGTCAGACCCAAAATTCTAGGTGGTGGTAGCTACATTTTTAATTTAGGATGTCCCTTAACAACAAACAAAACGTCCTGAAACTCAGCTCCCAGGGCAGTACTCTGACCAAAGTACTGCCTAAAAAAGAAGCCTTTTTTACCCTTCAGTTCATTCTTTTCACATCTCCTCTTTAGCTGAAAAATCCTTGTCAGACATTCATATTACTCTAAGAAGCACACATACTAAAGCAAATAAGCCTAAACATTATCCTAAAAGCAATACCCAGTCTCCTGCTTTCAGCCACTGGGAGTAGACGTCTTTAAGACCCACACATGTAGGCTCCTAATTTGTCATGTCGGGGAAAACATTCTTCTTTTTTCCCTTTACACAGAGACTGTTTTCTATGGAGAGACAATAGGGTTTTTTCCAACAGTCTGTTCAAATGGCAAATAAATTCTAC
Source organism: Falco naumanni (assembly GCF_017639655.2). Classification (NCBI taxonomy): domain Eukaryota; kingdom Metazoa; phylum Chordata; class Aves; order Falconiformes; family Falconidae; genus Falco; species Falco naumanni. Next base: position 21,792,400 of record NC_054067.1, on the reverse strand, counting down.
CTCATTATCCAGAATGTCCTGCACTTGCCTGACTTCTACCGTATTTACTAGCTGGCAGCAAAAACTCAACATTGGAGCTTATTTAGCTCCTTCAACACAGGACATACAGCTACATCCCATGTCCTTTTTAAAGATCAGTAGTAACAGGTCACTCAGCTCTTAAGTACCTGTGATTGACAATGGAAACTAGGTTTTTTGTTTTACCAAGCCACAAACTAATGCCAAATAATACTAAAGCTGATCGGAAAGGGCCAGAACAGTGCTCACTCTAAAGAAATAACAGCAGGTGTGTGCCTGTGCACACCTCGCTGTCCTACATGACCATTCCAACTGTGTCCAGTCACAGGCCGATAGTGGTGACAGGGCTGTGAGCACTCACCACCCATGCAGCTCCCTCCTGCTGGGGTAGAAGTTTTTGTGCAGCTGCAGTGAGCCACAACGATTTCCCAGTCTGGCTAAAACCGCTCTGGTAGCTCATCTACCGCGGAGGGAGCTGTTTCAGTTCCCTGCGCTAGGAATGCTGACCCAAGAAAGGAAGGAAAAGGTTTATCTGCCAGGTTTAGCAAAGCTGATTTTGGTTCAGAGAAGCGTCAGAGCTGGTGGAAAGCAAGGAACAGGACCACTTCTTCCAACAGCTCACAGCATCAGTAGACAGGCCCAGGTATCCTGCCTACCCAGACCCTAAGGATATGGCCAGCTCCTGCCCCAGCACACCTGAGGGAGCAGCAGGCATCAGAAAGGAGGAAAAGGTAAGTACTTTACTCAGACCTGCTGCCAAAACATTGTTCACTGAACTATGTCATCAAACAGATTATTACTACATGTCATTGGGAAATTGTTCATTCCAGTTGGGCAACAGCAGCAGTGCTACAGTGCTCAACACAGTGAGTCATGTGTTGTATAATGTAATCACCTGTATCACAAGCAGGATCAACACCATCCCACAAATAAGATTTTAATTTAAAAAAAAAAAAAAAAAAAAAAGGAAAGGCTTTTCCAATAACATATACAAATTATCATTGAACTAAACCCAACTAAAAACTCTGAATGGAAACCTTTACAGAAGAGAGACGGGCTTCTCCACACATCCCTTCAGTCAGTGCGTGTTAAAGATAACAGCTCTGGCCTTTTGATGGAAACAGAAGAATCGTATCTCTGTGGGAAAGATAAACCTGATGACTGCATTAACATGGTCCCGTTCCATGACTTTTTATACTGTGAGCATCAAGGAATAACCCCATGAACGCTCTCTTCCACTGCCTGGTTTCTCCAGTCATTCTAATTTCTTTTTTTATTTTCCAAAATCATAGAGTTCCAAAATTATATCAGTACATTCCCAACTGCACAGCCAGTGAAGTTCAGTGTATAAGCATGAACTGTCTTTCATTGTAAATTACGTGACATAACAGAATTCAAAATGAGATAAAAGGATTATCTGAACTTCTGTATTTGCCTATTGTTCTTACTCATTCCTGAAATAATATAAATGTGTTAATGCTACAGAGCCTCCCTTCAGATGCAAAGGATCTGAAACAAAGGCAATTCCAAAGAGAGAATCTGCAATTTAATAAAATGCAAGTATTAAATTCTTTTTTACATCTCTGGTAATTACTAACATGCTTCTCAGTCAACAATTGCAAATTCTAGCAATTTATCAAGCTTGAAATTAAAAAATTAAAAAGAAAAAGAGTAACCAATCCAGAAGCTGCGGAACTTTACATTTTACTTCCAGGGTAGGAACAAATCCAAACCATACCACCCTTTCTGGAAATATAAAATTTCACAGAAAGTCCAAACCATTCTCCTAGCGTAATGCAGCAAAACTCTTGCCTTTTCACTCAGGAGCGCACTGCTTTTGAAGTACTGCCGCTACTCTATGTCTAGAGAGAGGTGCCGAATTAAGCCTGGCAGCAAATATCCTACTGTCAAGACAGAGCACAAGTTATTCAACAAGCAAGTCCTGATTAACTCAGCGCACCTACTCAGAAACGGAAAGGGACTTTGCTGCTTAAAGATCTGCAGATTAAGCCGCAGTTATATACAGAACAGCAAAGACAGCAAACATCAACACATGTGCAGCCCGGACAACATTCAAAGAAGAAAGATGCGTGCACCAGACTCACGGAGCATGTGGCAATTATCTGCACATGCCTGGTGGTAATTTGCCTGGGACATCCAGACGTTAAGCAGCTCAGGATACCAGACATCTGCTTGATCGCTGCCCAGACCAGAAAAGTTGGCAAATCCATCATGAAGCCAGACTTAAATCGGCACAAGTAAGCTGCTGAAGCATCCAGATTTTAGTGCACAGTTTTATTAGATTGTAAACTTTTCTAAGTGACATTTGATGTGGAGCGTATTGCACAGCCCAGGCACATATCAAAGTGACCGTTCACTTCATTAACAGGCCCTACTCACCAGATTTGCCACCTGCAATCCAAACCATGCCATACTACAGAAGAAAGGCTGTACCATAAGTCCTTCCCCGCATGTTTTCATGTTTCTACAACCCAGAACAGCCCAAACAAGTGGCCCTTAATCTGAATATTATCACTGTTGTTCTTACCAAACAGCTACATAGGCAAGCAGCAATAGCAGCAAATTATCCTGGAGATTTTTTTCCATAATAACTTCCAGATAAAATTCTTAAACTGCTGCCTGGGGCATAACAAGCAATTCTATTCTCAGGTTTCCAAAAGAACTTGAAACAAAAATTATTCCTTTCACCTCTGCATGAGATAGCTGTAAATGGATTTTAAGTATGTTTCCAAAACATGAAGCTGCAGAAATAAAGCTGAGAAAAACAGTCTCCCAAATCAGATTTTCATTAAAAGTAGTATGGAAAAAGGCAAAGCTTAACACCAGTTATAGCCACATCTCTTAGTGTGTGCTAGTCAAAGCCCCATATAACAAAATTAAAGACTGGCAAGGATATTATCACCTCCTCAAATATATTAGAAAATATTTCAAAAATTAGAGACAAGTAACACAGGCCAAAAAAATGCTTAACAAAAGCTTTCAAAAGAACATGTTAAAATAATGCAGAAGAGCTGAAACCGTGCTAAATGAGAGAAAATTCTGCACCGTGGGATAAATTGTAAAGAGAAAACTGGTTTGTTGCCTGATGTGAAAGACCCTATAAAGGTTAAAATGTAAGAGCACAAGAACACCACAGTACCACGGAAGGGTTCTGTGACACAGTAACCATACAGGTCTTATGGATCTAAAAACTTTCAAGAACTGGATAAAATTAATCTATTCTTTTTAAAAGAGCTACGTAAACAACCATAGGGGAATGTAACACAGCCATGACTGCTTGAACCAGTATGCAAATAAGTTGCTACAGTGATAAGTAGCTGTAAGTAAAGAACTATTAGGGAAGTCACGTCAAGGCTAGGAGAAAGTCATACCCCTAAACCTGTTTACACTCCTGTTGTTGGAAGCATTGCCATGTAGTCTCAAAGACTAGTGAGTGAAGGTCCTCACTGGACAGCTAAGAAGACAGGCAAGAAGTCTGGTGATCCCTGAAACAAACAAATAAACCCCCCTGCTGACAATTGCTCCTCCAAGGAAGATTTCAACAAACAAACAAAAAACCTCTTTGTGATTACTAGTTATAATAAGAAGCCTGTCTTCTCAGGGATCAGAACCAGATAGCTCTGAAATATCTCTTTTGGGAAGCCCTGTGAGACACTGCTTTCAAAGCACAGACTAAACTTGACACAAGGGCTGCATAATGGAAGCAACACAGGCAGCAACGCAGATGTCTGAAGGCTCCTTCGTACCCAGTCCCCTGTGGGCAGGCAGGCAGCTGGGCATCAGCAGCAGATTTCTAACCTCTAGGCAGTCGTATGACACTTCTCTCATCTACCAAAATAACAATCAGTTAAGAATCAATTGACAACTGTATCAAAAAGAGGAGACCAAGAGGACAAAGGCAGCTGAGCAAGCAGGAAATTACTCAACACCTCAAATATGGAATCTCAGCACAAGGAAGCTCAGATACTGGACTTGCAGAAGATGTCAACAGTATGCAAATATACCTGAATTTTAAAAGCTATTATCCACTTGGTTTCCCCAGAGAGAACAGGCTGGAACTACCATACTACAAGATGACATTTTCCTGAGGTGACAAAACCGTAACATCCCTTCTCTGCTAATGCTGGGATTGGCAGTATCTATAAATAACAGCACCTCAGACTCATAGCTAGTTTTAAATCAATGCAGATGGGCAAGGCAGAAACTCAAAGCCAAATCCCATAAGCTGTTCCATACCAGCACAGCCGTTCACGGATGCAAATTCTCCACTTGAACACACTGTCCAACAACAGCCGATTTTCTGGTTTTCCTGAAATTATACATATCTTCAGCACAAAGACGAGAACAGGCTGAGCCAGAAGATACAGCCCATCAAGATATTCTTGAAAACCAGACCAGAGCCAGTAATCTTTATCAGGAATAAACAAAGATAATTTTGAACAGCAGTCCGCCGGAGACTGTTCTGATAATCCGAGTTGATTCAGCTTGACTCATCTGTACAACAGCTGACTCCACATTGAACTGCTACGGTTAATTTAAAATCGGAGTACTAATTGCATGCAAGTTGGACATAACTTCAGGCCTTCATAAGGAAAGCGAGGACCCTCCCCTTCACAAACACGTTTCATTCTCAAGACCACCAGCAGTCAATAACAAAGTAAAAACCGCTTTGGAGTACACCTGGATGATTACCTAGACAGGCAGCCACATGTTGCACATAAAAAGTACTGCAAAGTGGAAATAAGCAGAAAAGACAAAGGGAACACAAATGCACGTAAGCTAGTATTCTCTGAGTAGCTCTGCTTGCTAGGTAGGTACAATTTTTATTAGTGCATCTTAAATTACTCTTCTGCCTTGTGGCACCTGACATTTAAAGTTAAAGACCACATTCAAATAAAACAACAAAAAAACCCCCAAAACTCTCAACAAAGAGTTTTCAGATCTTGACTAAAAGCTCGAGTGCAGTGTGAGTAAACATTCCCTAGATAAAAGCCACCTAGTAGGCAATTTGGTTGTTATATCTTTCTCATTTCCAAAAGCCCTAAGAGCAGTAACAATGTATTCACTGGCAAGAGCATAGGCGTATTTTCTGAAAAATACCAACACTAACCTGAACAGTCAAAGAGAATGGAAAATGAAGTTGAAACATCAGCAATTAGAACAAGAAATACTTTGTCAGATTTGCCAAAACAGATTATTGAGGAAAAACAAACAAACAAACATATCGGACTTCAGGTCTGCAAACTCTCACTGGGTCCCATTACCTCTGGCCTGCCTAACCAGGGTAGTTGCAACACCAGGTAATTCATTGCAACTGAATTTGGTTTTCTATCTGTAAGTGTTCAAAAAGGAGAAAGGGATAGAAAAAACTTTATCTCCAATCGCTAGCACCAATAATTTATTTTTGGTTCTTTATGTGCCTGAGATAATTAAAATGAAGGTCAGAGTTATCTGTGTCCTTCACAACCCCAGCTTTGCTCAAAACACGACATTCAGACATCTAGCTAGCCCTGAAGTCGAGTAGTTTAGGTTAATATACAATCATATGCAACCAAAGGTCCAAATTCCAAATACACCAGACCCTAAGCAATGAGAAGAAAAAAAGGCCTTCTTCAACATCCTCAACAGTGAAAGCTTCAGTCTGAGGATTATAAGGGAGAAGCTCAGTCCATTCTACCTAGCATCAACCTGTCTCTCTGTAAATGATTTATAGTCTTGTTCCTTACTGTAAATAATGATAAACAGTTAAATAATACCAGATAAAAAGACAATCTTTTAGATTAGAATTGATTACTGTTGATTAACTTAAGACAGAGGAAAAAACCATCTCGTACTTATTTTTGACAATACCATACTGCAAGAAGAAATATCCCATGAATTCCAAGCCTCACTTTACAATGGTTTGTCTCCCATTTCTCAAATTGTAAAGAAAAGTACATGGTTTCAACAATGCCATCAATACACAAACAAAAAGTTTTAAGGCTTTTCTATTTGTGTCCCACGGAATGAAGGGAAAAAACTGTATACGCTAATGTAACTGATCAAGCAAAACCAGTATGTCTGAAATCAGACTTCATACTGCCACTGTTAATATTCCTCTCGGGTACCAGGTGCAGTCACAAGCTAAACCTGCAACAGCCTATAGTTAGATTTCAGGCTCTCTAGAAAGACCGTACAGCATTAAAATTTATTGAATGCAGTACTTACTCCGTGTCTGTTCACTCAATATACAGTCCCAGAATTATCCACAAGAGGTATGATGAAACATAACATTCATCTTAAATTCTTAATACACTTTGGAAAGGGAAAGCCAGGAGGTACAAATGTCTCTTCTCAACACTAGGAGCTCTCCCATCTGCACCTGAGCTTCTACTATATTGCCAAAGTGGAAAACTAACTCTTGAGCAAGCTACAGAGCAGTTTCAGCAACAGTCGTGTCAAAAACCCAGATCAACATTGCCCTGTGCGAGATGGGAAAGGCAAGGACACACTTTCAATTCCTTCCAGGTCAGGAGACAGTGATGATCACACGCACACAGTATATCAATATGAGAAACGCTATTAGTAAGTCTACAGCACTGCAATGGCAAAGTGCTAAATCAGCGCCATACATTAATACCCAGAGCTGCTAGAAATGGAAACAAGGCCATTTGCACCCTTCGGAAAGAAATTGAAATGACACTTCAGTTTCACTGCTTTCAGGCGGATGCCAGCAAGGCCGGGCCCATCTCCCGGCTGGGAGACCGGCCACCCCCAGGCCGCCGGCCCCTTGGCAGCGCGGCGGGCAGCTGACCTTTCCCAATGACAGATATTCACACGGTTTATATCTGCGAGTAGCCACTCCATACATTTCATAGGCGTATAATAGTCTCAACATGACATTTCCTAAAAAAACCCCCACGCACCCTGGTTTGCTGGGCAGGCAGGCCCAGCCGCCCGGCAGAGGCGCAGGGCTCCGCACAGGCGGGGAGCGCTGGGCCAGGCCTACGGCCCTGCCCGCCGACGGGCCCGGCAGCACGTCGCCGTGAAATCCCCCCCGCCGCCCCCCGGCAGGAACCCGCTCCCGCCGCCCCCCCCGGCCCACGGCCGCGCTTTGGCCACGCAGACGCGTCCCCACGCCGCGGGGGCGGACACACACACACACACACACACACACACAGGCCCTGTCGGGGCCGCCCGCCCGCAGCCCCGGGGGCGGGGATGGGGGGGCGCCGTCAAACCGCCGCCCGGAGAGGGGGCACGGGGGGGCGCCGGGTGCCAGAGGCCGGCCGAGGCGGCCCTGCGGCCCCGGGCGGGGGAGGCCCGGCAGGCCGCTGGGAGCTGCCCGCCCCGGCGGAGGAGCGGCGGCCGGCGAGGGGCGCGCAGGGCCGGGGTGGGGGGGTGAAGGGGGGGCGCCCCCCGCCTCATCCCGCCCACCCTGCAAGTTCCTCCGCGGCGCCGCAGCCAATCAGCTGCCGCCTTCCATCGCCTCCCGCCGCTTTCTGGCTTGTAAGACGCGGCGCCATTCGCCGGGCTGGGCCCCGGTACGTGCCCTCAGATAACCCTCCCGGCCCCACAATAGCACGGCGCAGTCAGTCAGCACCAAGCAGCCCCCGCCGCCGCCCCGGTGTGTGTCCCCGGCCCGGCCGCGGTTCCCCTCCCCTCCGCACCCCCGCGGAAGCCACGGCCTCGGCGGGGCGCAGCCCGCGGCCCCGGGAAGGAGAACGGACCGGGCCGAGCCGAGGCGGGGGGGGGACACACGCGGCGAGCAGTGCCCCGGGCGGCGGCGAGGGGGGTGGGGGAAACTTGTCGGGGAAGTCGGGAGTGAAACTTGGCTCACCAGGTCCTCGAAGCTCCGGCGGTGCTCCTTGCCCTGCCAGTCCAGGCGCCGGGGGATCAGCTGCGGGAGGCAGACGAGGAGGGGGAGGAGGGACGGGGACGGAGGCGGCCGTCAGACCCCGGCCGGCCCCGCGCCCCCTCCCCGGGCGGCCGAGGGGAGCCCCCGGCTGTCCCAGCCCGCCCCGGGGAGGAGCCCCTCGCCGCTGCCCCCGGCCCCGCCGCGGGGGCACCCGCGCCTCCCTCGGGGGCTCCCGGAGCCCCGGGAGGAGTGGGGCTGCATTAGACGGGGCAGGGCAGCCCCCGACACCCCCCCATCCCCAGGGCTTCCCCCGTCCCGCCGGGGCAGCCGCCTTACCTGGTGCTCCTCCAGCTCCTCCACCAGCACCTGGGGACAGACGGACACACACACACACACACACACACACGCACAAAGGCCGTGAGTGCGGAGCCCGCAGCGCAGCGGCCCCGCCGCCCCCCGGCTCCCCCCGGCCCCGCCCGGCCCGGCGGAGCCCCCGGCTCCCCGCTCACCTGGGCGGATTTCTTGCAGGGTCCGGACTGCAGGAACCGGGCGATCAGGTAGTAGAGCTCTGCGGAGAGGGAGCGGGGGGGGAGAAGGGGACACGGTTACAACGGGGGGGCGGCCGGCGGGGCGGAGGGCAGCCCCCGCCGCCAGCGATACCCACCGGCTTCGAGCTGGGTCGGGGCGGCCGCCGTCGCCATCCTCCTCAGGAGGCCCGAGGGGGAGGGGAGGTGGCGGATCGCGCCCCGGGGAGACGCCGCTCCTACTGCGGCGGAGCCCCCATGGAGGACCCCCGCTGCCCGTGCACGGCACTGGCCCCGGTGCGGCTCCCGCCCGGGCTCATCGCATCGCCGGTCGCCCCATAGATATCCCGGCCCGAGAGGCAGCCGCCGAGCGGGGTGCAGGGCGCGCCGCCCGCCGCACGGGGGCGGTGCGCGGCTTCGCGCGAGGGGAAGCGGCGACGGGAGGCGCGGGGAGGGGACAGGCCGGAAGCGCCGGGCCGGAAGGGCGGGGCGGTGACGCACCGGGGGTGGGGCTTGCGCGTCAGGCGGCACTTCCGGCTGGCGGCGGCGGCGGTTGGGGCGCGTCTGGGCCTTGCGGCCAACCCCACCGGGGCCGCCGCCGGGGCGGGGCGGCAGGGGGCGAGCCTGGCTGCCTATCTCGGCCGCCCCCGGCCCGGCCCGCCCCGCCCGGTTTCACTGTCGGAGCTGCAGGGCCTGGAGGCGGCCCGCTCTGGGAAATGGGGACCCACGGGGGCCCGGAAAATAAATAGTTTCTAAAGGAAAGCGCACGGATTCGGGAATCGTTAGCCCACGCGTGTTCTGTGGAGGGGGACACGCAAGGGAGGACTGTGTGGGTGCCAAGGGGAAGGCGGAGAGCCGATAACCCTCGCTGGCTCCTGTCAGGAATGGACCAGTTGTAGGAAGAGGCCTGGCCAGGCGTTATCAGGTGTGGAACAGCTGTACGGTGTTGTGCTGGCAGCACAGAAAAATACGTTTCTTTGGCTGCATTCATTAAATTGTTTAATCTCCTGTAAAGGTAGAACAAGGTGCCCAAGACAGAGTGTTGAGCAGTGGATGCCTGGTGTTCAGCAAGGAGAGAAGGGTCTTGATACTCGGAGCAGCTGTTGTGCATCTTGTGTTAAGTAGGCTGTTAGCAGCATGTCCTCTCCCTGGCACCTGCAGCCAGTGATACACCCCAAGGGGCATAGTCCTGCCAAGGTTACAGAACAGAGGGCTTTGGGTGGCTTTAGATGCCAAATTAAAATTGTTTTCTTCCAGCATCCAGGAAATGAAAATAGGGTTTATGCAGCACCTGTTCTCTTGCAAGCAAAGAAGGGTTCTGTATTGGTCACTGCAGATACTCTTAAGGTAAACAAACATTTTTTTCCATGGAAAGCATCCTGTCAAAGCTCCAGAAACTTATGTCACTTTAGCAATAAGTTGCTAAAACATATTAAGTAGATTGACATTACTCTTTAGTGTAAAATTGTGTTCTGCTATTATAAATACCTGGCATTTGGTATTAGAACTCCCCAAGCCTTGGCAGTGTTAACAGTCACTGTCATAACTGGAAAATAAAAAAAGACAACTCATCTTCATGCTTTGCATACTGAGAGCTGAATCATCCTAAATCGATGTCGTTGAAACATTAAGTATAAACTCATTTTTAGCATATATTTATAGCATCTACTTATGACTAGGCTTTCTGTTAAGTGCTGTTTCAGAGTTCTTCCTGCTATCGCTGTCAGGATGCCATCCTTTCTGCTGGCTGCCTCTTCTTGGGATGCTTCAAGGTACCCAACCAAGTGCCAGTAGCTCTCTGGAGAAGGAGTCAGGTCCTTGACACTCAGCTTCTCCACATAATGCGCCTCTGTTCACCTACCCCTTCGTACAGCCATGAAAATTCTTTATTTTGTGCCAGGAACTCAGATTAACTGGGCAATCTGTAGACTTTGTTCTTCCTCATCCTCTAAAGTTCTCGAGCTGCTAATGAGAATTTAATTGATTTTTTTTAAAATTGCTCACCATGATAGCTCTTGGTTTTTTTAAGGCAGGTCCATTGATCAGCTCATCACTAGCAGGGATGCAAGGTGCCACCTCACCAAGCTGCAAACCCCAGTTCTAGTGCCTTTCCAATAGTAACAGCTCTCCCACCTTCTGAGCCTTACACCGAAGCTTTGAAGTTACAGCGCTGGTGCTTCCTGTGAGAGAGACAGTGCAAAACTGCAGTTCTCAAAATAAATTGCCAGCTAGGGAAAGAGCATGCTGATACTCATTATCCTTGGAGGTAATGTTTCTCCCACCTGTCTTCAGAACTGAGAATTGCAAACTCATCTTCTTATGCATGATGGGAATGCAAAGAAAAAAACACAGATGATGTTTTATAATATGCCATGAAAAGCGCATATCAGTCTTTCTGAGCTAAACAGAATTTTATGTCAAGGGAAAACAGCACCGTAAAGATTGTATAGCACCATGTCCTGGTGCATTCTAGTACTAACAGTTATATATTTCTTAATTAATATGGTGTGTGTCTGTGGCACCTTGTGGTCAGCGCCTTGCTGGATCACCCTACTCATGATTTGCTTTTATTTGAGCTTGGGGGTGGCAACAGATGAAGCTGCACCACCGCAATAGGCAGGATTATTCTTTTGGGGCTTATCTAGAGCTGATGACAATTCCTACAGTAACTTAAATGGGCCTTCAAGTTGAAAGCCTGGGATAGAAAATGTGCCCGAAGTAAGCTCATCCACCTCTGGCCTGTGTCCTTCCCATGCCATTCCAACCAGAAGCCTCACCACACGCTGTTTGCTTCAGTGCTTGTAAATGCACGACCTTGCAGCTCAACACTCTGAAGTGCTCTGTGTTGCGCCCTCCTCACAGCTCAGATGGATTCAGGCATCAACAAGAAAGAGGCGCATTAGTAACCACCCAGCTATTTGTTACGTGTGTGTTGCAGAGTACAGGTACGCAGGCTACGGCATCCCACGTTCGGGTCAAGTACAAACAGAGCGTGAGTCACGCCCAAAACATTAGTTACACTGTTGTGTAACTCTTCCCTTGGCTGGGCTCCATCGGCACGGTAGCGGCTGTGTATTTACTGCTCTGCAGCAGCTCCCAAGCCTCTTCCCATGTCACCGGTTCCCTGGCACCTCAGCTCCCTGTCGTTAACATTTTCCCAGTTGCTTTATTATTCCCTGAGGTTGCTATAAGGACTGTGATCCATACCTCTTCCCACTTCTCCAGGGTTTTTCCCTCTAAGGAGTCATCCGTCTGGTGAGTAATGCCCATCCTCAAGCATAGCTTTCATTCCCCAGGAGCTTCATTTCCACAGAACACTGCAGCCACACGCAGACCTTGCCGCTCGGTGACTCATCGCTTTCTGGATCCTCTGCATCCAAGAAGCAGCGTGCTGGGGGATGACAGTAAATCTCCTAGTGAAAGCAAGATTTTATGGGTCTGCTTATTCATCTTTCTCCAAAGCAGAGCTCCATTATGTAAATGCCAACAGAAGCAGTGGCACCGCGTAGTGATGAAGAATGTACTAACTGGTGTGGTACTCTTCACAAATGAACAACTGAGGTACTCAGAAGCAGAGGTGCTTGAAGGAAGAAGCTGGATTGTAACAGTTTCTTTCCATATTGCTCTTGGGAAAAAAAATAAGTAAATTAAAGCCTTTAATGAATTTTAGGAGTAGAAACCGGTAATACTCAAATACCAGCACTTGCAGCCATTTGGTGTTGTAGACAACTCTCAGCACCTAACAATAACCCATTGTTCAGATTTTTGACTCTTTCCAGTTCACCCAGGGCTCTACTAGCGCTTGCACGGGGGACACTTTCCATACCTTGGCCACAGGCAGCCCGTACCTCCTCTGCAAAGTGATCCATTGCATCCTGTCACTGTAGTTGTGAGCAGATGCAAGCTGGCAGAGGTTACCCCTGTTTAATTTGACAACAAAATTAACTTAACTTCCCTGTAGTCAGCTTGTAACACCTGTTACATGCAGTTCTCTCTTCTTGTGTTTAGCATTATACTGTCCCAATGAGTCAAATTCTGACTTCTGCTTTAACGTAGCGTGAAAATATGATTGTATTTTCTCACAACCAGCAGAAATGTACAGATGCAAATTGAAAAAACAGAAAGTTCAGAGTGGAATCATGCAGGTGTGCTGAGTTGTACCTGAATGGTACCTTCCCTTTTCAGTAAATGTAGATGGGAATGCCTATGTCTGAATCCATTTGGATTTAAACACTAGAGCAACTTAAGGGTTTTCAACTTTTTTAATATTTTCCATGAACATTTCTGTGTACATCCTGCTCATCTTGGGCATTTCATATGCAGTTAAATGGTAAACCAGGATAGTAATCGTTTCAGAAATTAAATCCAAGGTTTTGTTTAACTGTTACAAAATAAGTGCCGTTTAGAAGGAATTAGTTGCCTTGTACTCTGCAGTTGTAAGCAAATACAGATATTGAGAAGTTAAGGTTTACTTTAAGATGATCTCTAAATGCAGAAACCTCAAATTTCAATGTTTATATCATAGCTTATTTATTCAGAAAAAACATATGAGGTGCAAAATGCTTAGCAATAATTACAACCATGGGTTTTGCTTGAGTGCATAGAGTCCTGTGCGCAAATCGACATCCTGCAAATTTCCAGGTTTCCACTCCTTCATACATTTTTCCCCTTGATAAGAGCTGTTAAATAATAATTAAATAGCTGGTAGATACTATACAAGATCTGCTCTGGGTTTTTTGCTGTTTTTAAAAATTTGGAATTTCCCTGCTGCATCGTACCTGTCTTTCCTCTAGATGGTGCCGGACGCCCACGAGTTGGGTGTAACACTATCCCATATGGAAGGCTCCTGAGAAACAGTCAGGACGCCACTGTCCTTTGTTTCTGAATTCTGTCTTATAATAGTTCATCTAAGTTGATAGATTATTTGACCTGCATGATGCAAATACAATGCTTCTTCCTTTTGCGAATCTTAAAATCCATTTACTAGAGCCTAAAATGTCACCTGCCTGGAACAGTATCATCTGTTACTCCGTGGACCGATCCATATCTCATATTTCTTGTGGCAGCCATTAACATGTTAGCTGTTGATCGGCTAGACGGTATGTACATCACCGCTGCAACTGGGGGAACGTATTCTTTGCCGAGTTTTCAAATAAATTCATTCTCTGTGAATATTAGGTAAACATTCCTCTGTGTCTGTATGTTACATAGAAGTGCAGAATTTCAAATATGGATGAAATGCATATGAAGATGGGCAACGGTGATGTGTGTACCTATATGCTCATAGCTCTGTAAGCAGAAGGACCAGGTAAATAATGTCAGTATTCCAGTATATATTCAGCATCACTGAATTTCAACATTATGCTTGAAAGTACCTGTAACCCCACAAGTTTTACAAGCAGGAAAATGACTGTTGGTTGTAAGTGACAAGGTAGTTTTTGTTATTGTTGGTATTACAATTGCGGGCGGCTACATCCTTATCTAAGGGACCGATTCTGACCCTGTGTCCCCAGGAGCCCCGTGGCTGGGATTGAGCCCCCTGTCCCCAACCTTTTCCAGCCGCCTAGGGAACCCTCTTTCTTGAGATGGCTGCGGCTGCTGCCAGGCTGGGGGGCACCATGCACCAAGGGGCTCTCGCCCCAGAAATACCACCTGATATCTCCTGGTGGGGGTAATTCAGCAACTCCAAACCTTGCTGAATTTTTTTAAATAGCGCTTTGATGTTTGGATTGTGATTTGGGGTGGTTTTATAGGGCCCAACCCTGCACTTTTGACTTCTGGAACCACCTGGGAGCCTTACAGCCTGGGCACACAGAGTCCGACTGCAACTGGGAATTCATCACCCTCTCCCTGCATAGCTGGACGTGCAAATTTTACTGGAACTCCTTCAGCTAAGTATATAATTTAAATAGAATTATGTCCCTGTGTATCCCATACCCTTTCTCTGTTGTGAGCATGTTTTAGTTCTGTTTGTCAGTTTTACAAAAATACTAGCTATTTTGTGAAGGAGCAGGCTGGGTTTTTAAAAGTGCTACTTCTATTGAAATAAAAAGAACTTTTAAATCTTTTTGAGATATTTTTTATATTTATTAGGATCTATAACATTGTAAATAAGCTCATGAATACTTTTTAAATACAGTCTTATAAGAAATAGAAATTAAATATTAATTACTGCATGAGGTGATGCATTAGAAAACCATCTTGTATAAGTTTGCCCACAGGAGTGTATTTATAAAGAACTTTATAAGTCACTAATAAAACTAATGCTTCAGTTTGATGATGAGGAAAATGAAACGGGCTCTGTGAGTCATGCACTTAGAGCAAGATGACAAAACCAAAACCAAATCAAGGAGAAGTATCCCCCTTCGCCATGCTCTTTAGGCACCCCTGTCATATTCTCTTTCACCTCTTCCAGACAAGAAAGGCCCACAGGGTCATATCTGCAAACCACTACTCCCTCCCCTTGTGTTTTTCCACCTTTTCTGGGTATCCATCCTGCGAAGCGAGGGCTGAAGCACGTGGGCTCAGCATGGGCTCATGCAGTACCATAACAACACTTGTTTTTATTTATTCTGTGTCCTCGCTAATAATTCCTTATGGTCTGTTTGCCTTCCGACTGCCTCTGAGCGCTGTGCCGAGCTCCACGAAAATGTCAGCACAGCAATGCCAAGCTCTTCTCAGCCAGCGCTCATAGGTCAGAGCCCGTTCCTGTGGCTTTGTGGTGATTTGTATGATTTTGCATCCAACAAAATTTAGTTTCATTTTTTATAGTCTTTAAATCTCAGGCCTGATTTAGACAAGGGGTTTCAAACTAGGGTTGTCTGATGGTTTCATCTTTGAGCACTTTTCTGCCTCATTTTGAGCACAAAATGCTGTCCCATACAGGGATTTGGTTCCTGTTATTTTTATTTATTCGGTTTAAAGCCTCTTCTAGTGATCTTCAGTTTAGGATGATGACTTCTCTTATTCCTCATAAAGAAAGGCTTTAACGTGGAAGCCTTGATAAATTCCTCTGTAGTGACCTGTGACCCACGTACTTGATTTAGTGCTCATACTTCCATCACTCAGCGGACATATATGTTCTCCTGTAGCCTTCCAGCTTCTTATCTTTGGCAAAACTCTTTCCTCTGATATCCTCAGGAGTTCAGTTTTCAGAATCGCCCTTTTTTCATTTTTTTTTTGGCATTAACTTACTAGGGCTTGAGATACAGCCTTCTGGAATACGTGGAGATGAGTTACATTCTCAGAAGGTCCCTTAAAGCCTTTCTTGATAGAAAGACTAACTTAATTTAATCTCTGGTGAAGTGTTTTTCAACACCTGCAAGTACTTGCCCTTTTGGCTGTTCCCTTCGTTTCTTCTTAACTAATAAAATAATTTTTCTTTAGAGTTTGTGAAGTCCCTGAGTTCTCTCTGGCTGAGTGCTGGGCTGGTACCTGATGGAAAATAACACACAAGGCCCGTAGATGTGAGGTGAAGCTGTGAAGGGAAATGGTGGCCATAAGCACAGAATTCTTTCATCAGTCTTTATTTTCCCAAGGTGTTTCATCCTTATCGCTGGATTATAATGAGATAAGCGTGGAAGGCGATTGCAAAGACTGCAGAGGTGAAAAAAAAAGCATCTTCTGTTTATTCTTCAAATTCTCTATTAAGTCTCAAGGATCCTGCCATTTTCCTGTTGAGGATCCTCTTCTCTCCATGTGTTTTCTGATGTCTGTCTGGACACCTTTCTCTCTCCTGTTTCTGTGGCAGTCTGGTAGATCTCAATCTCTTAATTTTTTCCCCCTTTCTTTGCTCCTTACTCCTGTTTGGGTCACTTCATTTGCTACAGGTAACATCTTTCAGACCCTGACCTTTCTTCCAAACCCTTCTTCCCATCCTGACTTTGTTGCTGCTGCCTATGGACCATATCAGCCCACCATGTCCTTGCATTTGTGGTTTTTGTCTTTGCTATGATTCTTTCCAAGATGCTTCTAAAACAGCCAAGGAACACTTCCTTGGAAGATACGGTGCACCCTTGAATGGGGCGTCAATAAATCCCATCGAGGGCGATGCTAACCTCTTGGCACAGGTTTTTATTCACTGCTAGCTGAGTGCATCAGGTTCAAGCAAACAGCAGAGAAATGCTGGGAGCTGAGCACCGGCAGAGGGATGTGAGGGGGACAGGGGCAGGTGAGATGCTTCGATACTCTTTAAGGAGTCTCATCTTGTCTTTCTTATGAGCGTGTGGAAAAACAACCCGCGCTGCAGCAATCCCTCTCTGTTGGGTGAAGAAAGCAACAGGACGAAACCTCTTGCTGGAACTTTCCTCCTGCAGCACTTTCATCCCATCCACCCCGAGGGCAGCCCACGTGAGCCGCAGTCGTGCTTGGGGAGCCAGGAGGACCCATCCTGCTGCATCAGCACCGTCCCAGGGGGGTGCAGGGACCCCAAGCTGGGACTTTGCTTTGTTCCCTGCGGCCCCACCCACCTTCCCAGCCATAAATGAGATTTTTTTTCCATCTGCGAAAGTCTCCTACTTGTGGTTTAATATTAATTTTGGCAGTTTGCACCCAGACTCTGAGCTACCTTATCCAGGAATCAGCATGGCAGCCCTGAGGTCCGGCCCCATCTGATGTGTCAGAGTTTGTTTTCTTTGACAATATGGATTTAATGAAGAGGCTGCCCAGCACTGGGAACCATTTCCCTCAAATAGCTGCAAAAAAAATGATGGGACGTTTTCCAGCGCAGTGCTGCAACCATCCAAAATACCACTATAAAAGTCACAGACGCAAACCAGAGTGACTGCATTAAGCAAGGCTTAGGGGGATTATCGAATTAAGTTGGTTGCCCCTTCCACCCTTCCCCCAAAGACATTAGAAATCTAAATACAAATAAGGGTGTTAAAACAAGACAATGGGCTTTGCTAAAACCTATAAAAGCAAAGAAACTCATTGTTAAGCCTGTTGCTTTTTTCTGGAGTGCTATTGTGTTTAGGCAGAGTGTTGTGTTGCAGAGGGTTTCTGTCGGGGAGCTGGAGAGCCGTGGGTAATCTTATGAACCGCAGAAACGGCCGCGGCTCTAATGCTCCTGGAATGGCTCTGCTTCGGTAATTCCCTCTGCGAAAGAGAGATGCATCAGAACTGCGTAGGGCACAGGACCGCGATGCCACCACCGCATCGTTCTGCCCAACTTTGGCACTCGTTATTTACTGCCCGCTATTCCCAGCTCCATCCTTTTCCCAAGGACAGCAGCGTCATGTGCATCCTGCTTGTTTCAGGGAGTTTGTGCAATGAAAGCTTTGCTTTAATCTGTGCTGGATTTATCCAGATGCATCAATCTCTGGAAGGCTTACGTGGGTCTCAGGTCTTCTATGTGCATGTAGCCTTGATTTGTTAATCTGGAAACGGTTTATTCAAAAATAATTAAAAAAAAAAAAAGCAGAAGAAAACCTTTAAAACTGCTTTGCTTGAGCTGCTTTCAACTGTGCAGTGGTTGCCCCCTGTAATGCAGCTGGCACCCATGTAACAAGTTTTAGGCTAATATGTGGTGCCCTGTGCCTGCTTTAATTAAATGAATTACAGCAAAAAAAGCGTTTCAAATTTAAATGTTGTAATATCATAATGATGCCATTTGTTTAAATATTTAATATATAAATATACAGAATAAATATTAATTTACAATACATTTACAGAACCCGTTTCACCCAAATGACCACAGTAATATTTCCTTACCAGGGAATTCCTTTTCTTTGTATCTTTCTTGGCATCATTACAGACCCTCATATTTGAAGTCTTTATTGCAGTACAGCTCTCTTCGTAATAAATTAAGTACATTAGGCTTGGGGTAAAGAGATGAGATACCTGGGTAGCAACAAACAGGATTTACAGAGATTTTAATCTCTTTGGGGCAAACATGGTTTTGTTTGTGCCCATGTCAGAGCCTGGAGGAGGTCCGCTGAGCACAACGGCACCACAGCCAGATGAGTATTGTTAGTAAGTGCTAATTAGTAAAGCCACCGGGCCACCGGGTCGTCTTTGACCCTAAGTCTTACTGGAAGGGCTGGGGAGAAAGGATAAGAACTGAGCAGAGAATATTTTTTTGGTCCGAGTTGTGCCCTGGCCCCAGCCATCCTCGCCCCATGTGACTCTCCTCTCCAAGTGTCTGGGGTCCCGTGTGTGTCCCCCCGCCTTTGCAGGGGGCCGTGATGCTTCACCCTGCAGATTGGAGCTGAAGTTTCAAGGTATTTTGCACCACTGTGGGAAGCAGCAGTCCGGGAAGGGGCTTGGGGTGCTGACCATTTGTGACAAGTCTAGTGGCTACCAAAACAGTAGCGGTTCAAAACCTGAATGATATTACTATGGCAACAAAATAACTCAAAATAAAATGTGCATTGGAAAGCAAACTTACATGCTCAGGGAACAGATAAAGAAAGATACTATATTTTTTAATATTGTTTTTTTGGCTTCCTGAACTCTTGCCCTATTACCAGACACTGATGCAGATACAAAAAAAATAATTCAATTTCCAACAGCAATGAAATGAAACTGAGCAGAACCAAATCTCCAGTGCTACAAGAAATTCCCCAAGGGATGCCACCAGTGTTATAAACTGTGTTAGTTTATAACCCCCCCAGTGCCTGAACTGCCCTTAACTTTATGTTAAAGGGGTGAGTGGGGTCCCACCTCGGCTCAGCTCCATCGCACAGCGGGACTGGGCACGAGTCACAGGCGGCTCTGGAGGAGCAGAGCATGGCCTCGGCAGGTTCAGCGCACACAAGCTGTTTCTGTGGGATGTGGTTAATGTCCTTAGCTCATTACCGCACAATTAACAAGAATAGTGTGTTGTTCTGTGCTGAAATAAAGCCAGAACGAGAGGAAACCCATTAATGAGGTGGGACCCCATCGCTCTGCGGCTGCCTGAGGGGGCTGGAGCCGGGGGGTCGGTCTCTTCCCCCAGGGAACCAGCGACAGGACAAGAGGGAACGGCCCCAGGCTGTGCCAGGGGAGGGTCAGGGGGGATCTCAGGAGAAATTCCTTCGCGGAAAGGGTGGCCGGGCAGGGGGACAGGCTGCCCAGGGACCGGGTGCTGTCACCGTCCCCGGGGGGGCTCCAAACCCCCGCAGGCGCCGTGCTTGGGGACACGGTTCAGCGGTGGGCTTGGCAGCGCTGGGTTAGGGGCCGGGCGGGGTGGCCTTAAAGGTCTGTTCCAACCTGAAGGATTCTGTGATCTGCACAGGCCTTTGTACCTTCCTTTTCCTTCCAGGCTGAGGAAGATCCCTTTCCTTGCTGATGTGGATTATTTTCAATTAAGATGGAATTTCAATTAAGATGGAAATCCCTATTTTTTTAAAAAAATAAATGAACACAAGAGTGTATCTGAGCACATTCTTTTTCATCTTTAAATGAAATTTTCTTTCATACAGGGAAGGATAATATCTACTTCCATCTAGCGATGCTAGACACAGATCTTTATTTTTGCTCTTTCCCTCACCTGAGGCTTTAAGGAGGTGATGGAGCAGTGACAGTGTCGCAGTGGGAGGGAAGGACTTTCCACTGCTCCGGTGCTGGGCTGAGCCCCAGGGTCCCATCACAGGCAGGACAGAGCCACCACCCCCTCCTTGGATGCTGTGATGATGTGATGGGGCTGTAGTCCCTGACAGATGATGTGCAGAAGGTGTTGGGCTTTGACGAGCAGCAGATGGACAAAGCAAACTTGCCTTCTCCAGTGAACTTCGCCAGTTAGGCAGAAAGCCAAAATCAAATGAAGTTTCTATCTTAATCAAAGGATTAGATGCAGCACATGGACATTCATGAAACAATTGGGTTACCCATGTTTTCTTGGATAGAGTTAAAACATCTCAAAAAACTCTCTGAGAAACTGATAAGAGTACAGAGGCTCATCAGCACAGATCTTTGTAATGACGGAGAGGGAACAGGGACAGATGTGCCAATCCAAGAGCCATAATTACTGCAGCACCTCAAAATGCAGGTACCTGAGCACGCTGGGTGAGAGCTGCAGTGAACAAGGAAGATGGGAGTGGGAGGCAGATACTGGTGCTGCAGGAACCAGCGTTTTCCTGTTCAGAGGATGCACAAACTCATGGCCACATCCAGCAGCATGGCCTCGTTGCATCATCTTAACTCTGGGGTGGAGAGAGTTATTTCTGAGAAATCATGTGAAATCATGACCCCCCTGGTGAGAGACGTGGCCCCACCAGGGAGATGCTGAGGCAGCTGGTGCTGAGGACGTGCGGCTGGTGGAGGCTGGTGTCCTGCTCCCCAAAGGCCATCGAGCAGCCTGTGGTACGTTAAATTCAACTCGTATGACAGGGTAGGCTTGGCTGTTTTACAAATAGTAGGTCTGCAGTTTGTATGACACAGTGTAACTCTTCCAAACCCAAAAGACCCGCACTGAGGTCCCGTCGTGGTGTCGGCTGAACCCTGGCTTTGTGCCCATGTGTCTAGGGGCCAGCGCGTGGTGGGGTTTGGTGCCGTTATGGCTTGGGGGAGGTCGATCTTACTTGTGCAGAGCATGTACAAACCCAACTTGGCAAAGGTACCTGATAAGTCAGGGAACAGAAAAGAGCAGATGGAAGGTTTTTGTGCAAACGCAGTGTTTCCAGCCCCAGAGTGCAACCAAGAGGCATGCTGCTCTTCTCTCTGGTCATTTACAGCTTGCTTTGGTTGGATACCCAGAACAAACACCTTCATCTGCTGGAAACATCTCTACCACCACAGCATCACCGCAATGTCACCTCAGCACCACGACAATGTCACCACAGCATCACCAGAACATCACCTCAGCACCACCACAGCATCACCAACATCACCGCTACAGCATCACTACAGCATCACCACAATGTCACCACACCATCACCACTACAGCATCACTGCAGCATCACCACAGCATCATTGCAATGTCACCACAGCATCACTGCAGCGTCATCACAATGGCACCGCAGCGGCACCGCAGTGGCTCTCTCCGTGCCCATTGCATTTCTTCTGCCTTGACCGAGGAGCACGTTGCACCAACTTTGGTGATTTTCTCTGTCACCTCTTTAGTAAGATATGCTCTGTGTATGTACGATATACCCTGTGTATTTATATGTAAATCTGTGTTCAGTTCTTACTTTGATTATCAGAACGCTGCATAACATGCTGTCAGAAACCGTTCAAAAGACACAGCACACTCACTGCTTCTCCCTTCACTCCTGGGCCAGCTATCCTGTCAAAAAATAAATCAGTTTGCTTTGATGGTATTTGTTCTTGATAAATCCACACTGGCTGCTTTTTTATCATTTTATGAATCTCCAGAATCTCTCAGAGTTGACTTTATTATTTTTTCCCCACTGTCTTCCCAGGTATCAGTTAGGCTGGCTGCTCTGTAATTCCCCGCTCCTTGTTTTTGAAGACGGGTGCTGTGTCCGTCCGTCTGAGCCCCTGGGACCCCCCTGTCCCTTCGGGCTGTTGGGGATGATCACCCACAGTGATGTCTGTGTCCGGGCGGCGATGCTTGCGGCCACCCGTGCCCCTCAGCCCACCCGTCTGGTGAAGGTGTTGCAGCTGCACCTCCCGATTTGCCCTCGTGTTTTGCAGTTTCTACTCCAGCTGAGATTTTCACCGCCCTCCTGGGACATCTCCCATCCCAGCCTGGGAAGTCTCCCCTGCATTCCTCCTGGAACGCAGCCGGCACATGTTTCCCTGTGTCTCCACAGGCCTCCAGGCCGCCCGTGCGCCTGCAGCGCTTGCCCAGCTGGGCTGGTGGCTGCTGGCAGACAGGTGGCACGGCCGGTCCCTCCGCAGAGGGGACCCCCTTGCTGCCCCCACTGTGTCCCTTCGCCGTGCAAGCCAGCAGGTCCTGCGGGACAGATGCTGCACGAGGTCTGACACCCCAAGCGTGACGTCCCTCAGCGAGCATCTCTGCTCAGCATCCCTTCCAGAGCCCACGCTCCCCCCAAGCATTCCCCCAGCCCCCCGGGCTCTGCCTGTCCTCTGCAGCCCCCCGAGGCAGAGGGGCTCCCTGGCTGTGCTGGGCTCCAGCCAAGCCCGACCCCGACCCCGGGGTGAGCCAGTCCCACAGAGAGACCCAACTGCTCTTTTACGCCTTTCCCAGAGGAAAGGTGAGCGGCAGAAGCACCATGCTCAACAAAAAATGAATATAATTGTTAGGAATTTAGTGGGGAACTGCCTCTGATCTCTAAACCCAAAAAGGGGATGATTAAGCTAATTGCTGTCCTGGCGTTGCTGGTGCAACTGCAAGAAGACAGGAGAGCCAGGAGCCAGTTGTGGGCTGGCAGCCGAGCTCTGCCTCAGTTTTCTGGGTCTTATCTGTTTGGATTTTTAAAAAATAACCTTGTGCACATAACAATTAAAGGCAGGGTTTTTTTCACGTAAAAGAGGGAAAAGAAATCAGTGACTTAGACTTCAAATGCATTTTATACCCATTTTGTAATAGTGTGAGGCTAGCACCACTTTCATGTTTAGCATTAGCCTTAAATTGTGCTTGAAATTTGGAGTTAAATCCCTTTGTATAGTAAATAGGCTTAGTGCAGTGGTGCCAGTCATGCTGCTGCCCCCCTCCTTTTTTTTTTTTTTTTTTTTGTGGGGGTGGCTATTTTTCAGGAAAAGAAAGAGCACACTCATCTGACGTAATTTACTAAGATTCCCTACTCTAATAACTGAAATAAATCGAGCTATTAAAACCCTCATTAGGAACAGATGTAGGCTGCTTTGGGGACAGCGAGGAGCTGCCACTGGCTCCCCACATCTGCCGTACCACGCTCAGCCCCAGCCCTCGCTGCCACTGCCCGACAGCTCTGCCTTTATACTCTGGTATTAAAAATTCAGGAAAAAATCACCATTAAAGACAGAAGTTAATACGCATTTACTGTGGAACAGGAAAACCTCATAGTTGCTGATAACTAAAAGTTATTTCGACAGAGGTGAGGTCCAGAGCACCAACACCTGAAGATCGAGGCAATGAGTGGGGGCTGATCATTGCTAAATATTTTTCATGGACATTGTGTCTCTTTCAAACAGTCCCAAACGCCGTTTCCATGTTTGTTCCCTCCAGCCAGGTTTGGTTGCAGCCACCTCCAGCCACCATTTCCATATTAAATAGGAGCAACGGGTGGAAATTCAGTGGTTTATCTGGGAACACCAGACTCTGCCAGGCTCTTTCCATCCCACAGGCATCCCAGCCGGGTTGGGACTGTGATGGTTAGTCACAGTGCTGCTGGTGAAGTGTTCCCAAGCTCTCTCATAATCCTGGTTGCTTTTTAGCCTAGAGTGAGTAACTTTGGCCTCTGTCAGGGGAACCTCGGTGGGAAGGCGCCGTGGTGCAGGTAGGGCTGCGTGCCGTGCCATGCCGTGCCGCGCCGAGCTGGAGCAGCGCCGGCAGCTCCTTGGCAGCTCAAACCCTGGCAGTAAGCAGGAGTTGTCCCGTCGGGCTCCTCTCCTGCTTGTCAAAGGCAGAGAGCACATATGGGGTAAAACACAAGGCCACGGGAAAGCACAGCACCCCTGGCTTTGCCCTGCAGCAAGCCTTGACTGGTCCCATATAAAAAAGAAATACAAACTATCCGGTGTTTCAGCCAGGAAGCAGAGATCTGGCGACATTTGGTTTTGAGACCCCCTAGGTCACACGCTGAAGGAGGTGGATGTTGCTCTGAAAATCAGACTTATCCCCAGGGACTTCCGAAACGATTCAGCTGGGGAGGGTTACCCGGTGCTCCAGGGGGTGATGGGAGATCCCAGAGCCGGAGCTATTTTAAGCCAAGCAGAAAGGCAGCTGGCGTTACGCAAAGCCCAACTGTTCCGGGTGTGCTGGGGACAGAGCGTCGATGTGCAGGCGCGTGAATAAGTGCTGAAGGCTCTGCGGAGCCATGGGGTTCCCATTTGTCTGGCAAAGTTCAGCCCGTTCATAAAAACCAAGGAAACCCCAGCATATCCCGGCAGGAATCGCTCGCAGATGCGGCTGCATAAGCAAGTCTGGGCTTCTAGTTTTTGCTGTGATGAGCTGCCACAAAAAATTAAATACATTTAAAATAATAAAGCACTTCCACGATGCTCTGCTGCCCCACTTGGCTCCTCCCAGCGGGGAATAAGGAGACCCCGGCTGTCACCTCTCCCTCTCCAAACAGCCATCGCTCTTCCTCGCTTCCCTGTTGCTCTCCCAAGGCAAACCCAGCTCCTCGGGCAGAGCTTGCTGCGATCCTTCTCCTTCCTCACAGCCCCTTCCCCGTCCTCTGCAGGGCTGGGTGGTGCAGGATGAGGCCCATCGCCCTGAACACCCAGGAGATTCCCACCCCCCCGGGTGCTTGCCAGGGCAGCCCAGCTCCTGCCCTTTGAGTGCTCGGCGTGAGCCCCGGCTGTGAGCATCTCCCAGCGCCCGGCCGCAACGCTGGGGAAACCAGCACTGACCCAGAGCTTTGGGATTTTTCTCGGCTGGTGTTCAGGTCTCTTGAACAAGTCCTTCCCTTTTGCCCCTCTGCTCAGTCCAGCCCCAAGGTGGGGGGGTGGCAGGGACGGAGGGGCTGCTGCGTGGCAGGGCAGCCACCCAGGGCTGCAGCCGCCCGTGCAGCCATGAGGGTTGGTGCTGGTCGGCTCCCCACCGCTCTGCGACGCCCAGGTTCCTCGAGCGAGCTCCAGGCTCTTTTAGAAAGTTTTTTCCAAATGAGTTGATTTGATTTCTCAGGATTTCTCCCGGCTGGCTTGCCTGAAGTTAGAGCTCAGGGCGCTGGGGCTGCAGAAAAACTCTTCCCCTTGGATTCCTCTACCACAACTCACACTTTTATTCCGGAATAAAAATGACTCTATTCCCCAGCACCTACCCTGCTTTTAAAGCACAGCAATAATCTCTGTAGAGAAGCCTTTTCCCTGCCAGACCGGGGCATGCACAGCAGGAAGACAGGCTTCAGCACCCTGGCAGGATGTGGCCGCTGTGTGCAGCTCCGTGCAGATCCCAGGGCTGTGGGATCCCAGGCTCCGTGCGGGACCTGCCCAGCTGAGCATCACCCCTCTGCCAGACCAGCCCCCAGGTTGGCAGCCGAGTCATGAGCTGCCTCCCATCGTGGATTTGAAGTCATACTTTGAAAGAAAAAAAAAAAAAAAGAAAAAAAGAAGAAAAGTCCAGTTCCCTTTTATATTTGCTTCCTGAGCTTTGGGTGTTCTCTATCATCAGAGCTTCCCCCTGAAAGCAAGAGGACAATAATTACATGGCCTCTTTCAAATGGAACCAGAAATCCTTCAGCAAGGACCTCCTTGAGCATCAGCAGGTGGTACCCGAGCAGGGGCCGAGGGATCCTGCACACTAACGCGCGGTCCCTGGGCTGGGAGCATCACCTCCGCGCTGCCACTCCCCCTCCTCACCCTCACCCCGTCCTTGAAGCTGCACTGAGCCCCTTGCAAAGCCTGGGGGCTGCGCAGCCACTGTAGGCTCTGCTGGTGCTGCTGCTGCAAAAAAACTGCAGTTCCCAAGGATGGCCCTGGAGAAAATACTTTGCTGGGCGGTGGTGAGGGTGCTGCCACTCGCTGGCTCCGAGCTCAGCACCAGGCAAAACGCAGGCTCGAGCCATGGGCTGGTGCTTCTCACTGGGAGGGACACCCTCGTCTCATCCACTGCATTTTTCAAGCTGAAGTCTAAAAGCAGTGTGATGATAGCCAGCAACACACGGCTATCAAGTTAGGGATTTCCCCCCCCCCCCCCCCAAGTACTCTTTTGATCACAGTGAATGAAGAACTGGAATATTTTTTTCATAGTGCTCGGTGCGCATTTCACGCTGTAAATCTCGCTTTGGGAGAGCTTTGCACCCATTTTGGCAGCAACAAAACTAATTTACTTCCAACTGCTTCTTTCAAAGCAAACCAAAGAAAGTGGATGAAGAGAAATGGGGTTGTCTAGCATAACAAAAAATACTCCAGAACAACTGAGGAGGAGGAAAGAAAAGGCAAGGCTGTGACACTGGGCATTGAACACAACGACGCTAAATAAGTGAGTATGTCACATGTCAGCATCGTCGGCACAGCACCCAGACACAGCCTCTCTCCTTTCCGTCGGTATTTCCTTGCAACACCCCATTTTGTCATTTCATGCAGCCTATGGTGATGTGGAGAACACGAAGGAGTAGCTGGTGAGGTTTCCCTGCTGCCCAGCAGCGTGGGAGGGCTGAGCTGAGGTGAAGATGCTTTCCCAGCACCAGTGTGGGGCCGGCTCCGGCTCCAGCTCCCGCTCCGGCTCGGGGCAGCCCCGCTCCCGCACCCTGCCCTTGCCCGCTCTCCCCTGCAAGCGCCCTCCGAGGAAAAGTAATCACTTGCCTTACCTCCGGGTTTAATTACTCTCTGCTCCAGAGCTAATTAGGAGCGTGGTCCGTCCGGAGGTCGGGGACAGAGCCCTCCCTCCTGCTTCGTGCCATCTGCCATTGCCATGACGCTGGCTTTGCTTTTCACGCCTGGCTGGGCGCGCTGGATGCGCGGGGTAATGGGGCTATTTTCCCCCACCTTGGTCTTTGGGAAGGAAATAATAATATAAAAAAAAGAGAATGGTTTGAACTGCTGCGCACCGCCCTTTTCCTTTCCACTTTTTAAGCCTTTTAGCATACAGTTTTCCAGCAATTGGGAGGAAAATTGCCCTGAAAGAAAGAAACAAAAATCTGTCTTATTTTTCAAACAACCTCCCTCAGTGCCACACAAGCAGCTGCAGAGAATTTCTCTTCCAAATGGATGATGTAATGGGCTTTGTCAGCCAATGCTGTAATGAATAAAAACCTAGACCCTAAAATCATCCAAGCTTTTGATGCAACTCATGAGGTTCCTGGTCCAAAATGAGCTCGAGCTGGTGGCTTTGTCATGCAGATCGTGACTGAAGCAAGCCGAGGGCTCGAACCGGGCAATAACCCAAACTGCCGGTTTGCACCCACTGGCCTCATCAAGGGAGAGGACAACAGGCACGGGGAGGCACCGGTGCAGCAGCGGCTGCAGGGGCACCCACCCGGGGGGTGCACAGCCCCTGGGCAGCGGGGCGCTGGGACAGCAGGTGGGGCTTTCAGCATGCACCACGGAGTTGCTCCTGTTTGAAGAAATGTGACCTCCAACCACATTACCTATATTTTTTATATTTATAATAATATATTTATCACTATTAGTATATGCAACCATGTTGTATTTTGTATTGTGTATTTTATATGTTAAAATATTATTTTAACATATTATATGTAATTTATACATTACATATAGTTTATATATATAAAATAGAAGAAAATACGGCCAGTAACACCGGTTGCTGCCGTACCGATGGGTGCGCTGTCGCTCTCCCAAGGATGTCCCGGGATGCTGAGGTCAGGAGACTTTGCAGCTGGTGCCGAGCATCCCAGCTCGGCTGGGGTCCCAGCTGGGGAGGGGGTGGGTGCCAGCCCCGGGGACAGGGCTAGCAATGAGACCAGGGCCAGGAGCCCGTATGGCTGCCGGGAGTTCGCTGCTCCCGCAGCGCTGACGGTCCTGATGGGGTGAGCCGAGGCCAGGCAGGGAACATGGAAACCTGCTGCTCTGCAACATGCGATGGGAAATTGAAAAGGCAAGTTTTTTGCCCCAACAAAAAAACTGCCTGAGCAAGTTTCATGGAAAAGGGCTGGCAAGTGCCGACGTCGGGCGCTCCCTGGGATGAGGCGCCAGGCCCCCGGCCAGGCACATCCCCCGGCCAGCTCACATGCAGCCCAGGCGGCTCCTGACTTCTGCAGCGTGTGGGTGCTTCTGGATCAAACCCAGGGGTGATAGTGCTGAATCACATTTATCAGGTAATTTTAAGTAATGACTGGAGGTTTCTATGGATAAAAAGGGAAGCACTGCCGATCCGTGTGACACCGAGGGGTTGTGACCTGGCATGAGGGTCCCCAGGCTGAAGGCACAGCTCCATCCCTAGCACAAACCCTGCTGCAAAGCCGGAGCCACTGGAAATGAGGTGTATTCGCTCCGTAGATTACAACCACTTGCTCTAACCGACACGTGCACTGATGGGGGGGCTTCTATAGCGCGTATTCCTCATCCGGTGTCCTGCGATGGCTTGAAGCCAAATCACGCTGCCGCCTGTCCAAACATTCATCTGGATCATTTTTAAAACGTGAATAGGCTACCCCATGCTTGTAAAAGATATATGGAGCAATTATTACCCACTCCATAAAGTCTATTTGGCTTTCAAAAATGTACTGGTGAGACACCTTCATAGACCCAGTTTAATTTATTGATTGGCACCATGGCCGTCACCAATGTCCCCAGGAGCTGCCCATGGCACACAAGCAACGGCCACTGACCTCTGCACAAACTGGGGCCCCTTCTGCAAACACCAAGCAAGACAGCTTTCCAGTCGTCGGCATGTGTCCCGCAGCACCATTAAAACAGTTTCAAGATAATGGTTCTACATCACAGCTCTACGTACAGATAATGGTTGTACGTACAGACCGCAGCCGCGGTCCGAGATGGCTCATGGCAGTTCAGCCCCCCCGGGGACGGTGACAGCACCCGGTCCCTGGGCAGCCTGTCCCCCTGCCCGGCCACCCTTTCCGCGAAGGAATTTCTGCTGAGATCCCCCCTGACCCTCCCCTGGCACAGCCTGGGGCCGCTCCCTCTTGTCCTGTCGCTGGTTCCCTGGGGGAAGAGACCGACCCCCCGGCTCCAGCCCCCTCAGGCAGCCGCAGAGCGATGGGGTCCCCCCCGAGCCCCGTTTCTCCAGGCTGAGCCCCCCCAGCCGGTGCCGCAGCCCCTTCCCCAGCTCCGTGCCCGTCGCTGGACACGCTGCAGCCCCTCAGGGTCTGTGCTGTAGCGGGGGCCCAGCCCTGAACCCCGCTTTCACCCCCGTGGGGATGCTGTGCCTGGGGCAGGGCCGGTGCTGAGCCCCACACAACCGGCCTCAGCACCCAGGCCCAGCCAGCCCCCCATAGAGCCCACCAGCCCCTGCAGCTCAGCGCTGCCCCATTTTGTTTCTGCTGTTGGGGGCTGGCAGCACCAGGACCCCCAGTGCCTGCTGCTCTGGGTTTCATTAGGCTGTTCTTTCAGGACCATGTTCTCATGGTGTTTCACTGCAGATCATTTCCAGCCCCTTTTACATAACGTCAGGCTCTTCTCGGTGCAAGGAAACCCATTAATTACAGCTCTGAATGCCCAGACACCAGACTGTGCATCTTCAATTACGGAGCCGAGTGCCCACATACTTGTGTGTGTCCCAACCGTTCCCTGCAGACGTGAAAATAAAGGCTCCTTCTCTGGAAAACGGGGCAAAGTTGACTCCCAAGATCAAAGAACAGCTCGGCACGTCGGCACCTGCAGTTCATTTAAGGCTAAGACTGGGATCTTTACAATAAATACCTAACGGAAGATGAGCTGTAGTCTCTCCCTTGGCGGTTCCCACCCTGCTGTCATGTCAAAGGGCCAAATTTCCCATGGCATGCGGGGCAGTGGGGCTGGCCGTGCAAGAGACCTTTCTGCAACAGCCCTTTTCTTTATGTTTTTCTCTTTCAGCTCCTGTATGGTCACTCTGTTTTATTTTTAATGTTTCTTTTATGCAAATCCCAGGAGAGCTTTGCTATGCTTTAAGTTCTATGTCTTTCATGCATGCGCCTGTCACCTCACTGGTCAGCTGGCCTGTTTTCCATAGTCCTCATTACAAATAATAACTCTCACCATTTATCTATCACATTAAATTTATACAAAGATTTAGGGAATTAAATCCTCACCTTGTTAACCCTGATGGAGAAACTTCTGTTGACTGCAACAGAGCAATGACCTCACTTTTGTATCCACTCCAGTTTCTACAAACTGCTGTTTCTTTTCCTCCAAGCCGACACAGAACTATCGAATCACAGAATCATATAGGTTGGAAAAGACCTTGAAAATCATCAAGTCCAACCGTTAACCCAACGCTGCCAAGCCCGCCACTGAACCGTGTCCCTAAGCACCGTATCTACACGGTTTTTAAACACTTCCAGGGATGGTGATTCCACCACATCCCTGGGCAGCCTGTTCCCATGCCTGATCACCCTTTCAAAGTGGTTGTATACTTTGGGAAGTAAGACATGCAGAATAAAACAAGAGTACTTGCTTCTTATCCACTGCCGAACTGGCACAAGGCACCGTCCCCATTACCGGGGCAGCAGGAAAGTGTGGGCATCCCAACGGATGGCCGCTAGCCAGTGCCTGCAGGTTCTGCTGCATCCCAAGGGAAAGCAGGCTGGCCACCCAAAGCTCAGCCTCTGGTCCAAGACGATGAAGACTGGGGGATGGGGACATGCAGCCCCCACATTTCCATGCTGAAGAGGCTGCAGGGCAGGCAGGGAGGTCAAAGCTCTTCGCAGGGACATCGTGCTTCCAAGTGATGGGGACAATGGTGGACGCAGCTTGCCTCGCAGCCCCAGCTCACGCCATGGCTGGCCTGGTGGTCTCCGCAGCGTCGCCGGGTGTTTCTGCTGTGGGAGCTGGGACACAGATGCTCCCACCACGTCGCCCAACCCTGCAGGGAAGCCTCCCCGGTGACACGATGCTAAATACACCGATGCCGCAGCAGCAAACGTGGGGAGCCGTGGTACATCTGCTGCTCGCAGCGCCGTCACCCCCAGCCAGCGGATTAACCTCCGACTCACGGGGCCTCCCAGGCTGTCAAGTTACGTTTGCAGCAGTTATACAAGAATGTTCAGACATGACCACCACCTAGAGGCTAGAGCACTAAATGAAGCTCAGAAGATTTACAGGCAAGATGGGCCAAAAAAAGGGAGTTGGAAATCTTACGTGTACCCAAATGGAGCAACAAGGAGAGCTGGGGATCTGGACCACCTTCCTCTGCCCCGGTCGTGGCCCTGACCTCAACATCCACCTACCCGACAGCAGCCGAGGGCAGCACCAAGCAAACCTGCCACTCCAGAGGGATGCATTTAGGGAAGTTTTGCGAAGAGCAGAAGCATGTGGTGCCCTTTTCCTCCTGTGCTGCCTGCCCTGCAGGCGGGGGGTTACGGAGGAGCCCGTGATTCAGCCCGATGGAAGCTGGTTCCTGTGCAGACGCTTGCAGGGGCCGTACGCATCAGCTGCGTTCCTCGGCTTTGGCTGCCCAGCAGCCCGGGTCCAGCAGCACAGGGCGCCGCGGGGACACGCGCAGCAGCCTGCCAGCCCGTGGTACCTTGGCTATGTCCACGCCGGAGTCACCGCTGTGGGCCTGTCCCCACCAGCAGCCAGAGACGTGTGCACTGTGACAGTGGGCAAGTTTTTCTCCTTTCAGGGTGCCAGGAGCATGGCCAGAGGGGCTCAGACCAAAGGTGTGTACAAGCCTGTGTCCCCTTGCCTCCAGCCCCAGCTGGAGGTGACAGGGAGGGGCAAAGCCAGGGGACGGCGCCAGGGTCCCCTCCCAGCCTCCCACGGTTTGCCACTTCGGCTTGTCCGGCACTGTGGATGAGTCTTTGTGTTTGACAGCCCCACTGGGTCATCTTCCAATAATTTGTCCAATCACTTACTAAAGCATTACGATTTTGGGGATCCATTTGGGCAATGAGTTCCTCAGCTTAATTACACATTGTGTGAAATATGTTCGTTTTGCATCTGCCACTTGGTAATTTCATTTGGTGCCGCTTTGTTTGCTTTGTCTTCCAACACAAGAGCCACCGACCCCTATTCGCTTTCCCTGTGCCACTGCATGAGTCTATACATCTCCCTCCTCCTTTTTCCCCGTCTGTCAATTCTTTGCAAGACAAAAAGGGTAATTTATTTAATTGTTGCTGATATAATGCGCTAAAACTCTCCTTTACCCTCCAACAGTTAATTACACTTGTTAATTATTTTAATTACTCCCAGGGTACTGCTCCAGGTATGAGGAGGACCCCACTGGGCCATAAACACAGCGCAGGAAAGTCAGTGTTTACTCCAAAGAGCTATGTTGATGTAGCCAGTCTGTAACAGCACGGCTGGTGAAAACGGAGCGGGGAAAGCTTGGCCTAGATTTGTAAATTTCTGTTTGGAGCATGGAAAGATTTATAGGAGGCAGCCTTAGGGGAAGGCAGATCCTGCAGGATTTCCCTTGGACTAGAGTGTGGAGGCTTGGAGAGGCGACTCCAGCCTTTCCCTTCTTAGCAGAGACGATGCTTTCTGTGCAAAATAGAACGGCGACTTGGCCTTGTAGTTACGGCTGGCACTTCTCTGACAGCGGATACTGTTATATGAAGGAAGAAATCACACCAAGCAAACTTTCCATCCGGCTGGAGAGCCGAGGCTCAGTCCTGGGCCTAGCGACAGCCCATCTCTGGCGACAAGACGTGTGCCATGGGGAACGGCGGCCCCCGTTATCAATAAATCGAAAAAGATCATTTGCGGTCTTGCAGAGCAGCATCTGCCACCACCCTCGTAGCCAGGGTGAAACCTGAGAGCTGCCACAATCTAAACTTTCTCTGCAGTTTCTTTTATCTTACTGGGGGAAAAAAAAAACAGAAGAGAATCAGAAAGCTTTGTGGCTAAGATGTCTCACATCTGGTTTTAGCTCCAAGAAATGTATTTCGACCCCCTCCCCGAATTGTTAAACAAACAAAACCCCGTCGATTTTTCTGTATTTGGGCTCTCAGATAACTCGCAAGCAGCTTTGACTGCGAATTCCAGGCCTGTGCTACCCTGCACCCCTAAGGAAAGCGAGGCACCTGGCTCGGCTGGGAGGAGGCATTGCCACACGGCGCCCCGAGCCGTGCCCTGGGGCAGCACGCGGGCACAGCGGGGCACCGACACCGCCGCCTGCGCCGGAGGGAGGAGTGGGCTTGACCACTCTATTTTTAGGTGTCAATACAGCATTTTTGCCTGTGTTATTTATGCTTACTCCCCCCTCTTTTTTTTTTAAGAATGTCTGGAAATGTTTAAGATGCATCCAATTGTATTAACATGCCTTTGAGAGCTTTATGGTGTCAATCTGATTGCCAGGCTTTCAGAAACAGAGCTTTCTAATTTGCGATTTTATTCCTTTTTATCACAGAAGCACCTACTTCATTTCACTGCTTTCAGGTGACACCTCAATCTGAAGTTCACGCTAATGCATCTGGGCATCACTTACACATCTCCATGTGACGCGTTTCGAGCAATCCCCCCGCCGGTGCCACAGGAGGAAGGCAACGTTTCAGTCCTCCGAGATCCTCTCCCACCAGCCCCTCGCTGCCTTCTTCCAGCGGCACTGGCAGAGGTGGCTGCATCGGGGCAGATGAAGGCTGGGAGCAGCACACCGGCCCTCTCCCCATCCTCTCCAGCAGTCACCCAGTCCTAATCACACTTTCAAAAGCAGGGGACGGCGGCCAAACAAGACACTGATGACTTCTGCCACCCACGTCCTCGCTTGCTTGTGACCAGCTCCCCTCTTTTGGGCACTGGAACAGTCTCTGGCCAGAAGCCACGTTAACATTGTTCTCTCAAAATGAGAGAGGCTCCTCGAAAGCCATGCGGTGGCCTGGCCCAAGGGGTCTTCTCCACTCCCTGGAGCCCGTCCTGGGCATCAGGTTTCTGAGCAGGGGCTTCCATGTCAGCTGCAGGGGTAAGGAACATCACCACGGGGACAATGAGAAGAGCCATCCGTTTCTATTCAGGGGATTCAATTTTCTTTCTCCTTCATCAGATTAACACTGATATAACTCCATTAACTACCAAGGAGTTGCTCTTGATCTGAAAATCAGACCCATCAGATTTTCCGGCTTTTTGAGGCAGTCACTTTATTCAAAGGAGCAAAGGTGGATGTAGGATGTGCCTACAAAAGCCTTCCTTGTATGTGCTTTGGAGGTGTTAAGAGTTGTTTTTTTCTTTCCTCCATTTCCCCTTTTTTTTTTAATCCCAAGGACCTCACTGTGATTTTCATTTTCTGCTTGCTGATGGCAGCCATACCTTTCCTTTCCTTTCTTCTTCTGTGCTTTTTTTTGAAAAGTCTGGAGCACCAGTCTGATGGGGAGCGGCTGAGGGAACTGGGGGTGTTTAGCCTGGAGAAAAGGAGGCTCGGAGGGACCCCATCGCTCACTCCAGCCACCTGAGAGGGCGTTGGAGCAAGGTGGGGTCAGTCTCTTCCCCCAGGGAATAAACAACACTACAAGAGGGAACAGCCCCAAGTTGCACCAGGGGAGAGTTAGATGGGGTAACAGGAAAATTTTCTTCACCAAAAGGGTGGCCAGGCACTGGGACAGGCTGCCCAGAGACTGGGTGGTGTCATCATTGTCCTTGGAAATGTTCAAGAAACACATAGATGTGGTGCTTAGAGACACGGTCCAGTGGTGGGCTTTGGCAGTGCTGGGTTAACAGTTGGACTTGATGACCTTAAAGGTCTTTTCCAACCTAAATGATTCTGTGATTCTATGATTCTATACTCTCCCACTCCTGCCCCTGTGCTGCTCCAGCACATTGCTGATGACAAACAGCAGGAATAAGCCTAGAGGTGCTTCCCCTTATTTCAGACCTCTTTCCAGGATGGTGAGCAGTGTTTTTCTACGCCTTTTGTTGTCCTGACAAAACAGTAAGCTGTTGAAGACCCTGTAAGAACACGCATTACTGCAAGGAATGGGAAGTCTCAGCACTTTCTTTTAAACTTTAAAGCCATCCTGGTTACGTCAGCCCCATGCTGCGCTAGGAGGCTGCACCAGAAGTGACATCATGAGTCATATTAATGCACCAAGCCTGGCAAGAATGCCAAAACAAAAACCCTGGTGAAAAGCCTTGCTTTGTCCAATGGTTGCTACCAAATAAAAACATGATAACTAACCTCCTTAGCAGTAAGACGGGTCTGAAGCATTAACATGATCCCTTCAGTGTTGCACTAAAATTGGGCCGTTGTTTGCTGTCATCTTGCTCTATTAACCTTGACTCCAGAGACGTACACTACCAGTGTCTGTTTGGACAGGATAATGTGGGCCCACACCGATTCCCACCCAAATCACGCTGGTACCCTCTTGACACCACAGCACCTCCCGGGCCTGGCACTGGTCATTGAAATCCCCAACATGACTTAGGCACAGTGGGACGCACCCACAGCCCGCACTCGCCTTGCCACAGAGGTTTTCTCTACATGTAAGATTTAACGATGTGTAGGATTCCTGCTTAGCAGGGTAACAGCATCGGTGCTGCTCACTGGCTGCTTGTTTGAACAGGACATCAGGTCTGTCAAACTGCTTCAACTGACGATGGATATCTACAACGTTACAAGCAGCAGCATCACCTCCTTTCACCAGGTTTCACTGCAAAATCCAAGTCAGCAGTTGCCCACATATCTTGTTTAATAACTGATGAGCTACAAGGGAATCTCACCATTGCAAGGTGTTGCCACCTCACTTTAAATCTCTTCCCCTAGCTAAAAATAACATTATGCCACCGCAGAATCATCAGTCTTTAGACTCGTGAATCTGTTCACCACATCACATGGTCTAAGGTCCATAACTATTACAATGAATATTGATCACCAAAGCCCCGCAGCCCACCCTGCCTGCTCAGCAATTCTATGAAACTTTCATAACCAGCACCAGAAGAGGAACACCTGTGCCGGTGGCACCCGGGGCACTGCTCAACAGCCGGCCAAGCACCTCGGTGAAGATTGTTCCTCCACATACTCCAACTGAACCTGAAAGCAGATATACCCAACTGACTGGTCAGTGCAAAGGTTCTCTCCCTTCGAAACCTCTACTTTTTGGACAACCATAAACTAAGCACAGCTCGTTAGCTGCCGCGGAGCTAGCCTTTGATCCAGTGTCTAGACATCAGCACCAACAGATGAGGAGGATTTGGCAGAAGGCAGGCTCTATTCAGTTGTGCAGCTCGCTCAATACCCCATTGCTCAGAAGAGTTACGAATTGGAGTGAGGCTTGTCTGAAAAGTTGTTAAGCAATTTTCTGTACTTATTTGAAACAGGAATCTCATTATAACAATAGTTATAGAATTAAGAACAACTCTTGTCCTGGCACTAGAAGAGGAAGAAATGAACAAAACCACACAGTCACTTGTATGTTTCTGTAGAACAACCCCTGTATTAAAATAGAGAAACATGACTTGACACAGAGAACGACCTCAATTAGCATATGACGGGCTGATTATACCTTGGCGTATGGATGAGCCCTCTGTGAAGGAGAAAGTTATCAACCATATTCATAGCGCCTTCTGTTATTTAAATAACAATGCTTGAAATGCTCAGTGACTAGAGGCCAAAGCCAAAGAGAAATGGTTCAGTGGTACCAAGGGTTGGAGAAGGAGCTCACCTTCCTTGCAGAGTGGGATTTGCTATTTTTAAGTGCTTTTTTGAGAAACCACCAGGGGCAGGGGGAATATGCAAGTATAAAACATTTCATTGCAATATGCATTTTCTCCCTGAGGCAGTACAGGCCCATTGGTATTTCGCATCAACTTCAAGTGGCATTCACCACACTTCCACCAAACAAGGGATCCCAGCTACCTCATCAGTTTTCACTGCAGGAGAGACTACAGCGTACACCCGACAGTCACTGTTACCCAAGCTGCGCTGGATTAAGGGAACATACTGCCAAGGAGAAGGCCCCTAAATACTCTCTCACCTTCTCTGCTAAGGAAGATCTAGCTCAGTTAACCCTGATGCTTTCACCAGATGAAAGGTGGTGCAGCAGGAATAAAAATCCCCAGTGCTTTAGGCCTTGAAAATTAAATCCACATTAAACATCATCTAGTAGC
Organism: Falco naumanni; assembly: GCF_017639655.2. Classification (NCBI taxonomy): domain Eukaryota; kingdom Metazoa; phylum Chordata; class Aves; order Falconiformes; family Falconidae; genus Falco; species Falco naumanni. The sequence continues at coordinate 21,755,353 of NC_054067.1, read as the reverse complement.
CAGTGCCCTGGGGTACTGATCCTGAAACACACATTTTATGCAAGACACTATGCACAGAGATGCTGAGTTAGGTTTTGGATATGAGATAAAATATGCAAGCTTTTGGAATTTCACTTTCCTGGGCTGTGCAACAATTTAATGCACAAGATAAGGGTTCTGCATTGCAGACATTTTTCTTCCTATTAAACATATAATGTATTTGGTCATCAATGTGAAGAGGCTTTATATAAAAGGAAGCTTTAAGAGGAAAATTTTAAGTGTCCTTGATACAAGTTGCACAGAATAGCTGTAGCAACAAAAATGAGGCTGGGTAAAAACAATACTAAAGCCTTATTTAACTACTGCCTAGTCTAGCTGTCATTTCCCAGAATAATGAAGCCTGCCTTAATGGAAAGCACTTCTGTACACGTACATGCTATCAGGCCAGGAGCGGCTAAGTAAGTCCAAAACAACATTCTGGGAGTAACACACGTGTAAGGAAGAAAACTATAAACAACAGTTATGGAAGTATGCACTTTAACCAGGACTACAAACATTCCTACATTAACAGAAAACTATTTTATACTGTTAAGGGTTTGATGTAAATGTAGTAGTCTCTAAGCTTCTGCAGTATTTCTCAGAGGAAAGACACACACACTCCCCAAATCATAATCAATTAATAGGTACATAAAAGAAAACCAGACAATACCCTTCAGAATTTGTAGTAACCTCTATAATGGTTAGGGCCTATGGGACAACACCAAGTATGCCACCTCTTCTGGAGTAAGCACCAGAGTTTACAAGGTCAGCCATCATCCAAAAGCGCCAGCTGAAGTTCCCAGCTGGGGTAAGCCAGCGCGCTTCCTCTGAAATCATCTATTCCCATTTCGGCTACTGAGAGGCTGGCCCCTAAAGTCATTTTTGTTTATGTAACTGCAGACAACAGGGGCTCGAGCCCTAATCGTGCTGTGGCCCAAAGCTGCATAAGTTCCCTCAGCCTGAAGCCCTGCACTACCACAGCTCTCTGGAATTTGGGAGCTTTCCAGCAGTACGTTTGCAGCCCAAGCAACAAACCACAATCAGCTTTTGAGGAGTCTTTTTTATTAAGATAAATCCAGCAAAATTCCTAACAGTGGGTACATACAACCAACCTGCCCTTTTAAAAGAAATGTTTGTATTTCATTTAAAAACATGATTACACTTTTATTTATTTCTTTTTTCAAAACTGACAAAATAAAATTACATTTGGGAAACAACAGATTTCCAGCTCTTAGGTTTTTCATGAAAATAGCTCACCTTCTTTATAAAAGCAACCCACAGAACCACTGGAATGTTTAACACGGTTATTTGTTTTGAGACCTCCCCACTTTAAGAAACCATACAACACATACAAGGGAAAAATTAAAGTCTGAAGTCTGTAAGCATGACTTACACAAAAAGGGACACACTGACAGAAGTCAAAAGCTACCACCACTTATTCTTTCCATGTACCATACAAACTATTACAATCACAAAATTTAAAAACAATGAATTTTTTTGTTTTGTTTTGTTTGTTAGGGATTTAATTCCCAAGTAACCGAGATGAAGATGTTCCATAATTAAATTCATGCTAAAAAAACCTGCATTTATAAAATAGTTGATAAAAATATTCCTCTCTGTTAACAATACAGCATGGAGGTACGGATACCAAATGATGGAGATATAGGGCAGGGTTAACATTACTCGGACTTGGCTTCCTTATCATCAGATGCTTCAGCAGCTGGTGCCTATAAAGGTGTTTGGGAAGAATAGAAATATTATTTGTAATGCTAATCGGATTCCAATCTAACAAGCATCAAAGAGAGACTAGTTTGTCAGCATAGACATGGACAACATTTTGTGTAGACAGACAAGAATGCACAGCTACTACAGAAAACACCCACACAACACCACATCAGCTGATAATTCTAAAAATTATAACACAGTTGAGTATTAATTAATTGTCGAGTTGATCTTGGAATGTTAAAAGCCTCCAAAGAGGCAGAAGTTTAGAATGTATTTTACATTAAGATCAATCATATGCTAGGGAAAGTACCAAGTCCTCATCTCCGTAAGCAGCAGAGAAGTATAGGAATTACACATCAAACCGCAATACTCATGTATTGTCCAAACTTTGGGGAAATTCGTTCTCACCTGTTTTCTATAAAAATGTCTGCTATTATTTTTTTAAGTCAACACATCAAAACTCCAAAGCTTCTATCAAAGATCCTTTGAAGTACATTAGCTCCATATTATTTTTTTAGCAAAGAAGCTCCTGAATTAGTTTTAGAAATGAAAGAATAAACGACCCATTAACTGGATAATGATACCCAACTCATGAACAGAGATCACTGTAAATCAAAAGCAACAGAAAACACAACGGGCTAGTCTGTGCCTACAGGGGCAAAGGGTGCCTGTAGCAAATGTTACTCTTCCACTATCAGCAAGAAATCTGCTAGGAAAAGGCCAGCAGAGGCTGACTGAAGCTTGTAGCTAGTCATAGCAAATGGCAGCTCTTAGGTAAGCAGCTGATACAGTAAAAACATGTAAGAAAGAGGCCTGCAGATCAAGAGAAAAGATCCAAGTTTATTTTGCAGATCTCTTGCTGAATTGTTCTGAGGCAAAGAATTGTTTTAAAGAATTGTGTAAAACTTAAAACCAGATTTCTGGCACAGTACCAACCCACGCTGAGCAGCAGAGGCAATCCAGCAGTCCAGACAGGATATGCAAAGTCAGCTCAGGGCTGGATAGCAATCTTACTGAGCTTCACTGTTCCCCAAATACTCTGCATTGCTCTTGTGCCAACCCCGAGAGGGACACTATGATAGCACAGACCACCTGTGGAAGCACTCTACCACAGAGCAAGAGCAAGTATGAAGGAGAACGCTACTCTTTCAGGCTCTCCCTGGGAGCTGCCCTGTGTAGATACTGCAGTCAGTCTGTCTTTACAGGATGGCAGTGACACACACCACCTTCTCACAAGGAGGCCCAAGCGTTAGCTCCCACAGCTATATTACCAATACATCTGCATTTATTCACGTTTACTGTAAAGTACCTCGTTAGTTTTGGTATCTCCGTTTTCAGAGTGGTTTTCTTCTTTAGCGTCCTCTTGTTTAGTTTCATCTTTGCCTTTGGCTCCTTTCTTCCCTTTTGTGGCTGCTTTTTTGTCCTCCTTTTTATCATTTGCTGCCTTTTCTTTCTGTTAAGAAAACAGACCGTGATACGGTAAATGCCAATTTCCACTTCGTACATCTGCAGAAGCACATCCTGAACTCGAAAACCATCTACACAACCTGCTCCTACATACTGAACTTCTATTGACAAAGATGAGATAAAGTTTCTAAGGAGAAGTGCCTTCTTTCTGTTCTGTCCTGAATGTGCTACTGGGAAGTGCATAATATAAAAGCTGTGGCTGGGGTTAAAAGAATTCCTATTTTAAATAGGCATTCAATTAAATTAGCTAAAAAATGTTAAACTGGCCCATATTTCTGCTGTGCTGCTGAAAGGCGTACCACAGAACAAAAAGAACATGTACCACTAGTGGAAATACCAGAATACTTCAGATGTGCTATTAACGCCTATTTAGAAAACTGTAACAAAGCTATAGTCAAAGGACTTTCCCCCTTCGCTGCCAGAAATATTCTTTACTATAATAAACCACTTGTGTGATAGACAAGTTGGGGGCTCAACAGCATCACTTCAGTAACAACGAGAACTTTGCATTTATTATTTAGGCTCAGTTTCTTATACGTGGACCAGGCTAAATCAAAGCACCACTTGATGCTACAACTTCTGTAGTAACAGTTTTCTATATGGGAAGGTCAGATCCCAACTCCAATACAGTAACAAACATGACTCTCGTTAGTTTTACTTCCGAGGATCTGCCTCTTGCTGCTAATAAGTAAATGCACCAAGCGGACTAGCTTAGCTCCTTGCTTGATTAACCTAGCTCCAACAGAGGAACCATAAATATCTGCAAAATTACTCCTCACAGGTAAGTGAAGATAAACAGATAAATTCTGAAGAGATATATCTCTCTCTCTCCCCTCAGAAGATGGAGTTGTCTCAGTGACTGGAAGTTACAAAAAGTATACTTTCTTACTTCAGCACCTTGCTTATTAATGTATAAAATTAATTCACATTAAAAATGAGCTGCTTGCTAAAGGTAAACCTAGATTCAGAGTATAAGGGGCAAAGTCACCTGATTCTTCAATGATACTGATGCTTAAAAATTCACCAATTCCTATCATAATGCAGAAAATTAAAGACAGGAACTTAGTAGCACTCAAATGGTTGAAGGTTTTTCCTCTCTGACCTCCCACTCCCCAGCCTGACCTTGCTGAGGGGTTTCAGCCCACCTGGGAAACTCTACTATGATACAGTTAGAAGGCCCCTTCTCCTGGGCTGTGCCCACCCTCAACAAACCTCTCCTCTCTGGGGACTGAATTAGCAGTGACATGTAGTGGCTCCTTCCAAGAGATGAGTCACCAGAGGAGGAAAGAGTATGCCTCCACTCACTCTTTCCCCCTCTGCTGGCTGAACAGTCCTCCCAACTTTCAAGAGGCAGGAAAAAGACCACAGTACTGTCAGCAGCCAAGTATTCTGGTACCGCTTGGCAGTAAGGTTATAATTGCACTGCTACTATGGTACTGGTTTGCTCTCTGTCACTAGAACAGACCTCACCAGACCTCTGAAACATACGTAAGTAGTCCACAGTGAAGGGTTCCTCCAGCAGCACCAGCATGCTCCAAACTCACAAGCCCAGGTGTGCTAGTCACTTGCCCTTCCAGTGTAAACCATGAAGGATATTTACAGACTTGGGGTTGTTTGAAGGACGGTATCTTTCCCTTTACCCCATTTGAAAAAGACAAGAAAATATTAATGGAGCTAAAACTGTAATTCTCTGTAGCCCACTCTTCACTGGTAAAGCTCCTCTGAAGAAAGCATTTGAGGAGAATCCACAGAAACTGGCTTCCATGACTGGACTGACCAAAGAGAAAGTGTGTCACAGCAAAGGGCTGTGAGCAGGAACCCAGGACCTCTGCTCTGTTCTGTAAGATCTGCGGCTTCCGGGGACAAGCTAGCGGCTATCCTGTTAAGGGATCAAGCCCACTTCCACAACCATGCGAGCCCAGGAAAATAAATACCCAAGGAGACATTGTTATATTTCAGTTTCCAAGGTTCTTCCATCCTCTCAGCTGGTTCTGAGCTAATACCATTACATTAATTTTCCTGAGTGACTTTTCTATACAGATGGCAACATCAATTCAGTAATAAGGTCATGTGTTTTATAAATAAGTGATAAAACTTTTTTCCAGGCTCTATGTTTTCCACTATGTCCAAGTTTAAAAGGTGAAATCTGTTCTTACACACAAAGAAACATTCAAAGAATCTGAAAGTTTTAAAGTTAAGCATTTGGGGGAAACAAGAATTAAAGATGCCTGCACAATTCTTATTACATCCCCTTTTGCAGAGATATTGATCCAATATTAGAAGCTCTGGAGATCCAAAAAGGCAACTCAAATATCCTGGTTTCAAACCAGCATCTTAGAAGCAAGAGGACCATACGCTTCCAACAGGGGGGCAATGTGTGGGGCAATGACCAAGGCATCACTCCTGGCAGAACTGAACAGTCTTTGATCCCAGAGGGAGACTGCACCATATAGCTTGCACAGGGAACTGTCAAACAAAATTCTGACAGTCACCTACAGTCCTTAACTTTTGAATGCTTATTTTCACAACTTTTAAGATGTGGTTAACACAGCTTTTGTGTATAAACCCTGAGATGTTTCCATATAACTAAAAAAGCAAACTTGGAAAAAAAAGAAAATACCAACAACATGCATTGTATGCCACTGCACTGACCTCTGCATGGTTCATCAGCAGAGGCAGAACCCAGGACTTTTAGATGCCCAAGCCGCTCTCTGCCACTTGGGCTGGAAGAGCAAACACCAGTGGCAGGGGCCCTCCTCTTCCCTAGGGATGAGCCACTACAGGGAGATGCAATCCAGAGTGTGTGCCAGCTGCTTGCTCACACCACAGGAACGCAGAGCAGCAGGGCTCCTAGGTTCCCCTGCCGCTCCTGAATGAGATCTAGAAATCCAGCTGCACAACCAAGACATAAATGTGAAAAAACTTGCTCTGCACACCACTGCCATTAAAGAGCTGAGATGCAGGGTCCCCAAAATGACAAGCAGAGTTCTTCTTCTTGTCCATTTTTCCTATCTCTGTTGCTCCACGTAGCAGGACTTGGGAGGTAGAATCGTTTTCATCATCTGGAAGTCTACTGTGCCATATGCAATTGCAGGGCCTTTTAAATGTACAGAAAAAAGCTGCAGGTTCCCAGCCTGTCATCCCCTGCATCTCTCACACTTCTACTTTGCCCATATGACTGTCCAAAACCACAACAGAAAATGTATGATAGGAACAGGTTAAAAAGAACGCTAAAGTTTTGTTGTTGGAATTTTTTTTCCAGCTGCAAAGTCCTCATAAGATCTGAATATTTACAGATAGAAAAAAGCACTGCAAACTGACCACTGGGGAAGTTTGTGACAGGAAGGGGGTACAAAGAAATACTCATGGATTGCAGAACTGTCCCCTTTTGAATTTCAAATTGTAGCTCCAAAACAACAATGAGCTTTAGATTCTTTTTTAAGTATACTGTCAGATATGCCAATATTTTTGACATTTCCAAAATTATCTGGCTTAAGGAAACGGGTATGTAGAACTTTACCCCCAGCAATTAAAATTGTATAAATTGATAACTAACTGACAAGAGTGCCTTTGAATAAAAACATTGTAAGAAACTGTAATTAAAAGCACGATTTTCAATGCCTTCTCTAATTGACCCTCTGTTCTCTATTCAAAGCATTGTTTTCCCAACAATGCACTATATGAAAGTTCAGAATGGCCTTGCAAGGCAAGCAGTAAAGCCTCACCACAACCAATCTGTTCAGTTTACGACATTCCTTCACTAGGAATTGGATAAAATTATCTTTACATCCTTCACATTCTTTCAACTCATGAAATCCAATCTTAAATCTTTAAAGAAAATAATGAAAAAAAAAAATGAGCAATTGTGGATCTTTCCCCCCCCCCCCCTATAAACACCTTGAGAACAAGAAGCATAACTTCAGTTCAAGAGATCTTGAACACTTACCTTAGGTGCTGCTTTTTTGGGCTTTGGCTCCGGTTTAGGCGGAGCAGGTTTCTGTACAAAACACACGTAAGAAAGAGAGTGAGACAAATGCTATGTATGTTTTAGCAACACGTTAGTAACTTTCAAAAACTGTTCAAACAGAAAATAATTTAGAGCTGTCTGCTTCGTTCTGTAGTATAGAGGAGTAACTGCCAGAGGCAGATCAGTATGCTTCGTTATCCAAACCCACATCTCCTCATGTATGTTACAGTGGCTTTGGTGCAGATGCTGACAGGAGCAGTAAGTGGACCATTACTGCATCTGGGTGCTACTGTCTGCTGTCAAGGCAAACGCGTGTAAAAAATGAAAGGTATTAACATCTGAACGTAATTCTAAGTATGAACACACATCTTAGCTTTCACTAAAATTAAGTACTTTCTTTTTTAAATAGCAACCATTATCCATTTGGCATGTCTAAGATGGCTTAAAAAAGGGCTGGGTGCACTAACCATCTGTAGAAAAGGATGCCAAGAGCCTGTTTAAGGCTGTGGCCTTGGGCTGAACCCTACTGCTTGACACAGATTTACACCCTCTAGGTCTCAGTTTACCCAGCAATTGGGCCCACAAAATCAATGGGCAAATTACAAGTATAGAGCAGGCACTCTATGGAGCTATGAGCAGGAATGTGGATGGAGAAGACCTACAAAGAACAAATGCATCTTGACATCGATATTCCTTGACTCTGGGTGCTCATGCCTCCAGACTGAATGTTAACAAAGATGGTTGTACCTCACGTGAAACGTCTAAAAGTAAGACTGTAACATGTTGATACTCATGGACTGGAAACACAGAATAGTAGGAATTTTACTTTTAAACACTGCAATATTCTAACCATGCCTTTCACAGTGCCAGCGGGAAAAAACCAGTTTCTCTGTAACTGTCCCTTAGAACTTAGCATTCCACGTGATGCAATATTAAGAAAGTAAATAAAGATACTTACAGCGGATAGTCTAGCTGACCTTCTCTTTGGCTGCATAAAGAAAGATGTGTCACTAACATTCAGAGAGCATATAAAGCAGTGCTTTCTCAGAACTGCAACCCAGAATAATAACAAAGCACACTACGTCACGAAGCCCCATACAAAGGGGATTTATGAAATTATGGGCATTATGGTGATGATCTCCCAAAAGCACAGCTTAGTTCAATCATTCTCACTCTATGCAGCTGCCCGTTTACCGCAGTGAGGTAGTAAGTGATGAAGTTTCTTTACTTGCAGGTGTCGTGCCATTAAGGCTCTGTCACTGAGCCACTGCCCATAAAGCTGAAGGGGACATGTTCCTGTTCGAGCCAATGGCCTCAGCCCAGCGGAGCTACTGGCTGCAGCCAAGACACCCAGTGCCCACCTCAGGTGACAGGCCAAGGAATGAGCCCGGGCACCCCGAACCCAGGCACAGGGCCCGCGCCCGCACCCACCCTGGGGGAACTTGTAATTTCTGTGGAGCACCACAGAAGTTCTTGGAGGAGTGGGGACGGGCAACCAAAGAAGCAGCTCCTACCTCCTCCTTTGCCTCGCCTTCAGCTGGAGCCTGCAAGGAAAGCCAGAGACTGAGGTGAGAGGGTGGCGCCATCCCCTGCACTCGGCTCCTCAGAGCCCTGAGGGGAACCCAAGGGCCTGAGGGGAACCCCAGCATCCCCCGCAGGGCTAAACCGTCTCCCGGGGAGGCTAAAAACAGGAAGGAAGGTCGATGGCGGCGACCGATCGTCTGTGTGTGTGTCCCCTCCCGCCTCCCTCGATCTCCTCACGGACTCCAACTCCCACAATGCCCCGGGGCCGCCGGGCCTACGTCAGCACGCCCAGGCGTCCCCGCGTTTAAAAAGTTCCCGCCAAATTACCTGCCATAACAAGGTCGTCGCCAGCCCCGCGCAAGGACAATGCCGGCGGCCTGGCCCACGCCCCCCACGCTATCGCTCGGGGGGCTTCGGCCTGGCCCCAGAGACCCCCGGCCCTGCCGCGGTGGGGCCGGGGTTCTCCGGGGCCAGGCCGAAGCGCCCCGGGCGAGCCGGGGGGGGGGGGGGCCGCGGCGGGTGGGGGCGGCCGCCGGCTCCTCCTTCTCCTCAGCGGCGGGGCGCCGGCAGCGCGGCCCCGCCGAGCCCTGAGGGCCTCAGGGGCGGCCCGTGGGGCCCGGCTGGCAGTGGCGGGGCCGGGCCGGGCGGCGGGGCTGGGGAGCTTGGAGATGAGAGGGGGGGCGTCGGGGTTGGTAGAGGCGGGGTGGGTGGGTGAGGAAGGAGGGGGGGGGGTGCGCGGTGGGGCCCGTCGAGCTATAAAGTTACTAATTATGGTGGTGAATCCCTTCCCCGCTTTCCTTCAAGGACAGTTTCAAATTCTGCGCCGCCTAATGGCTCCAAATTACCATTGCACAACCATCTGGTATGACAAGAAGTGGGAGGAAAAAAAAAAAAAAAAAAAGGAGAACAAAGGCAAACGCAGGAGAAAGAGGCACCGTTTAGACCCAAATCCTCCCGGGGAATGGCCCGATCCGCCCTAAAATGCTGCCGGAGGTGGCCGGGGGTGCTGGGGCCGTTCGGCGGCGGGGTTTTGGGCGCTGGACGAGCGGCAGAGCCCTCCGTGCCTAGCGCTGCCTGCCTGTGTTCTCCATAGGGGCAGCAGCAGCACTATGGCTGTTTGTAATCCAGCATGGAGACACTGCTCAGCCTTCTCCTTGCAAACAAAACAGCCCAAAGTGAACTCACAGGCTTCCCCTGCCCGCGCCAAGCGGCCCCGACACACGCCCTAGCCCTCTCCCTCCAGTCCCAGCTCCGCTTTAGGATATCCACAAAAAATTAAAAATGCAAAAACTCCACATAGGCACACACACACGCGCGCGCGCGAAAATTTACAGGTAATTTTGCAAATCGCTGTTTTAATCTCTCCCCTTCGTTCCCCATCTGTCTCCCCTAATCTTTTTTTTTTTTTTTTGTACTTACCTTTCTTTTGGGCATAGTTGCACCTTAATAGTTGATTGCAAAATATATAGATAGAGAGAGATATAAAAAATAAACGTAACCACCAAAAAACTGTTTCAACCGTTCTGCCAAATAGCAAAAAAAAAAAAAAAAAAAGAAAAAAAAAGATGTATAAAGGACCAAGAGTTAATTGCAGCACAAACTGAACAAAAAAAAATCCCCCCCTCTTTTATTGCAAACAGTAAAATACACCAACACGCAACCAAACTGCATGAATGGGGAGCGCGAGATGGGCCCAGCCGCCGAGTGACGGCCGCGGTGGCCAATGGGAGCCCGGGCAGCGGCCCGAGAGGCGGGGCGGGGGCGGGGGGCGGGGTGGCGGCCGTAGCGCGAGAGACGCTCGCAGGCGGAGGGACGGCGGCCCTACGCTGTCTGCGCAGCGGAGCTGGCCTAAAGCGCGCGGTGAATACGGCGCCGCCGCCGCGGCGGGGAGGGCGCCGGCAGCGGCCCCAACGCGGCCCGCGGCGGCCGGGCGCGCTGGCGGGCGTGGGGGGGTCAGCCTCCGGCCCGCCGCCTCCCCACACTGCCGCCTCTCCTCAGCGCCTCGGCGCTCCGCCGCCTCCTGCCCCGGCGGCCACGGCTCGCCCCCCGCTCCCCCGCGTGCCTCCCCCTCGTTCCCCCAGAGGCCGGGAAAGAAACTTCCACGAAAGTTACCACAGGCCGCAGGACGACAACATGGCGGCGGCGGCTCCGGCCCTCCCGCCGCGCCCGGCTGCGGGGGGCCGCCATGCCGCGGGGCCCTGAGGCCTGGCGGCACAGGCCGGGCCCGGGGCGGGAGCGGGGAGCGCAGCCGCCCGGCAGCCGCCGCCTCCCGCCTTTGCGGTACCTGTTGGCGGGGCCGTCGCGGCCCCGCGTTAGCCCGGCCGGCGGCCTTTGTGCGGGGGGCCCAGGGCCCTGCGGCGGCCTCTCGGCCCGTTCCGCCTCGGCTGCGGCGGCCGAGAGCGCGCCCCAGGCCGGGGCTGGCGGTTGGGGGTAGGCCCTGAGGTGCAGTCTGGGCCTTGTGCGCGAGGGCAGGAAAACTGGCTCCCTTTTCCATCATAACCGGCTGCAGCCTCTGCCAGGCCTTCCACCACCTCTGTTTCTTAGGGGAAAGCACAGGGCATTCACTAATACCGCCTTTAGGACCAAAGCAATTTGCAACTGAGGCTGGAGAAGCAGGAGCTGCCACTGTGAGGTGTGCCTGTTCCTGCCAAAAGCTAGTCACATCTCTAAAAATCTACAATGAAGGAGATTTGGCAGGCTTCATCAGCTCTCAACTGTCCTTAAAACCACCAAGTTTTCCCCAGCATCTAAACAGAACTTCGGTTGTGAATTTAAGAGTTCCTTTGCCCAGTGTCTAGCAGACAGAACAATTAGTAAGCATTGATTTACACTAACATTTTAGATGCTGCATCATTTCACATACTACCATAGTCTCCCACAAACTTCCTTCTTCTAGACTAAACAAATTTCCATAGATCTTACAATCTCATAGGCCATGTTTTCTAAACCTTTTATCATTTTTAGGCTACCTCGGACTCTCTTCAACTTTGCATTCTTCCCTACATCTATATCCAATAATCAGGTTAATTAGGTAACCTGTCTGAGTGGCATTTGCTGACTTTGCAATAGCATCACCATGTTGGTTCAGATTTTTCTTCTGATCCCCTGTAATCCCCGGATCCCTTTCAGTGCTTCTCCCTGAACAGCTGTTCCCCCTCTTCTTGACAGACTCGTGGTGACTTTTTGATTTGTCACTTTTTACATTACCTCATTCTCAAAGTGCTTATATGTCAATAGTTTATTAGCTCCCTGGACTTTGGAATTAAGCCAAGAAGTTTTCTGTCCACAGGTCTGCCTCTCTCCTCCTTCCTCTGGTCAACATAGAGCCATCAAATTACATTATTTTCTCTGTTGATGCGGACCAATTATTCAAAAATGCCTATGACTGGCCTAAATACCAGGGAGTGCGTTTTGCAGGCACTGCCAACCTCCATGTAACCTCACAGGCAAATACAATTTAGTCTGTCTTTTCTTGCTGCTACCTGTTGCTGTCATCTTCCTGAAAAGGCTGTGTTTAGTAATGGGTGGCTTTATATGAAGGCTGAAGCAAAAACACACAGCTTTTTTGTGTGCGCATTGTCCTTTATTTGTTCTCCTTTTCTGTCAGTAATAAGATTTTCTTTTGTTTTGTTCTTACTTCCAATGTGTATAAATAGAACATGCTCCTGCATCAATGGGTTTCTTTTGCTTACTACCTGTTAATCATGCCACCGTCAAGTTCTCCTGTATTAATCAAGATTTTAAATAATGTTTCCAACAGTTTTCTCCCATCTTCTGAGAACTAAAACTTGTCTGCAACACACTTCAGGAGCTCTTGGTCTTCTTTCAAGAGTCTGTGTCCAACAGCAGAAGTTCTCCATCACCAACAAGGTTTGTGCTTAGTTGCATTTGTCAGTTGCCTTGAGGGGTTTTGCCTGTCTCCTTGCAGTTACTGTTTTGTTCTTTCTGTATTCAGAGAGAAGTCTTTGTACCTTTCTGGAAGAGGAACAGGAATTTGTTGAAGAGTCTGTCAATGTCTGCTCCTGAGCAACTTGCATGACAAGCAATTTGTTTGAAAGCTTGGATCAAAATGCATGCTGCAAATTAAGCACAGATTTAAAATTTGCTACTAATTTTTGCATTATATTTGCTATGCCTTCTTTTTCCTCTGCATATTTTTTCAAATGTTTTGACTTTTCTAAAAATGTTCATTAAACCACAAACTGAACTAAATAATTGTTCGTTAGAAGACCACTTCCCTCTGAACAGACAGGATAAACTGCTGTGAGATACTGTTATAAGTATAAATGGCTGCTACTATGCAGACCTCTAGAAAATTACAGACCTGATTGTAGCCTATGGATATTCTAAACACCCTTCCTTCAGGCCAAGTGAAAAGTGCAATTATATTTAATTTTATATTTAATTCCTTTATGCAATAGTAACTGGAAAGAATAGGAAGTCACCTATCAAATCAATGGGGATGATGACACGCTAGAATGGCATGGACCGATATACCTAATCTGGCACATAGACTGCTGGTACAAAACTAACCAGCTAAACTTTTTTGTTAAATTAGGCCTAGGAGAATAAGTTTATTCTGGAGCATTAGTTTGTACCATGTGACCTTTTTTTTTTTTGCCTTTTTGCCAAATGGGTTGGTTTTATTCAGTACAAAAAGACCTAAACCTGAATTTATGATATCATATCACTGGATTACGTAGAGAGTAAATCAAAGCAACAAGCCAGAAATCTTTTTGTGCTACTTCTGTGAGAAAACTTCATGCTAAATTTTGAATTCTGCTTCTGCAAGCATCAGTATTCAAACCAGGTTGTTGACTCCAGAGGTAAAAAACATCCAGTCTACAAGCAGAAACATATGACTTCTGTCAAAACAAAACTAGCATTCTGAATATGGCCCACACTAAACTTACAGAACAACGCTCAAATGCTGAGAAACTTTTAGAAAAATGGGAAATTGCAGACAACCTAAGTACAAGAACAAACTTTCAGGCTGAAACTGTCACAAGTCAGTTTAGGTTTTTTCCCCTTATCTTTGCAAAACATGGCAAGACTCAGTCAACTCGATGTTGATACCCCAGTGGTTGGACTCCTGGTTGCTCTGTGTGCATTAACCAGCCATCCCAGAGATCTACATCTCTCCAGCATCCTCCATGGTGCTGTTAACCACAGCTGAAATGTTGGATGGTTTTCAAGATGTTTGCTGGTTCACAGTATCTCATGTAGATATTCCCGCTGTTGCCCAAGTCAGGAATGTCCTGCAGAGGAGGAGAGCCTGTTCCTGATATCAGAGAAGATCTGTAGTACTTGATCAATGTTTTCCTACGTTTTCTTCTTGAACTGAAGCAGATCAAAATATTGCTGAATAAAGTCAAAATATACCAAAGTCACACTTGGGTGACTGACGTCTGGCCTTCCCCAAACAGGCAGTTAGATAGATGTTGCTTTCCCGTTCCTTTGTGCTAAAATTCACATAGGCTTTGAACATCAGGAGATTCCTTTCTACCATGGGATCTCAGCAGGCTTGCAGCTCTCACAGTCATGCTGCTCAGACCTCGAGGCATTTCATTCCCTGATTCACTTGTCTCTAATGCGTAAAGACTTGGCCTTACTGGAGGTACAGCGGTTACACCATTCCTCACCACCGCTCTCTCTGGGATCAGAGGGGTGGATGAGGTGCACCCGCGGGTGCTGGTGGCGTGGCTGAAGGCATGGCGAGGCTGCCCTCGCTACCTTGCCGAAGTCTGCTATGACAGCTTCTGTTAGAAGCAAGCAAGCACGACACGGGCTTTGTACACGTTCAGCTCTCAGCCGCGCCCCTCTAGCTGTGCAACAGCTCCATGGTCCTGAGTTCAGGGCAATTAGGGTTCTGTATGTGCCCATAGTCATGCCACATATGACAAATAACATTAATACATGCATTGTTCTGTGGCAAAATACTGCAAAACACGTTTTCCTGTGATGTACCTGGCATTTAAAGTGTCCGTTAGCCTTTTTTTATATAACTATTGGGATGAGTGGGTTATTGATCTATAGAAGATGTTTGTGCTTGGTTAATTTTATAGTTTGTCCTGGGTAATTTTATGGTTTGTCCTGGGTAAAAATTGATTTATGTGTCAAATTCAGTATTGACTGCAATGAAACATTTAGTGTTTAATTTAATCTGGGAACATGAGGGTGTTAACTCTGTTGGTTGGCTTAGGATTCTCATTGAGGCCGTTTTCTTTTCCTCATCTTTACTTTGGGAAAGCCTTTGGCTTAGCTACAGCTTTCTGCCTAGTCCCCGACAGTAAAGGGGATGACTGCAAGCACCAAAATAAACGTGGACTTCTATTACACACAAAATACAGATAAGAAGACATTTCAGTCCATCGCAGTCAGACAAGCTGACCGTCAACAGCAAATTTGTATTTTCATTATTTCTCTTCTCCAGTTTTGGTTCTTTAGGTGAAGATGTACTTTGGAAAAGCAGTCAAATCTAAGACTACTACTAAAATGAAGCCAGAAAAAGCACAAAAGCAAAAGCAGTAGTTTCATCAGCTGATCAGTTGCCAATGCTTTTATTTGCCTTTTACCTCACAATTCTCACACAGCATGCACTGCTCTACAGGTTTCTTAACGCATAATGACTACCATTAATGGTACAATTCTCTCAAAAAACACGAGGTTATGGTGGCGCAGGTGAGAGGAGAAAGGCTAGTCTGAAAGGTGGCAGGAGTCATGCATGTGGGCGAAGTGTTGCAGTGCCTGACCTTGCATGAAGCACTGAATGGAAGCCTGTCCCCAAAACTGCCTGGAATTATGCTCAGGAGCAGGGTCTGAGGGATATGCCTTTACTGCAAGATGACACAGTGGCAAAAAATGCAAATTTCATACTGAGATATGTAAATAATATAATAGGCAAAACAAGAATGACGTCCGGGGAGCTACAGGCAGGATTCATCTATGCTAAAGCAGATGCTTACGTTTGAGTTCAGTGGCTGGACTCCCTCTACAGCTGGCAGAGCAAAGCAGGCACCTTCGGCGTCTGGCACACCCCACTGTAGGACAGACGTTCAGCCTGGCATAATAAACCAGAAAATACATTTCCTCGCCTAACACAAGGGAGATTATTAACAGGTTTGGTGACTTCTCAACATAGAAATAAGTGGAAAAGTCTACTACCCTCATGACACAGGGTTAACTCCAGCTAACTTAGTAGAGATGATGAAGACGAGGGAGGCAGCAAGGGCAGAAAACACAACTGCAATGGGAAATGTCCAGTGCCATGATGTAGACCACATAGCTGCTAACATCTGAGGGTGAGAGGTTAGACACTGTTAATGACTTTTTATGGAGCAGCTGGCCAGGGAAGCCATGAAGGGAGAAGCTACTCTTCATTTGGTTGAAGGCGGAGAACAGGACCTAACTAAGCAGTCTTTGAATCAGTGACCATTATGGATTTAAGGGTCACCACTCTGATCAGAGCAACAAAAGCCGAAGAAATCCCCTGTTCTTGATTTTGGAAAGGGGAACTCTGTAAAGTGAGGATTCCTGAAAAAGGCTGAAGGGGGTAGCTAAAAGAGTAAAAGGCTTTTGTGCAGCATGGAGGCTACTGAAAGACATCACATTGGAAGCTCTGGCCAAATGCATATCACCTGTCAAAAAAACATGTGAGAGAATCAAGCGTGGCTAAAAAAACAGCTAAAAAATAAAACACAGCTAAAAGACGGGACATGGGAGGCTCTCAGAAGCAAGATGACATCCTTCAAAAAGTTGAACTTGTGCTCTGATGTGGAAAACAAAAAAGATCATAAACAAGCAAAATGCAAAAACAGTTGTGTAAAAATCAGAGTTTGACACATAACTTGCAAAAAGATCTAAAAAGCATAATAAGTAATTTTTCAGTCTTGTCAGGAGCAGGAAGCCAGAGAGACATTTCCTAGTACCAGTCTGTTGTTGAGGTGTAAAATGAATATGCAGAAAAGACAATATTGGAGCAGAAAGCCCAAATGAAGTTTTTGCATCTGCACTTATTGTGGAGGAGGCTGGGGAAGTTCCCAGACAGGAACTCACAAGTTTGCCTGAGGATCTGTCTTGTACCGAAGCATTGGTAAGGGTTAGAATAAATCAACAAAGCAAATAATAACAAACTAACCATTGCCAGATGGTCCTCACCGCAGCCACAGAAGTGTGTAAGCCTTCCTTTAAAGCTGCTTCCACACACACTGCCTTAGGAGATGGCTGATGCCACCAGCTTTTAAAATCTGATCCTGGGGAGTCTCAGCACCCGAGAGGGTTCTGACTAAGTAAAGACGGCAAAATTTTACAAAGCTGCGCTACCTTTAGCACTTTTTTTTTTTGTAACAAGTCTTTCCAACAGCCATTTGAAGGTGCCCAGAACACAGGATGGAACGGGGAGAGCAAGCCTGTGAGCCGAAGCTGACTTGGTCCTGGAAAACCCCAAGACCTCTGCAACTGTGAATGCAAGGGCTATCTCCAAGTATGTAAAAACTTCAAACAGCAGCATGGCAGGCATCATGTACTGATTTGCAGCTCTACTTCCCCTTCTTTCAGCTTGCTGTGAGCTCACAGCAAGCAAGAGCTGCAGGTTACTTGCTGGACGGGCTCAGAGAAGGCAGGATTTAGTGTTCAGAAGACAAAAATGTGTTCTGTCCAGCCCGAGTCCTGAGTAGGAGCCAGAGACCAGGCAAGGGTGTTGGCTTCTGGATTGTATCTTCTGCCTTTCAGGGCAGCAATCCTCTGTGAACGCCCAGTTGAACAAACTGGCCTAAAACAGCGTTAAAAGTGCAACTATTCCTGTTATTCTGGCTGAAATCCTGGTTTCTGCAGTGTTCCCTTCCATGTAGTTCCCTCGGGTACTTCAGGGTAATGAAGTGCACTTGAGGAGTGTGCACAGGGCTTGTCCGAGCCAGGGCTGGGTGGTGGCTCGGAGCCATAGGATGGGTGGCCAGCCTGGGGCCCGAGGAAAGGGAGATCCGAAATGCTAAGCTGGGAGTTGTGCATGGCCAGCCCGTCTGGGTGGAAGTCAGCAGAGGGACGGGAAGGTGTCAAGGGCAAGGAACGGGGACAATCCCACACTGTCTGCTGTAGCTGAGCCCTGTAAGGCTGCCGTAATGGTTTTGCAGCCGGGGTGGCTGCACAGGCAGCACAGGCAGCCGGGGCAGGACCTGCGGTGTGGCCACGGCCGGCCAGAGCTGGGCCACCTAGGCCCTGGCAGGGGCACAGCCTCGCACTGCCCGTGCGAATGGGTTGCTGCAGTGGGAATGCAGAACCCCCAGCCCTTGGACCAGTTGGCACCTCTGGCTTCGCTTGGTTGGGATGTGGAGGTTTTTTTATGTGTAAGATGTAGTCTGCCGAAAATGCTGGAAAGGGCAGTCCAGCCCTTGTCTTGGGTAAAGCTTGGCTCAGTTGCGCAGATCAGCCCTGGCAAGTAGTGGGGTGCAGCAGGAACACACCTGGGCAGTGGAATGGCCAGTGAGGAGGACCCACACATGCTTCCCAGCTGCTGCAGCGCCCTGTGCGTGGCCCTGGAGTGATCCTCCCTGCTTGGCTTCAGCCCAGTGCCCCCCGAGGAGCCCACCGACGGCGGGTGGGTGGCAGCGTGGTGCCTGCTGCAGGCAGAGCCTCGCTGGGAGCTGCTGCTGCTCCCCCAAAGGACAGCTCAGCGTTCACAGAGCCCCGGGCAACTTCGGCGCTGTACCTGCTGAGCTGTCAGACCCATATCACGTTATTACAGAAATTAAAATCACCCATTCTGTCTTTATTTGTGAGCTGAGAGTCAAACTGCAGGTCAGGGTCTGCATCCCCCGCGCACCGGCCGCTCCTCCGGCATAAGCCCTGCTCGCTTTCGCCCCAAGCAAAATCCAGACTTGACAAAGGGGTCGGCAAAGGCAGGGGGGGCTGCTGGATGCTCCTGCAAACTTCAGGCTCACCGCAGGCTCCCCAGCGAAGCGCCGGTCCTTCGCCCTGCCCTCCTCCTCCTCCTCCCACGCCCGGGGAGCCGGGCTGGGCCCTGCGCCGGTGGCCCCACAGCGCCAGCAGGGGGCGCCCCTCGGCAGGCAGCGGCGGCGCCGGGCGGGCTGGCGGGGCGCTGCCCTCGGCCCGGCGGGCGGGGGGCCGCGGGGGCTGGGGGGGCTGCACCCGGGGGCCAGGCCAGCGGTGTGGGGCTCAGCGCCGGCCCTGCCCCGGGCACAGCAGCCCCACGGGCTGGGCGAGAGCGGCTGGGGGGGCTGCCCGGCGGGACAGGGCCGGGGGCGCGGGTGGCACCCGCCAAACGCAGCCGGCAGCGTGCCCGGGTGGCCACGGCGGCCACCGGCATCCCGGCTCGTGCCAGCACCGGCGTGGCCAGCGGCAGCGGGGCAGCGCCCGTCCCCTGCGCCCGGCACTGGGGGCGCCCCGCGAACGCGGGGTTCAGGGCTGGGCCCCCGCTACAGGACAGACCCTGAGGGGCTGCAGCGTGTCCAGCGACGGGCACGGAGCTGGGGAAGGGGCTGCGGCACCGGCTGGGGGGGCTGGGGGCGCTCAGCCTGGAGAAACGGGGCTCGGGGGGGACCCCATCGCTCTGCGGCTGCCTGAGGGGGCTGGAGCCGGGGGGTCGGTCTCTTCCCCCAGGGAACCAGCGACAGGACAAGAGGGAACGGCCCCAGGCTGTGCCAGGGGAGGGTCAGGGGGGATCTCAGGAGAAATTCCTTCGCGGAAAGGGTGGCCGGGCAGGGGGACAGGCTGCCCAGGGACCGGGTGCTGTCACCGTCCCCGGGGGGGCTCCAAACCCCCGCAGGCGCCGTGCTTGGGGACACGGTTCAGCGGTGGGCTTGGCAGCGCTGGGTTAGGGGCCGGGCGGGGTGGCCTTAAAGGTCTTTTCCAACCTACATGATTTTGTGATTCTATTATTCTCTGCTTTCCTTTAATGTTCTTAGTGATAATTCTGAGCATTGCATGCAGTACCGATGGACACTGCACAAACTAGCAGCAGTTCAAGCATTAATCCTGGAGTAGGTGTTGGTTTATGTTGTGGTTTATGTCATACAGGTACGCAGCTCTGGATTGCGAGGGACTTTAGCATAACTCCAGTAGTTCCATCAGAGGTAATCAACAGGTGAAAAGCAGTAACAGGGTACCATGTTGTGTGCACTGTGGATTTCTTCCTTATGTAACCAACTGCTATGTGTCTTGCACAATTAGATATAAAAACAAGGAAACCCGGCCTTGCTCTGCTTCCAGATGAGAAGCAGGAGGAGAAGCAGATCTCCTGGTATTCCCCACCCCCTTCCACGGACATGTTGGAGCAGGGGAGTGGAGTTTCCACCCTCCATAAATCAGCAGTGCACTGGCACAGGCTGTAGCAGGACATGGCTCTTGCAGAGCACGGGTGAAGTCAGAAGACAGGCTCGGAGTCTGGCTCCAATTATTGCAAGCTTGGTAGGCTGGGACTGGAGATGAAGAATAGGTTCCTTACTTCCCATTGAGAGTGCTGAGCAGACATCTCTTACCGACAGCACGTTCCTCCATTTCGGGAGTTCAGACAGATCCAGATCATCTTCTCTAGCAATAGTGCAAGTGCAATCAGGGAATGAAACCTGGCACGGTCTCACGTTACTAGTCAAATATTTGCACTTGAATTCTGGATGTATTTCTCTCTGTGCTTACAAAGAAGCCGTGGAGCATTTGGAGCACATGTGCTTCCTGACCTTTTGTACAAGAGGGATTTTGTAGTTTATTACTGTAATATCTTTCATTGTGAGATTCTACTACTTTTTTCTTTTTTTTTTTTTTTAATGGCTTAATTTGCCAGTACTCCAAAGCCCTTGTTCTTGTGTGTGGTTTCAGAAAAAAGCGAGTAGATCTTTGCCATTACTGGCAAAATTTTTATCTGAAATCCCCAGATTTCACCCCAGGGTAGCCAGTCCATTGGGTTCCCTGTTGGGAATCGCTTACGCTCCTGCTGCCACTGAAGTCAGTGCCAGTGCTGCCACTTGCTCCATATTGCTGCTTCACAATATATAAAATAATGTAAACCAAAATGCAACTGTTCAGTTTTCCTTCGAGCGACAGTAATAAAAGACGCATCCTGTCAAGACAGCCTTGTACAAACACACGTTACAGCAAGTGCACAAGGGAATTGAGGCAACAACAATCATCGCTGAGTATTATATACATACTATTTCGTTGGCTGCACAAGAACGGGAGATTTTCCTCTTAGAGGCATTAGATCAATTTGTTAATTTTGTTTGAGGTTTTGGTCTACCTTGAGAAGGATAATTAAACACTTCACAACTGTTTAATAGTGAAAACAAAAATAACACCATGGATTTTACATGAGTAGCCTGGGAATAGAAAACATCGTGCTTTTCTGCCAATAGAACAGAAAATTTACTATTATGAGTCAAGCAAACCTAGTTGTTTCAATAATACCCAATTCATGTATTGCTTTTAACTTAATAAATCTTCTTTCATGAAGACAAAATGCCTTCTAAAGTGCACTTTTGAGAGTAATGATTATATCAGGATTTTTAGTAGGCAGAAAGACAACGTGCAGCTCACTCCAGAAGAATTTCAGCTCCGAGGAGCTGAAGCGTGTTACAAGGAGGAGAGGCGAGCTGGCCAGAGAGCGGGCGGCCAGCCAGCAGAGTGACAAGAGAGCCCAAAGTTCAAATAAACCTATCTATCCTGTTCTCTGCCTGCATTTTTTCATTCTTTCTGATATGCTGCGGTTTCTACCTCTACTGTTCCTTGCCATGACTTGGATCACAGACTGGCACGTAGCATGGTGCTTTGGAGGAAATGGGAATTACCAGTGCATTTCTCAAGCAGCTGTGAAGGGGGCTGTACAAACACATCTGAAGAAACATTCCTTGAAGAATTTTAATCTCCTGGACTTAACTCGGTTTGTTTTAAAGAGATTAAAAAGTACACCATTTATTTTTATTAAATCTCAAAACTCCCTGAACTAGGGAATTTTTATTGTGTCCTATCATCCTAAATACATTTTGGTTTATTGCTTTTTCAAAATGTACATAAATCTTGTAACAGTCTCAAAGGTTCAGGTGTCACAAATAACATCAAAAGTAGCTATGTCATCCTCAAAATAGTTCTTTCCTCCTGCTATTGGCAAATTAGTAAAATGAATACAGGTGACTTCATTCAATAGACTTCAACAGGTGTTGTGGTTTGTTGTTTTTTTAAAAAAAATCCTTTCTGCAGTTAGAAAAAAAGCTGAGAATTTGAGACAGGAAGGCTTAATTTGTTTGGAAAAATAATTTCAGAAATACCTCCCCCCTTTTTGCCAAAGGCAGAACAAACATCTTCCTTTCATCTTTGCTTGTAGGTGGTAAACTTTCAGCTTGCAATGTCTATCACTGTAAGTATTTTTTATCTTCTGTGAAGGTGCTATCAGAATGGATAACAGAATACACAGAAGGTAATATTTGGAGTACCACAGGCAAGTGGAAGACAGGTGCTGAATATAAATTTCCCTAAATTAACGTGTCACCCTGGCTGTAGCAATTAAGTACTCTGAGGTCTTATCTAGTGTTCTAATTAGCACGAGTGATGACATAGCATGCCCGGAATGGCGGTGTCCCTGCGGGCCTTGGGCACGGCCCCGCGGCTCTGCTGGGGCCAAGCGGGCACGAAGGCCCTGGCACAGCCGGGCGTGGGGCTGCAGAGGGGCCCGGCCCACAGTACATGTGCTGGTATGTGCTTTTTTTATGCTTTATTTCTGTGGAAGATACTTTATGATAATTATGGAAAGGCGAAGAACTCGACTGGGTGCCTTTTGGCTGTAACTTTCAGGCTGGAATAATTTTTAAAAGGGAATTCTCAATTCTAAATAGCATTGCGCTGTAACATCTGCCCATCGCAGGCTTCCGTCCCCGCTCCACGCGAGGGCCCGGGGGCCGGCGGCCGGGCTCCCCCGGGCAGGGTGCTGCCCCCCCGGGGGCTCCTGGGCGGCCCGCTCCTCCGTGAGGGGAGGGGGGCGGCCGCTGCCATGGCGGGCCCGCGGCCTGCCCTGCCGCCCCGCTCCTTGCCCCTTCCCTCAGGCGGCGGCCCCGCGGCGCCTCAGCGGGGCTTCCCGCCGCCATGGCGCGGCGCCCCCTCCCCCGCATGTCTCGCGTGGTTCGTCGAGAACTTGCCTCGCCCCTTTCTTTCTTCATTTTTTTTTTTTTTTTAAACCGTTTTTCCCTCTTCCGGGCCAGGCGGCAGTGACTGCTGGGCCCGCAGCCCAGTGAGCGCGGCGAGGCGGGGCGAGGCCTCCCGCGCCTCCCCGCTCCCGCCCTCCCGCCCCAGCCCAGCCGCGCCGCGCCGCGCTGCCCGCACACACCCACCCGCCCGGCTCCGCACGCCGCCGCCTCGCTCCCAGCATGGTCATCAAGGTCTACATCGCCTCCTCCTCCGGCTCCACGGCGGTAAGGGGCGCCCCGGGAAAGTTGTGCCGGCGGGGCTGGGGGCCGGCGGCGGGCTCCCCGCGGCTCCCCTGGGCTCCCCGCGCCCGGGGGGCGGCGGCCTCCGGCCGGGCAGCGTGAGGAGAGGCTGGGGCAGCCGCGCCTCGCCCCCCGCGGCGGACCGGGAGAAGCATCCAGCTCTTGTCGGGAGATGGCGTGCGCGGCAGCTGGCCGTCCAGAAGAAAATGCCATTGAAAATGCCATTCGCTTCATGATTTCGCAGCTTGTTCCGTGAGTTGGGTGCGCTGCGCCCACGGCTCTGGCGGGGCCGGGTGGGTGGCACGCAGCGCGCCCCTCGTCCTGCGCCGGGAAGGCGAAGCCCGCGGTGCTGCTGTGCATTTTTTGTTTGGGTTTTTTTTTGTGTGTTTTATTTTAGTTGTCGTTCCTGAAGTTCATTTCTAAAACGGTTTTTCTGAGTTGATTCCCCTTACATCGTATCGTTCGTTAATGGTGGCAGGCGCGTGTGGCTACCGGGTAGCCGCAGTTCGTGGCCGTGTGGGCATACTGGGTTTCGCTTCTTACGGCCCCAGCGCGTTGTAGGCAGAACTCGGTCAGAAGACTGTATTTTTCAAAAGGAAAATAAATAAAAATATTGCGGGTCGTGCTTAGGTTCAGATGTAGCTCAGAGCAGTGGTGTCCTCAAGATCTTCTGATTTCTGCTTGATCTGTTGGAAAGATGCTCTGGGTCTAAAATCCAGGGGATTCACACCTGGTATGAATGTGCTGGAGAGGTACAAAATGCCAGAGACTTAGAAAATGCCAGCTATTGCAGTTAATGATCAGTGACTTTTACTAGATAGTCTAGTGGATAAAGAGACTAAGCAGTGGCTCTGTGATGACCTTTCAAGTCACTTTTTAGGCTGTGTACTTCAGGTGCAGATTCCCAAAGTTTCAGAGGACAGTGATGTACAGAAGACAAAAAAAGCCCTCACTGAATTCTCCTTCTCTGGTTGAGTGCAGTCTCAGATCTGTGGTCTTCGGCAGATAAAGCACCACCTTGGTAAGCTTTGCCGTTGATGGCTGTGATGCTGTAACCCCTCGTTTAGCTCTAATGATAGAGGCTGAGCCCTGTAGCTGTGGAGTGCAGGTGGCACGGGAGTGTGTGCCTTGGGTGTCCCTGCTGTTGCTCTCTTCCCGTGTCATTTTTGTTAATCTCGATGTCAATGCTGACATTGACGTGCTGATGCTGATTGTGAAAAGCAGATGATTGTCTGATGCTGATCTGGAAAGTCTCTTGAAATCTGGAGTAGTTCATCCATGAGAGTGGTCCAGAGGTTCTGCTGGGTTTATACAAAATGATCGTCTGGAAGGAAAGAAGCGGTCATTAGCAAATTGTAAAAGTAATTCTTTCTAGTACAGCTGTTAATAGGTTTCAAGTTGACTGATTCAGTTGCTATAGGTTTTTATCAGTGACCTCTTAATGGCAGTTATTGATTTCTGTCTGTGGTGATACTAAGCTCCAGGCGTGCAACCACTGATCTGAATCCTGGCTGTGTTTTCCTGTTTTTAATTATTAGCTTAGTGGTTTCTGCGATGCTATCTCATCCTTGTGTAGATTGTACGTGTTACAAGGCTTGACTCCGACTTACTGCTGCCTTTTAGCTCCTTTGTGCATCCTTGACTGTGGAATTTGGATATGGTGTTGGTATAGCCTGTTTTTGTGGAATTTGAGTGTACCATGCACATAATTGCCAGTTTTATGATGTGTATGTGTGTGTGTGTGTGTATATATATGTGTGTCTCTCTCTCTCATATAGACACACTCATGCCTGTGTTTAAAGTTAGTGTAGCTCAAGTAATCTTGTGGTAATGAGCAGAACTTGCACATTCTCGGTTTACCGAGTTCATCAAGGGTGTTTCTGTTGGCAGGGATCAGCCAAGTACCTCACCAGGTGGCTGTTTTCTTTCTAGCCTAAGAATTTTAATGGATGCAACCTAAAGTAAGACAGAGAGGCACCTATCTGGAGGGAAATGTGCTCGATGGGAACAAGTCATTTTTGTGGGTCATAAGATGTTGGCGAGACAGGCTTTGCTTGGAGGACCAGCAGAGCCTTTCCGGGTGCTGCATTTGAAATAACCCACTCTAAGAATGGAAAATCCACATCAGAGGAGGTTGCTACAGAGGGATGGAACAGAGTCAAAGCTGTTCCCAGGAAAGTAACTGAACTGGCTAACATCAGCCCTGTAAGGGCTCTCAATCCTGCTAAGTTGGCTTCGTGCCGTCAGCAACACCTGGCACAGTGTTATTTTGGTTTTTAAAAACCTAATTAGCTTGAGTAGAAGCAAAACAGAAATAAGTGTAAAATCTCTTCTCTTCCTTCCTGGGAAACGACTGCCCCATTTCTGTAAGTTCGTGAAGCTTTTGTGAGACTCTGGGAAGTGTCGTCTCCTACTGAAGGGAAGAGGGGTTGAGATTGCTTCACACCTCACAGCCTGGGGCTGTAAGTCTTGGAGGGTGCCCAAATTTTGTGGTCTTTCATTGGCAAAGTCATACTTTGTTATGCAGTATAATTTGCCACATCATAGTATAGAAAATGTTTCCCCAAGGCACTGTTTTCCATAAGGCTTATATTCAGTAATATGTATCTGTGAGGAAGAAATATCCTATGAAGCTCATGTCTAAGCAAAGACATCTTACAAGTATGTTTCAAGGAATTTCTGGTGAAGTTCACGTAATTCCTGTGTACATGTGTCATTCAGAATCAGTGCATGAGCATTGCAGCCGAAAGTGGGACTGTTGAGCTGCCCCCTGACAGGTTTTGCAGCTTGAGGACTCAGTGCGCAGTGTTATCTTTGGTGTGCTTCATTGGTTGTGAAATCTTGTATTTGTTCTTGGTCATGGGGGTTTGCTTTTACCTCTGTATGGTCAAGGTAAAGGTGACTTTGTGTTTGGGGTGGTTCATTGCCATGGTTCTCACAAGCAGAGATAACTGAATATGCTGTAAGTTTATAATTAAGGACTTGGGCAAATGTGATGATTGCAGTCTTGGTCTGTACTCCTATTTGAGTGTCACCCTGCAAATCATAATGTAATAGTTACAGCACCACTTTCCTGCTGTATTTGGAGGTCTTGTATGGAAAGTTGCCCTTTCTCTTCATCTTTCTCAATGTGAATGTTGTACTGGTGAGTTGTGGGCTTGGGCAAGGACACAGGAGGGATTGTAATTATGAAGATGAGCTGTAGACAGCAAACCTGGGAAAATGCATGTGTAGCTTCTGTCCAGGAGTCTTTCTGTGTGACATACAGTTGAAGTGAACGGTATTACTGACTATGAGATGGTGTTGGAGGCTACAAACATAAAATGACAGACGCAAATGCTGCATTCAGAAGCACCCAAGCGTTGACTCGAGCAGGGACTGTAAAGGCTGTGACAGTGATTTGACTGTAGACTTCTATTCATATCCTTCAGGAGACGAAAGGAGGAGAGGCCAGAGAGTAATTAAGACTCTTGCTTCTGAAAGAAAAAGAATACAAGGAGGGAAGAAGCTGAACTGCACAAGTGCAGTCTGTGATTTTCTCAATTAGTGTTTAGGTGTTGTGTTGTTTTTTCGGTAAGAGATTGCCCCAACTTTCCTGCAGCACCAGAAGTACTTGTGTGCATCTTCCTGAATGCGGTTGGGTTACTGGTTTTATTGACCTCATGTGGAAAGGAGCCGGCTGTTTAAATTCTTCTTGGTCTTATGGGTGTGCATTTGTTGCCAGCAACTGCCTGGATCCTGACTGTGGACTTAGTTCAATAGAATTGTGTTTGCTCATCCCATGTCCCCTTGCAAGCTCCAGGAGCGTGGATGGAACCTGGAGGCGGTGGCTATGGAAGGGAAGTGCCAGCAACAGAGATGGTGGGCTGAGCTCTCCCATGTGCTGCTGCCAGTGCTGTGGGCTGTGGAAACTGGTGTTCAGACTGTTCCTCAGAGCCAGGCGCTTCGTGTTTGTGGTCTACAGCCTGTGCTTCCATCTCTCCAGGGTCTCCCCCCTCACTTGTTTTGATGGCTGCGTGGGTGGTTTTCCTTCCTCGCCTCCTACTGTGACTGCAGACATAGCAAAAATAAGAGACGATCTCCAGAGTTGGTGTCGGCATCCCATGTCACACATCAGATTTGCCGCTGTTTAGGGATGGTTTTAGAAAGGAAAGGAAATTTTAGTTTATTTTTTCATTCATGAAGTTAGGGATGTGGGGTACTTCATGTTTTTTCTTGTATAGTTTTCTTGCTTGAGAAAGGATCTAGGTCTTCTTCCCACCCACCAGGAAATGAAGAGGAAAGTGGCCCATGTCTGGAGAGTGAATATTTGCTCACAATTACTCTTTTGTTTTCCCCTACATAACACACCAAGGCACAGGGGTGCTTTCTGGTGCTGCTGGGAATATATAGCCAGTGGCCAGCGCTTTCTAGAGCGTTACAGATTGTAACTGAGGGAGAACAGCTTTGGAGAAGAGCGACTGGAAATGAGCAGAGTTGTGTGTAACCACCACCTCTTGTTCCTGTTCAACAGCTTGGGGCTTTGGGAGGGCTGGTGAAGTTACTTCACCTTTCTGAAGCAATCCTAGTGAAGTAATACATGGAGAAATGGAGATGGGGGGGGGGCCGAAGCATTTAAATCCCTCTAGGACCTTTTTTCTCTGCTTCTCCCAATAAACACCAATATTGCCATCCTAAGACAGAACGAGTAAAGTCTGCATGCTTTCTGTTTCTGTGGTGGTTGGCTGCTTTGAGGCTGCTGAGCGGCTGGCGCTTTGCTGCGTGAAGACCCCAGGAGTGCAGGGCCACATCAGGACGTGGCTCTGTGATGAGCCTTGCTGAGGACAAATGCAGCTACAGCTGGGTGGTTCTTTGCATCCAGTGTTTTTATCAGTGTGCATAATAGGTGATCCTTGTTCTGCAGTCGCGTTCAAGATTGCAAATGTGTTATCAAAGCCCAGATGCATGTGGTCACGTTTGTCATCCCGGAAGCCCCAAGCAGTGGCAGCAGACGTTCTGGAGCTGCTAACGAACCACCTTCTGTCCGAATGGTGCTGCATATCAGTGCAGTTATTGTGAGGTGAAAATACTGATATGAATCTCTTATAAATAGGCTTGTAGTATGATGAAACTTTAGATAACCATGTATTATGGGGAAAACAAGCTGCACCTGTAGTTTGAAAAACAATCTCACAAGTGTATATGCATTTTTGTGATTTTGTGGTCTAGCTCATGCATATATACTGTGGGTGAAAACAGACTTGTTAGGCTTGCTATCGTTTTTTAAACCCATCTCTTGTGTAAACATAATATCTATGAAGTACTTTTTGGATACCCAGTGTTAACCAAACTTAGTTTCTCTCAAAAAAACCCCACATGAATTGTTCTGTATTAGAGCTCTCAGGGTGAAAGACAAAACATGTAATGTGAATCTAGTGAGGCACTTAGCTAGGATGCATTCCATCTGCCTTGTGGGTTGTTTTTTTTTAAAAGTCGTTCAAAAATCCATATAAGTCAAATATTTTTCTTAAAATATTACATTCAGGTTTTTAATAGAGCCAGAGATTAAATTGGCTGCAATTGCTACAATAGTTTTAATATATGAAAATAAAAACATTCTACTGTGCTCAAATAAAACCAGTTTCCTGACAGCATGAGAAAGATGGGAAATTATACTCCACAGTTAAGGCTGGGAAAGGCTTTCTGCTGAGAATATCTGTAGACTGTATATGCAGGTATGACAGTGTTTGTTTTGAGTTGGTCCATCAGGATTCTGCCTTTCTCATGCACTGCTTGGGGAGAAAAGGCTGACTTGGGGAAGAAGGTGAATGCTGTCAGCTTGCACGATCTTTGCTTGAACTCCAAACCACAGCATCTTTTAAGATAGGATCCATATAGTGTCATGTCAGTGCTAAGCACTTGTGCTTTTGAAATAAATATTGGTGAAGTTGAGCAAGGAACTTTTCTTGTCCTGAGGTATTAGAGTTACACTGAGAAAATTCCTATAGGAGTCAGTCAGTTGGCATGCGTGAAATGAGCAGAGGATGCCAAAAACCAGGAGTCCCTGCAAGGTTATTCTTATTCCTCCCAGAAGGGGAGGAATTGAGGAGAGAGGAGACAAATGGAACTAAACAAACATTGATAGATTTCAGCTGTTCAGGCTCAAAACAGAACTAAAATATTTCCCTATATGATAAAAATAAGAGCTAAGGATGTGGCATTGCTGTAGCCAGAGATGGATGAGCTCTGCCTTATGTAGCTGTTCTCTGTGTCCCCCAACCCTTGAGCAGCTGCGCTGGAACCTCTGATCTTTGTTTCTGGCACTACTCAGTGATCTGGAAACCTGAACCAGATCCACAACTTAGATCAATATTATGCTATTCAAGAATGTTTCTACTCAAACGTGACAATACAGTGTTAACAACATTTGTTTAACCCCAGCCATATTCAGGGGAGACCTTTTCTTAAATGCAAACTTTTCTGAAACTTTTTCTGAAATTCAGAACGTAGTAAAGTGAGACCGAGGTTTGAGCCACCAGAAGAAAATGCGAAGGGTTAACATCAGACTGTGGACTGACTAGAGTTAACGAACACTCTCTGGATACAGCTGAAGTAGTTTTCGAATCCTGACTTGGAACTTCTTCCTGTTTCCCCATGAGAAGTGGATGTGGTGATTTGATTTCTTTAATTAGCTATCTGAAGTTTAGTTTTATTGGAGCTTTTTTTCCATGCATGAATACTGCCTCACTTTTAAGTTCTAAAGGCGCTCGAGTGTAAAATTTTAACTATTACCTGTTGGGAGACCTATTGTTTAAATGGCTGTGGTGACAAGACTGAAAAAATGAGCCAAAGGCAGCACCGGTTTAAAAAGATCTCAGGGAAATCTGGAAGCTACAAGCTATCTTCCTGTGCTGGACAAATTGATGTTGTTCTTTGTTAGACTTTTTCCCAGCAGGCATGTGGACAGAGATAGAGTGGTGGGAAGAATCAATACACAGGCAGAGAAGAAAGCTGTGCCTCACAGCTGAGTTACTCAGGGCAGCCACCAAGCATATGAGTATGGATGATGCCTTAATATTGAATCCCTGGACTTCCACAGGAAGTTTTGGACAAGCTTTGGTCAATTTAAAAGTCTTTTTTTTTTTTTTTTTTTTTCCCCATAAAGAAACTAAGCTGGTGTGGGAAAAAAGGAAAGGATTTTAAAACAATTTTTTGGCTTATATAATTGATTACACATGAGTTCTGTGAAACAGATAACGGTCAAGACTTTGGAATATATAGGCAGCTTTTTGCAATATTCAGAAGTTACAAGGAGAGCCTACAGACATCTGTGCTGTACCTTAAGCAATTCAGAGGGAGTGAGGTGATGAGGCTGTTGAAGTGTGGTTACACAGCACAAGAGCAGCCTGCTGTGGCTGGCCCAGGTGGGATCGTCCTGTGAAAAACTGAGGTTTAAATTAGCCGATGCTGTTTAGCAGAGAGGTCTTGGAGCCATACGAGGTAATTCTGCAAAAATACCATATTAGTGATCGTAAAAAGCAAACAAAATGTCAGGAATTTTTAGAATGGGAGAAGGCAAAGGAAAAAAAGAACCAAACAATACCACTGTATAAATCTGTATCTTTAATAGGCTGAAATTACTGTGTTTAAGTGATACAAAAAAAGTAAGAAAAGGTATTAAGTAGGGTGTGATGATCACTGTAGGAGGAACAACCAAATAAGGCAGAATTCTGCAGCTGAGAAAGAGCTGAAAAAGTATGATAATTAATAAAATCATGTCAGGCATGGGACAACAAATAGGAAGTGATTTTTCATAACTTCTAATTCAGCAACGTGGGGAGAGCAATGAGACTAGCAGGTGGGAGGTTCAGAATAAATGAAGTACTTTGTTTGACAACATGTAGTTTAACGGAGAAACTCTGCCAGAGAACATCATATATGGCAAAAATTGCATGGGCTCAGAAAGCAGTGAAACAAATTAAGGGGAAAAGTCTATTAAGGGCTATTAAACATAATTAGTACACCTCTGACTCAAAATTGCGGATTACTGCAAGTCTGGGAAAGTGTGATGTGATGTAGCCCTCTGCAGTCAGTCCATCGGCGTGCTCTTCCCTGGGGTCTGTGGCCAGTGGAGACAGGATACTGGGGTAGACAGGCGTTGGATGTAACCCAGTGAACCTGTTCTTCTGTTCCTGGATGAAATTGGCTCTGCTCCCAAAATTATGTTAACAGTTTGCATTTAAGAATGTGTTGTCTGCGAAAAATGTTTGATGGAAGAGAATGTATGTGTGGGTTTAGGGTGTGTTGGTTTGTTTTTAATTTGGTGGTTATTACAAACACCTGCAATTGTAAAAGTATTAGGCTCTGGGCATTTAGGCGAAACTAGAAAGTTCCTCTGAAAAGTCAACAGATTCCATATCTGTTTCATATTCAGACATACCAGTGTGACTGAAATCTTACCTCTATCTGCTTCACAAAGTCTGAAGATGTGTGAGAGACTGTAGGTATGAGAGGAACATCTAATTTGTCCCCTGTATCTTAGAAACCAGGGGGGAAAGCAGAAGATTATGGTAATTCTCCCTTTGGTTTCCTTCTGAACAGCTACAGTTCGGTTCAGGAGTGGAGGGCAAGGCTGTAAGAAGTATTGTATGAAGCTGTTTGTTATGTAGTAGCTGCTGGCAGGCTCAAAATTTTCTGTTAAGAGATAAATACTGAAATCTCAAGGTTTGGACATTGAGTATGACTCTGCATAGGGAAGATTTGCCATTGGATCTTCTTTTACATACAGTGAAATGCACGGTGGGATCCAGATCGGGAGTTAGTAACTGGGGGGGTCAGCATGTAGCGAGCTCTGCAAGGTGAAATTCAGCCTCTCCATCTGAGGTTTGAGTTGGATGTTGCGCTCGGGTGTGACTGGGAGAGGTTTCCATTAATCAGAGCTGAAAGGTCACTCTTCCTGGGCTCTTGGGTGGACAGGGAGATGTGAATGAGAGCTTACAGGAGTGAGTGTGGCTGTTCGTCACGTGTCTCATTGCCAATCACAACCTCAACATTTCCTATATACAAAACGTAAGAGCATTTGGTGATACGGACAACAGGTGATTCCAAAAACAATATGATTTTGCAGCATGAACAACAGATGCTGACATACATCGTGTTTAGACCTAGCTAATAAGGTAGTGTATCAGAAACATCTCCTGCCTTAGGCATAGGTCAAAATAAACTGGCAAAGCCCAATGTAAACAGAAAACTGGCAGCCTTTGGGGAAAATAATAACAGTTTGCACATAAAACCTCATTTTTACGAGAGTAGTGGTTTCTAGGCAGGTTTAAAAAGCGCATCTGTATTCACCTCATGGGATCACCTTTGGCTCTGCTAATGTCACTGGGAGTTTTGCCATGGACTGTGGCAGGACAAGATTTTACTCTGTAGGAAATACTTAATGCCGCTTATCCAAGATCATTCCTGTGCACATGTTGCAAATGTACTCAGCCAGAGCAGCAGCTGCAGAGCAACTGGCAAGAATGGGAGAGGAGTAGAATAGCTCTGTGAATGAATTAAAAATATAACCCAAAATGTTCTCACTGGACTTGAACAGAAATAAAGTTCAAGTGAAGCTGACTTATAGATAATAGGTGTAGGATTTTTTTCCCCTAGGCAGAAAATATATGTGAGGAGTAATAAAAAGATAAAAATGAGCAGGTTTGCAAACTTGCTTGTTAGTGACTTGATAATCCTGATTATGAACTGGAAATTCCTTTCTACCTTGTAATGCAGATAAGCAAGTCTCATGGTTTTGGTGGCTAAACCCATGAAACCTTTGTGCTTGAGCAGTCTTTCTCTAAAGTTCTATTTCCTTTCATCACATTAAAATGTATTGGGAGGTAGCCATGAGAGCCTCCATTTCACCTGCAGAGGATCAAGGTTTGAGTTGTGTGTGCTGTGAAAGGATCAAAGTAGCTCCATAAAGCTGTCTGGGGCAATGCTCCTTCCAGGAATTTACACCTGTATAAACTGAGGAACAGCTCGACAGACAGCTATGTCTTCCATAAAATGATTTGGGACCAAAATTAGGAGCTTGGAAGGCCTTAGGATAGCCATCACCTCATACTGCCAGCCATCGAGCATTAAGCTGAGACTGAAGAATATCAGGGGAATGAAGCTATTTTGGCTGCTTGCCCAGGCGTAGAGAACTCCATCCTACAGCAAATAAACAGCTGGGGGACTTGGTCTTTTAAAAAATAAAATGCAGTGTGTGTTTGTCTTAGTTTCTGATTGTGGTAAGCAGATGCTATGCACAAAGGCTGAAGGAAGCTTGTGGTTTAAACAAAAAAAAAACCCACCCCCCAACAGATGCGGTGGTGACAAAAGTGATCTAAAAAGCTGAGAAAAGACAGTGGGGGGGTTGCAAAGTGGCCTCCAGGTTGGGGCTGTGCTGGTGGCTGTGCCTGCCACCATGGTGTAGGCAGCATCCGGATTAGTGCTTCTGGTCTGGGGTGGAAGCTGGCACTTTTTGGGCTGCAGTGATGCAGCGGGGGAAAGTAGCTTGTTGATGGGAAGGACCTTACTGTGTTGGAAAATGCTCCTTTTTTTCTTTTTTTTTTTAATTCCTGTAAAGAATAACTTTGGGATGTCTCCTGAGAAATCTTGAGAGCCAATCCCTAGGCATCAGCATTCCTGGCTACTGCAAGCAGAAGTTGGCCAACTGCTGCATTGCTTCAGCTACCGAAATTATTACAATCGGCAATGCAGCCAATTCTTGTGAGCTTTCCATTTATCTCACTACCCCTGCCTCCCTTAAAAACAGTTTATGAAGTTACAGTATTTTGTCCAAGTCTGTACTAAAATAAAGAGGGGATCAGGGGCCCCCAGGATGGCATGCACTTGAAATGTTACCCAGGCAAATTAACTGGTCAGAAGGCTGGTGCCCGTAGAGACTGTTGTCTGCTAGATTTTTTGACTCTGGGATGCTTTGGTGTGGCTGTACTGACCTGCTGTTCTGTCTCAGTACAGCCTGACTCTTTTTGGAAAGAGGAGGAAAACTTATATTTAATCCATAGCTTTTCTCTGAATCCCCTCTTCCTTTGTATTATGGTATTTAGGTATTTTAGTTCAGGAAAAAAAGCTTTTTTTCTCTTGAAAAAATTATTTGATTCAGTTTTAGAACAGCAATCATCAAAAAGACTTTTGCTAAATGTCAGTGGTGTACGAGATCTTCAAAGATAGAAAGTAACACAGATCAGAAGCACCTGGATTTAGCGAAGGATCCCTGAGGTCATACTATATTTCTTCTTAAAGTAGTTTCTTATTTAAAGGTAATAAATGCCTGGCAGTGAAACAACTATTAATGCTGTAAACTTTTAGTCTTGTCAGTTAATTTAGCCTCTCTTGTGCTAAACCATACAGGAAATAAACCTTCTTTTTATGGCAAGCCACAGGAGCCTTGTGCAATGCTTGCCTGTGCTTTTAACTCCTTGCCTAGCCAGAGTTCATCTCTCATCAGAAAAACAAAACACAAAATGTTTTTCCTCTCTACTCTCTCTGCCATGCAGGGCTCCTCATTGCCAGCATAAATCCACAGATTCTGAGAATATCTTAGCAGCTGTTTCCATAAAACACCCCAAAGTGTAGCCCTCCGCTGTCTGTGGGGCATGTTGATCTCGGGCTAGCTTCTCAGGCTGCTTCCCTGGTAAATACTAGCCAAATGCTGTGCAGATGGTGGAGGCTGAAGTTTCGGGGTGGAACGAGGTGGGACCTGTGCCATTTTAACTGATGTAACACGACAGCCAGCAGTTTTCACAGGGTGTAGTTGCTGCCAGCATTGCATGGACTGCTAAGACCTGTGCTGGAGCCCTCCATGAAAATGAAGGTAAAGGAGGAATAAATCTTCTGGCTCTCAGAGAGAGACTGGCTGAAAAAATCAGACTGAGAACCTGACAACAACAGCGAAGTTCAGACTTTCAGGACTAAAGCCCTTTTGAAAGCCTCTAGAGCAAGTAGTCAGGTCTTCAGTGGCACCCTCAGTGCCTTTCCCACCATTATTCTCAGCCACATTGAGAACTTCTGAATATCTAGGAACGTGCCATGTTCCAGAGAGTTTTCTGCATCTTGTGGGGTGCTGAGCCTGATTATCTTGCGGGAGATTAGTCTTGTGTTAAATTGCATTATAGTCAGTGTGTGAAGCGTGTCTATGAGGCTGGGCTGGTGGTGCATTTGATACTGTGTGTGGAAACAGCCAAAAATGATCCCTAATCCAAATAAGAAAGTAAATAAGCAGTGATTTGAAAAAATAATTACTCCTGCCAACTAACAGCTTAGGAAAGGAAGCTCTGGGAGGCAAAGGGTATATTCAGAATTGTTCAGGGAGTCTGTGACAGAAGTAGCTTAGACTTAAGAACTTTTTTTTTCTTCCACATAGCAAAAGCTCCTGTTTCCTGAGACGGTTTTGTGCCTCAGATAAGAGTTAGAGCGAGATGCTGAGGCTGTAGAGACACTGGCAATACACTGAACGGTCGCGCTAGGGGAAGAGGCTGTGGCTGGAGGCTGCTCTCTGCTCAGGGCCAATCTGAGTTGTCCATTGACCATCCCAGGTGACCATCCCAAAGGAGGGAGTGAGCAAGCATAAACAACTTCACCTTCCGTCATGCCTAACCCAGCTGGCACTGCTTGGAAAAATGGACAAAGAGGCTACAGTGCTGGCTGATGGCTGGGGAGTGGATGGGTGTGGGGCTGCTCCCAGGTGCGGTGGTGGTGGAATGTCTCCCCTCCCTAGGGGGATGGACCAGGAGCAGGCACTTAGTACTGGCACTAACCCGAATGGCTTTGTAGGTGTACAAGTAGGAACATTACACAAGGTTTCATGAGGCTTGCAGTTCTCTGCTGTTCTGCCTGAGTTGTGCCACACAACTAACTGCAAATGTCAGTAATGATTAATGAGGGAAAATTCAGAAGCTGTGACAACAGGTTTGTTGTTAGATTTCTGCTTTCCTGCTAATCATAAACCTTGCTCAGATAAGTGCAGTTGCTGGAGATGCTCTGGCTGATACACCATCCATTCCAGACCCTGGGGCAGTTGTTGTTACGCAGATGCTGGGGTTTGCATTTCCTTCTCCCTGGTAGTCTTGGAAGCCTGGTGACTGCTGCAGGATAATGCAGTGTGTGGTTCCTTTGTCTGCTTTTCCTGCTGCTCTCATGTTTGTGATGTTCAGGAGCTATGTTAGTTTTGTACTGTTTTTTGGGAGGAGCAGATCTGTTTGTTTTTATTTAACCCTGCACAGCATTTGGATGCAGTGAATAGGCACAGGTTGAAAGTCCAGGGAGATACAGACTGCCAAGCTCCAAGCCTGCCACAGAAAACAATCGTGCGTAATAAATGAAGAGTTCATACTCTGCTGCTGCTTATGCTGTGTTAACGGATAACCGAGATAATGGAGCCTGTATTCCTGCAGTAGGAAGCTGTCTCTCTGTTGGTTTTGGACCAGGCAAGCAATTTTCAGGCTTATGAAAGTCAAATGCCACAAAATTGACTTAGAAAATTGCCAAGGGTCAATTTATTTTGTATTGCAATGGTGGTGTTTTCCTTTTGATTGTGACAGTTCGGAGTGCTGCAATGGCTTGTGGGTGGTGTCAGTGCACGTGGTTAAAGCTGTGGCTTTGCAATACATCAGCGTTTCTTTACATTCTCATCTAAAGCAAGATAAGGGGAGGCTTAGGTCTGGAAGCTTCGTTTTGCAAGACATTTATTTTGGCTAACTTCAGTAGTATATTTACAAAAGAAACTAGAAAAAATACTGATAAGTGAATATTTGCACTTGCAAATCCTTCCTGTTGCTGAATGAAGCAAAGGCCCGATACAGGGTGGCCTGAGGCCACGGTTTGATACATCCTTTCAGCTGGTGTGGCTGCTGGGAGAGGCAGTGCTGCATCCCCTGCCTCGTTTCCTTCCCTGCCCTGTGCTTTTCCTTGTGATGGCACAAGTATCCACATGTCAGCACGGTGAGCTGGGTTGAGGCCCCCAGAACAATACCATTGTGCAACTGGAAGAGTTTCTCCAGCTCAGACCTCCATGTAGCTGCACCAAGGCATACGCTGGTGCAAGAAGGGGCAAACACGTGCTCAGAGACAAGCCTTTGGAGTTCAAGGAGGTGGTCTCTTTCCATGACCCCGATTTCTGCAGGTTGAATGTGTAAGGTCCCAGCGATGAGCTGTGCTTCTCCGACACTCTCTCCTGGATAACCGTCCCTGGACCCCATGCTGGAGGAGGTGAAGTTTGGGAGCAGCCTAGATGGAGTGCCTGTGTGAGGATAAGCAGGCTTTTGATGCTGGCGAGGTCTGGGCCTATGAGTTTCAAGCTGCTGCCAGCCAGTGCCCAGAGAAACCAGCCTGCTTCAAGTACAAAGTTCATCCTTAATCAAACAGGGCTCCTGGTGGGGCTGTTTGCAGAAACCACATGAAGGGAGGGGATAATTGTGCTGCTGTCACTCCTCCCTGAAGCCCAGCGTGAACAGGCAGTTAAGCAGTAGTCGGGCATCCCCCTTGTTTTACATGAAGCACAGACCCTTCCTTTTGAGAGAGGACAAATCTAAGTCTGACACCTCTCCAGAGCTGAAACACTTCACCCGTGTTCAGCAGTTGGAAGCTTCATTAGCATTCACTGTTTTTCCGTGTTCAGGCTGTTAGGTTGTCTACAAAAAACATTCCCATAGGGAGGTTTGGTGCCTCTTCTAGTAACAGCTCTGGTGCTGCCAGCCCCTTCTTGTGACTTCTTGGGTTTTAACTCTCCTCCCTTGCCCAGCTGCTGGGGGTCTTGTGTTTCAGGTGCATGGAAGTGCAGAGTATAAAAAGGCTTGCAAACACCTCTAGTTTTTGCCTGATGATGGAAAGAGATTTAAAATGTTAAAAACTTGTATTAAAGTCCTTGAAAGTTTTGGTGGTATGGGGATTGTTTGTTTTTGAAATCCAGGCAAATAATCCCACTGGGCATTGCTGTCACTTTTCATGTGGCTTTAAAAAAAAAAAAGGGGGGGTGTGGGGGTGTGTGTGGGAAACAGAAAACCCCGAACAAACAAAAAGCAGATCTCTTGATGTACAGAGGGATCTGTGTTTGGAGAGATACTGGTGGTCCCCACAGTACACCAGCCACTGCAGCAGCGTACTCAGGGGTGTTGGCATACCAAAAGCATCACGGTTTAAAAATCCAGAAAATGTGTTGTAACTGTTCATACTGTCTGAATCGCATGGTGGGAGGTAGGAGTTGTTCAGATGTACTGCACAACCAAGGTTTTTTAGCTGTTGTACTTTAGTCACTGCTATCAGTCGTTGGTCAGATGGAAAGCTTTCTGTAGGAAGGCCACTTACCTGCCAACTGAAAAGTAGTGTCATGCAGGGTTTAGTAAATCCAGGTTGCCAAGGACTGTCACGTGGACCACACAGAGAGCCTTATTTTTTCCCCTTGGATTTAGAAACAGATCACTTTAGAGTCACGTGATGTGTAGTGGTTCTTTTCCTCGCAATTAATAACCTGATTGTCAGTATAAGTCAGTGTGTTGGGCACAGTGCTTATAAGCATAGAGCAAAGATGAGCATGCATGGAGTGATTTGAACCAGATCACAACAGTAATTTAATTCCTTTGTATTGGAGTTTCAGTTTTAACCATGTAGCTCCTTCCTCCAGAGTGAACTCTGACTGTGTTTCCAGCAGAGGAGCCACAGGTAACTAGGGAAGACCTTTCCTTAAGAAAAGCGAAACGTGAGAGACATGCCATGTTTATTGTTACACAATGAGTTAATCCATATTTGTGATAAAACCTTGGAATGTTTTCTATTGCTTCTGTGCTTCTAGTCCTTTAGTAGGCTGTGACTGCTATGGAGAAGAGCACTGGCAGCCTGACTTCTGCATAACTTTGATTTGGCAATAGTGACTCTTTCTAAGCACTTTACAGAATTAATAAACCATCTAAAGCAGAGAGTATAGGGATGTTTAATTTCTTTTTTTGGTGAGGACACAGATACCCTGACTAAAGGCATGTTGCATCTGATCTGTACAACCGTGCAGAACACTCTTGTGAGTTTTGTGCATCTGGCTGGTGGGCTTGTGGCTGAGCTGGGCTCTTGGGCAAAACAAGTAGGATGCTGCCAATGTGGTACATGAGCCTTGACAGGCCAGGAAATGCTAAATGAGTGACTGAATTACTGGGGAGAGGCCAGTAGGGAGGAGAGTTAAAGGAGAATGCACAATCTCACTCTTTCTCCTTGCAGCCAAAAGAGAGAAAGATTTACTTCTGAATTTGGTGGCTTCCGTAGGAAAAAGGGTGGTGTTTCAGCTGATGGAGAATCGTTTTCATGGACTGGAACTAAATCTGAAATTTATTAAATGGTTCTTTTATACATTGTCTTCAGGTGTTGCTGATGAGAAGATGATCTGTGTTAGAAACCTGGTAGCACCACAATAATCCTTGACAAGCAGGTATAAAAGGATGAATGGATTAATCTCCCACATTTCCCCCATGCTTGGATAGTATTTGTTAAGAGCAGAATTTGACTTAAGCTGGGATAATATGTTGATCCTTAAGGTACCTTCATAGAAAGTGAACTTAAAACACGTTAAAAAGTTACCAAGGCTTCATTAGGCAGTGCTGCTACTGCTGTTTGCCAGAAGATGAGAAGATGTAAGTAAGGAAATGTTAGTTGTCCTCATATTTGACTACTGGGTAAAGGAATCTGCTTTTGGCCACTGCTGCAGGAAAGTAGCTACACAGACATTCGATGTGATGCAGCGAGTCTGTTCTGGCCTATTTCCGGCCTTTTAGTATCTTTCTTATTAGAACTTGACTGTAATAGAACTTTGGTAGAATTGGCTGTATTGCAACTAGCGACATTCAGAAATCCTGCTGCAGCGTTGACCTTGAGTCCTGTATACATTTAAATGAAAGAGTCGATACCATTTGAGTCCAGATATTTTTGACTGATCGTACGATGCAACGCTAACAAAAGTGAACTTCTTGTAGATTTGCTTCTGCCCAGTGCTGGTGTGATTATGCCCACAGCATGACTAAGGGATTGCTTAATGTGCTCCAGCCTTGCGTCTTGCTAACAGGTGTCTGCTTTTGTAGGTACCAAATGACAAATACCCCAAATCACCATGTAGTGTAACTGTGAAGAGCCTTTGGGATCCTGTTTCTGAGCAGTTGCTTTCCATGACCATTGCTCTCCTGATGCATGCTCTTCATAGCACTGTATTTACACCTCCGCCTGAAATGATGTGACACTGGTGCTCACCTGGATCTCCCCTGGGTGGGAAGTAACACTGCCATGTGCACAGCCAGTGATGATGGAAACCAGGCATTAGTGTATTTACACCACTACTTTCCCTGAACGCTTATCATACTTTACAAGGCACAGAAGTCCTTGCCTTGAGCATACGCCATGTGTGCTGTCCCACCGTTCAGGCCTTTACACACGTGCAGGGTGCATGTCCACACGTCCGTGGTACAAAGGCACCGTCCATCTGGGTGGCGAGCACCGACCAAGATGAGGAAGGAGCGGGCAGCTCACCTGCCTTTCAGAAAAGTGAGCCTGCGTGGGTTCCTTCAGCTCGTGATGCTCTTCCACAGCATAAGTGAAACGTGTGAGATACTGTATTTAGTGTTCCCCTGTGCTTCTGAACAGAATTAGGCTCAGATTAGTTTTCTAAATTAGTATCTTCAAAATGGTGATTATGTTACTTTTTCTTTCCTTTGGAACAATGGAGAAAAAGTTTCTTAGTTTTTGCTAAGTAATTTCTTGAATTCGATGGCAAGTCAGCGCCATAGCAATTGGGAACCTACTCAGCAGGCTGCTTTACTGGGCTGTGCCCAACAGAGGAGCTAAGCCTGTGTTACTGGCTGAACTTTCCAAAGCAGGCTAAGGGGACTAAAAGCCAAACTCCCACTGGGGATTTTATTCTCTTTGCAGTCTGTGTCTAAGAGTAAATAAAACTGAGTGGGAGTCGAGTTCATAAGGGCCTTTGGTTCCGTTGAGAATCCTGATCCCCAGGACTCCAGTACATGGAGGTGACATTAACTTTCATACTTGGTTCTTCTGGTAGGAAAAACTTGTTGAATACACTAGGATCTTTTGACTTGGGTTTTGTTGGTGTGGGATTTAAGAAAATTTTAGGCTTTGGGTTGCTGAATAAGTGCACTTAC
This sequence comes from Falco naumanni, assembly GCF_017639655.2. Lineage (NCBI taxonomy): Eukaryota > Metazoa > Chordata > Aves > Falconiformes > Falconidae > Falco > Falco naumanni. The sequence continues at coordinate 21,714,065 of NC_054067.1, read as the reverse complement.
AATGCATTATAATCCATAAGAGAAGCTTTTATTTTTGTTCTCATGAATCAGCTTTTCCGTTTATGTAACTTTCTGTGGTTTCTGGAGCGATTTGTTTTGGGAAGTACAGACTTTGTTCTTTGTGCTAGCTTTATTCTTGGCTTGTGCTGCAAAATCTGATCTGTGGTGTGGTACCTTACGCCTGGATAATGCCCCATTGCAGGCAGACCGTGTGCTGCCAGACGTGACGCAACCTCCAGGTTAGGTTGCAGAAACCTTTCAGTAGCCTTGATTTGTTTCCCCCAACCTTGCTCTTAGTGCTGCTCTTTTTGCATCCTTTCACTCCAGGACTTCTTCCTGCTTTTAAAAAGTGGCTTCCAGAATCACATGCAAGCAACAGGAGTCTGGTTGCCGCTCTCACTGTGAGCTGGGGCCCATTCCCTCCTGCCCTGCGTCCCAGGCTGGAACGTGATGCTAATGCAGCCCAGGGTCAGTGGGTGCCTGGTGGTGAGAGCCATATCCAGATAAACAACTTTTAAGCTGTTGGGAGCAAACCACAATAAGATAGGGCTGCATGGGCTTTCCCAAAGGGCCCTGGAGGGAGAAAGTACATATGGAGTCCATCTGGACACTGCCTAATTTCTGGGGAAAAAAAAAAAAAAAGAAACAAAACCAAACCAACAACCCAAACCCAAAAACGCAGCACAAATACAGTGTGAGCTTCTCCAGCCTCTTGTGTTTGATTTAGGTCATGTAAGTTCATGGTGGTTTTGCTGTGTTTGTCCTCAATCTCATTCCTTGCAGACCAGAAACCAAGTGCTGGGAGAGAGGATGACGACATTACTATGTGTAAAGCTTGGCTTAAAACAGCCAGAACAAAGAAGTGGTTTGAGTTCTGTAATGATAATTGCCCAGACCTAGAAATAGGTAGGTTTTCTACCAGGCAGAGAGGAGTAAGAGTAAGACACGAATCACTGGGAGACACCTCAGAGACAGTAGGTGCCTACTGGTTTCCCACCCTTTGTCCACTGTTGACAGTGGATGGTGACCACCAGCACCACCGTAACTGACACCTCCTGATTTTTAAGCTGATGGGGGGAAAAAAACCAAACTGGCTTGTTCATACAAATAAAATCAACAAAAACACTTCATACAAAAATCTGGTTCCTTGAATATTACAGTAAAAACAAAGAAAACTGATGGAGGCCCAGGACCAAGCCTGCTCAGAGGTGTTTTGTCTCTGAAGGGAGCCCTGCTGTAGTGTCCTGAGGGTGGAGAACAATTTTAGGGGGCTGTCAGGAATCTAGGACATTTAAATACATAGCTGAACTGCTGTGCTGTTTAACTCCTAGAAATTACATTGTGCTGGGAGGTGAAATTACAAGCATTTTGCAACTAATTTGCAAGTATTAACTTCTGCATTAGCAACACGCATGAGGAAGACATTACCCTTTTAGAAATCTGATGAGAAATACCAGAAAACCCCCAAACCCAACCAAAACCCACCCAACTTTTTTTTTTCCTTCAAAAAACGGCTGTGAATTGCGGTGGTGTTAGCCAGCTGCAGTGGCAGAGGTGGTCAAGTCCTGAAGTCAGCGTTCAGCTCAGCCTGCGGGACACCCTGTGGCAAGTTAATTTGTCTTGGCAGCAGCGCAGCATTCCTTGTGCTGCCCTGCTCCCTCCAAGGAAAACCATTTTCTGGATATTTTCACCTTGGCTGAAATGAGTGAAAGGATGGCACTGCTGGCTGCCACTGGGGTTTGATGAAGATTTCTTATGCTGCACTCCTGTTCGCTGTTTAAACTTGAGTTCATCAGTCTTCAGAAAGGTACTGAACCATTGTAAGAACGGATGGTTACAAGCCTGGCTACAAACAGTAGCATCATCTGGGGATTGGAACTCTTTCACCTTTCCGCACAAAGTGGATACCCCCTGTGATTTAAAGAATTGCCCCCCTAATGATGAAACAGCTTGTTTGAAATCATCAGTGGCTTGAAATACAACTGTTTTAAAGTTGTAGTTGGTTTTCCTAATCTAGAACCCAGAAGGCTGGAATTGGAAATGGTAAAAAGCCCTTTTAAAGCTGGTTTTGTCTTTAAACCAAATTGAGATGTGTGCAAGATCTAGATCTGCTGTAAGTTTTTGCTTCTCTGTTGTCCTGCTGCTCCTGGCTGTGAGGTTGGGAGAGGCGGCGCAGGCCACATGTTCACCTGGAGCTGGACACTATAAGTGATGATATAACCATGGCTGGGAACTTTATAGAGGGGGGGGAAATTCCATGTTTTTTTCCTGCATGGAGGTCAGGACACAGGACCCACAGAACTGGTGAAGAACGCCCCATGCCGAGTGCCAGAACGGCAGAGCTGCGGCTGCATTATCGGCATGGGGCAGTTTGTTGTGGGATCAAAAAGCAGCGTTCAAACTGTAAACTTACTTAGGGTTCCTGTGGTCCATAAATAGATTTCCAAAACATGTCTATTGTCCAACAAGGAATGTATTTATAAACTGAAAAGAGAACAAGACCTAAAAAAAACCCCAAACCCCTCTTGGCCAGCAGTGTAAACTAGACTATTCTTTTCTATGTGTATGGCTGTGTATACCAAATAAGATAGAAACTTCTTTGAAGTTAATTTCAATAAAGTGTTTACAACAACTGTTGCCTTGCAGCAGGTGGTGCTAAGAGAGGCTGGCTGTCAGCCAGTTTACAGGCCTGGCTGGAGGTGGGGATGAAGTATTGCCTGCTTGCTGGACTGAGGTCCTGCAGCATCATCCCCTGCCTCTGTTCTGTTTATCTTTTAGTTGAGTTCTTTTTGTTTGGTTGGTTGGGGTTTTTTTGTAATGAGTAAAGATTTGGAGGAGAGAAAAAATCTTGAGTCTAAAATGTTTCCAGCATTTTCTGGGAAGTTTTTCTGCCCACTTTGGGTTGAAAGCTTCATTTTTGATGGACTGTGATTCGTTGGAAAATGTCACCTGTTTTTACTCTTGGCAGCTTTGATGCAGTTTCTCTTGCATTACTGACATCATTCACTGATGCAAATTAAACTTCTGATGTGCATTCAAGTGAGGGACAATACTTGTTCATAATTCTAAACTACTCATTTTCATAATGTTATTCTGTACACATGCTCTGTTGAAAGCTTCATGTTTTATGATCAGCTTATAACTAGAAAGGAAGAGAATCTCAAAACAGAAGGATATCTTGCCAAAAAAAAAAATCTGGAAGCATCAGCTTCTGATGTTGCTCATGCAGATTCTGTATGCAGAAGAGTACAGCTTGGTGGTGAGACTTCGCTTAACCACCAATAACTTACCATAAAGCTATTTCTGTCTCTGGAACAGACATTGAAAGGCAAAACAAAGTGGAAATAGATTCATTTGGTTAAAGCTTCCCTTTTAACATTATCTTAGGAACATCAGCAAAAAGTATAATGTTTCCACTTGGTTATTTTTAGCTGTTTTCCCCCCAGAATGGCTTGAGAGAGAAGTGTAAGTCAAGTGTGTTCAGGCTGAGAAACCAGGTGTGTTTCTGGGGTGGGGGTAAAGCCATCTGTGAGCAAAACTGGCTTTCGTGAGAGCATACTTGTTTCCCCAAGCAGGGTAGCAGTGAGCTCCAGCAGGATGCGGCCCTTCCTCTTGGCAGAACTGATGCTGCTGCTCCCCACCCCAACCGTTCTTCTGTCCCTCTGGCTCCATCCTACCTCCACCCCTGGGATTTCACCCCTGTCTCCATCTATCCATTTTGCTGCTTCCATCTGCTCCTGCCTGCAGCCTCTTTCCTTCCTTGTTGTTGTCTACCCATGCCTGTCCTTGATTTCTCTGTCGTTCTTGTGCTTTTGTGTCTATCCACAAGTCCTGCCTCACCAGTGCTGGTCCCCAAGCCTCAGGACCACCCGGCCTCAGCAGTGTTGCTCTCGGCACCCCAGCTCCTGTGCTGGCTGCACACACGTTCCCAGCTCTCCACTGGCACTCTCTGCCCTGCAAAATGTGTCACAAGCACTTGCTGTAAACAAGGATTTTCACGGTTGCAAACTGTGGTTAGCTACAGCTAACAGGCCAAAATAGCTGTAGATATGACAGTTGTTGGCGTAGGACAAGGTGCAGTATCAGGGAGGGCGCTGGCCGGTGTCCGTGCCTGCTTAGGTAGCTGGGAGAGGGTTTTTTGGGAAGCGAGTGCTGCATGTTGACAGGCACATCCTGAAGCAGGGTTCCTCGCTCCTTACCAAACATGGGCAGCAGGAACCATCTTCCAGGCTCTTGTCCTGAGGACAGCGTATGCCCTTTTGATTACGACAAAATCCCCTGAAGCAGCAGCAGCCGTCTCTTGCTCTATTTTAGGCACTTCCCTCCCAGTGGTATTCTGCTGCCTGAGATTAACAGAAGTTTTCTAAATAAAATCCCATAAAATAATGCAGTCTGGCAGCTCGGTGTCTGTTCAGCCCAGTGATCGGTGCCGTGTTTTGCTGGAGCATTTAATACTCTTGTGTAAGTGTTTGTCACTGTGGTCAGAAGACTTGTCTGAGGAGCTGGGGGGAAGACATCATCTCTTTAATCTTCCAACTTGTTTTTTTTCCTTTGGCCTGAAAACTAGGATTTCAAACTAATATTACTTATGCATCAACACCAGCTCATTGCTTTTCTTTAAAGTTCTTCAGAGAATTACCTCCTTTGACCACAGATGGGCTGAGAACAGCACAGAGACCAAGCTGTCATGCTTGCCTTCCATGCAGTGCCTTCTCTAGCAGAAAAAAAATATATTTCCAGCTTGCTAGCTCTTCCTAAACAAGCAGAGAGGGTTATCTGCTGTGATAGCCCTTTGGAGCTGCGGTCGTGAACTTGGAATCTGGTTGTGCTACCTGTAGCTGAAAAAACAACCCAGACTATCCTTGCTTCATGAAGCTGGGAGAACGAGCAAAAATAGAGCAAAACAGGCAATGTGGCAGTGTACAGAGAGATGTTTTGCGTATGTATGTGTAAGAGGAAGACTCTGTTTAAGTTCATCGTATGAAATAATGGCAACATAGGATAGCCAGAGGCATTTTCTTCCTGTTGAAGAAGCATCTGAATGGCTGAGGTAGTGCAGCCCTGTCATACCGAGTGCTGCACGAAAGGAGTGGGTAGGGGAGTCTGCCTGTGGAGGGGTTGCACTGTGAGCCTGAGCTGAGATGCTGTGAGGAATGTGAGGATGTGTTTATGGCTTGGAGGCAGTTGAATAGTAAAATTGATTAAAAAACTAAAGAGACTTGTCAGGAGATCAAAATGCTAATTGCTGTCAAACTTAGAGCTCTTGTTTTACATGGCAGAATGTGTAGTTTGATAGCAGATTGGGTTAAAACTTGGTGGGTTTTTTTTCTTGAAAATTCTGGGACATCTCAAAGTGTGTTTTCACTAAGCAGCAGATTTTGGAGTGAGACTGATGAAAACTAGTTGGATCTGGCATTTACAAATGGTGGGAAAAGGTTAATTAAAATGTTACTAGTTTGGGGAAAAAAATATCTGTTTATTACCAGTTCAGTATGTTGCCTTAGATACTGACTACTTGTGGCCTATGACATACCCACAACCACTGACAGAGGAGTTTACAATTACAAAGATCTTTCCCTTACTTTAGTCCTACAGAATAATTCATGAAGGAAGTGCTTGCCTTTTTTTAACCTCTGAGCTGTATGGCATGATGTAGAAAAACTTGCCCTGACTGTTGCCTCCTGCTGTGACCCCTGTTATTAAAATAAAAGCAAGCAAAGCAATCTCTTACCAGTAGATCAGAGTCTGCTGAGAAATGTTTTCCTATACAGACTGTAACATGAATTATTTCCTCAGAGTGGTATCAAGTTGTCCATTTTTATTTTTAGCTGTGATGAAAATTGGCTAATGCCCAGCAATATTCTTATATTTGAGGGTACAAGAGTACTCACTTACGGAGTTTAGCAGCTCCTCTGCTGATGTGTTGGCCAGACTTAAGTTGGCTCTCGCAGCCCTGGCCAGGTGGCTTCTCCGCTGGAGCTGGGAGCACGTTTTTCCTCTGTCGGGAGGGCAGGGCTGGTCCCCTTTGCACTACACTGAGCTGGATGCAGAAGATCTAGCTATGCAGGTTTTTAAAAAACACCCCGCGCCACCCCAGTCCTAGTTTCACCTGGGCCGGTTCCCCTATCCTGGATTGTCGCACAGCCAGCAGGGATGGCTCCGGAGCAGCTGCTCCAGGGCACGGCAGTGGACGGGTAACGGCTGCCGAGGCATGGCGGTCTCCGCCTCGGAGATGCCACACGCTGCTCTCCCGGGTTGCTCTGGAGATGCCACACGCTGCTCTCCCGGGTTGCTCTGGAGATGCCGCACGCTGCTCTCCCGGGTTGCTCTGGAGATGCCACACGCTGCTCTCCCAGACTGCACCCTTGCCGGTTTTGTCCCGTAGTAGCACTTTTCCTACGCGGGACCTCTCGCCCTCCCTGCAGCTCCCGTTCCGTGCGGGGCCGCAGGCACCACGTTTAGCGCTCGGTGGCTGGGTGCCCGTGCCGTGCCGTGCCGTGCCGTGCCGTGCCGTGCCGTGCCGTGCCGTGCCGCCGGAGCTGCGTGCTTTCCCTTCACCCTATATGGGGAGGCTGCTCGGGGAGGCTGCTGGCTGACCTGAATTAGCAGCAGTGCCACATCTGTATGAAGTGCTGCTTTTGTTGCACTGAGCTGATCAGGTTAAAGCCAGGCCTCGGACTGGTTTTGTACTGAAGGGAATAATTTGAAGAGAACAAATTTCCCATCAAATCTCATTTTTAATTGTTTGCCAGGATGTGCATGGTTATAATTTCCTCTATGGTGGAAAAGTCATGCAGAGGAAGAATAGACTGTAAGCAGAACATCGCCGTATCAGGAAGTCTGTAATTCATATAGGACAGTAATGAAAACCACCTTTCCTGTAAAAAGCCAGCAGTTTTTGCCACATAGGCCCTGCTTTCCACTTGGTTGCTGTGTGAGTATGCAGAGGATGGGCAGCATCAGGTGTGAGATCTCATCCGGCCTGTGCAGTCACTCCCTGAGACTTCTGGAGATGAATGAGGACAGGGAGTGCTGGGTCACAGCTCTCCAGAAACCATACCTGCTGTTGCTGAAACCTGGAATGTAGCAGAAGAGGGGAGTTTTTTAGTGCAAAGAAACATGAGCCAAAATTGCTGTGGGATCTTGCTGTGAACAACTCGGAGACCCCTGTCAGGAAGTCCCTGCAGTGAGGTGCACAGCCTAGATGGGGGGGGACAAAAACCTGGACTCTGAGAAGGGTGGGTTGAGACTGTGCTTCCAGAGACGTGAAGGAAGCAGGTTGTATCTCAGATGTCCTGCCAGCAAACTTCACTTAAAAAACAACATTCCCCTGAGTTAACTCTAAAGCCCAACCACCATAGCCTCTGCAAGGTGGCTACTCGCACCTTTGCTTGTGGTTGGAGACCTTTAAGGTTCACAACACTCATGTGTATGCTGATAGTGTCTTTAGACTTCAGCCTATTCAGTTATATAGGAGGCAAGTCAAGGCTCAGATATGGCTCTTTAGAAGATACGTATTTGTTCTAAGAAGTTTCTTTGAACTTCCATTTTCAACCTGTTTTGTACCCCCTTGTTTCTGTATTGAACCCTGGAATTGCATAATCAGCAGTGGAAAAAATGGTTTGACTGATTTTGTTTGCTTTCTCTCCCCTCCTGCCTCTTTTGTGACAGATTAAAAAGCAGCAACAAGATGTGTTAGGTTTCTTGGAAGCCAACAAAATTGAATTTGAGGAAAAGGATATTGCCGCCAACGAGGAGAATCGGAAATGGATGCGTGAGAACGTCCCTGAAGACAGCCGGCCCGCAAGTGGGAACCCCCTGCCGCCCCGGCTCTTCAATGACAGCCGGTACCTCGGGGTAAGCAGTGGCTTCAGGTCTCCGTTTCTCCTCCTCTCAGTCCTCTAACTCACTGCCATAGCCTGTGCTTTGCTGCTGTAATCAGCAGGGAAGGACTTGGCCAGCTCTACGTTCAAGTGTGCAAACTGTGAAGGGTGTGGAAGGTGTTAGACATTTTCCCCTCCTCTTGATCTTTTAATAACAATTGGTTCTTGAATATTCTAGTTCTGCCATAGAGGAGAGATTAAAATTTGGACTTCCTGATTCTCAGATCACTGTGCTGTGTACTGGACTGAGCCTACCACCACCTTGCAGTGTAGATACTTTTTTTTTTTTTTCCCCCTTTGGGTTTTTTCCTCCTCTTTTGCCTCGAAAGTTTACAGAGTTTTTTAATTCTCATGTTCACCACGATTGTGAACTAACACTTCACAGAAAACCAGTACTGTTGCACCAACCTTGTCTCATGTAGCAAGTTCAGAGATCTGTTCAGTCTACCTGGGCTTTGCCAATATGTGTGGATCCCAGATCGCTCTGTAGTCTGTTCATCTTCCAGAATAAGTGCTTATATGAAGTGATGTCCGCCACGATCGTACGTCAGTTTTCTGATCCTTCTTGGGATCAGTTTTAATGTACTGATTGCAAAATGAAGGCTGTTGCGGTCCACTTACTCCAGTGCCTTGAACTGTTTAAAACTCATGTTGCAAATACAATTCCTACTTGTAATTATTTTACTGCTTGATCAAAAGTAAGTTGCCCTGCAGCACTTCTACTCAGCAGGCCATGCTTGAATGATTATTAGATTAACTGTTAATTTTATTTTTAAAACTTAATATCTTCTGAAAAGAGCTCACAGCATGCGTTCTTCTGGTGCTGTGTTGGTTTCTGAGTCATTTTGCAGCCTGGTTCTGTCCTGCAAGGCCTGTAAGTCATAACCTGCTAGTTCTGGACCTTTGCAAGGCAATGCAGTGGCTACTGAAATTATTCTCAATGCACCAGGAATTCTTCTTGCTTGTAATAAGAGCAGAACGTGAAACATTATCCACAGTGAGCTAATGTACCACTTGCCTCTCAAAATTTTACTGACTGTCGTTGTGACCTGGAAAAAGGTTGATTTGGAGCAACAAATGTAACGATCAATAGTTGCAGCTGAAAGGTGGGAAGCGGCATGTCACAAAAAGTTGAAGATCTCTGTTTCGTTATCGCTCTTTAAAAACAAACAATCAAAAAGAGGCAAATATTTCTGTAACCATAGAATGTCCAGTTGCAACAGTATCACCCTTCCCCCTTGGTGTGTCCCAGCTTTAGGGATGCAAGCAGATCCCTGCGCAGTTGTCCTTTATCAGTGAAACGTTGCCAAATTTCTGTTGCATTGCTGCAGCTGTGCAGCAGAACAGGGCTTTACTATGCAGTGGTGTGGGACAGGAAGAGGAGAAGCTGTGTATGTACCTAGATCTGGATGCTTGCTTATCGGAGATGTTTCTGTTGTATCCCCAACTGCAGCCCACAACAGTTCTGAATACAGTAATTTTGGAGAGAGGAGTACAAATGCTTCAGATTGGTTCTTGCTGTGGGTTTATTCATCCCCAAAATTTTGGTTGGTGTCACTCTGAACTTTCAAAGTTCAATCAATTTGTGTAGCTGGATTCAAGTTAGTACAGTTTAGCTTTCAGGAAGGTAAAAGTTAGTTCTGTGCCCACACACTTGAACCCCTTTATGCTTCTATCTGATCCATCTCAAGCATGAACTACCCTGCTTGTTTCATCTGATGCAGCATAACTGGCAGAGGAATGAGCAAAATGACTTTATTGGCCTGTGCACAGCGGGAGGGCTGTAACTATAGATGCCGTGCAAGTTGGCATGAGCCCTGCTCCTTAGTCACAGGCATTCCTTTCCTGGTAGATGCCACAAAGCAGACTGCTGGACTATGTGCTAGCAAGATAAACAACCCCTTTGTTATCAAGCAGCCCCAGTGCCGTCAACAGAAGGGCTTCAGGGAGGATTTAACAGAATCATACATGTTTTTATCAAACCAGCACCTGAATGTTGTGTGTACAAATGGAACAATAATTTGACATCACTGATCTGTAGGCAGCTCGAATCCTCTGTTCGCTGTACTTTCTTCTGTTCCAGCTGCAACAGCCTCTTAGAGCTGCCTCGCTCTGAACACGCTGCTATTTTCAAGCAGCATTGGCTATTTATTGGGTTTTTGCCTACCAGACAGACGGGCATGTGAAGCAGTGTGCCCTCAATGGCAGCTCCCTCCCTGTCTGCAGCCCGAGACTGAGCCTGCTCTGATCTGCTGCTGCCTTGCCCTGGGTTTCTCAGCCAGGACTCCTGCATCAAAACACTCCCCAGTAAAGCCAAAGGAAGCTGGTACTGTTGCTTCAGTTAAAAAGGGAGAGAAGGAAAGTCATAGGACAGATATGTGCTGAGTTTGGAAATCAGAGTGAGTGAAGTACAGTAACTCGGACAGCGGTGGACTTGCACAAACCTGGGTTCGTTTGGTTGGTGTTTGGCAACTGCTGTTGCTGAGCCACACTGGCATCTTACTTGCTTTTTCCTAACTTAGACAACTAAGCTGAGTTGTTTGTACTCTGTACAGCACTGCATTCTGCCTCAAATATAAGAAAGGGCAGAGAGGGAAGCATTGGTATTTCTTTTCTTATTTCATTGTTTTTACCTTAATTTTCCTGGGAAGTGGCTGCGTGCATATTTAGAGCAAGTATATTGCACCTTGAATACGATGAACAGTGCTACCCCATTTCCTTTATTTGCACAGACTAATCATTAATGGGAAACATGATGGGAAAAGGTGTATTCTCATTTACAGGTTTAAATTTAACTTTTAACATGTTTAAGAGTTAATGTCCATAGTTGCATGGTTGCCATTACTAACCAGTAGTTATCAGTGACATCTGGAGATGACGTGTTTCTGATGACAAGGTACAGGCCCAGCCCGTTCCCACAGGAGGGACACCCGTGCCAGCCCAGTGACAGCTACCTTGCTGTGGAGGCTGTCCCTCTGGGAAAGGTGGGAGCACCTCACAGCAGCATCTTGTTGCTACAGATAGTGAAATTCCCAGCTTGTCACTTTGCAGACAGTACAGTTCACGGGGTATTAGTGCTAATGTTAAATACCTGAGGTGACACGCTGAATTTTGCATTTGGCTGCAGGAAGGAGTTTGCTTGGTGTGGGTTGGGTAACACACCAAATTGAGCTGCAGTTATTTCTGACAATTCATACTTCTCTCTTTTGTTTCCACACCCCACCCCAACTCCCATGCTGAAGGACTACGAAGCTTTCTTTGAAGCGCGAGAGAACAATGCAGTATATGCATTTTTAGGGTTGACTGCACCACCTGGTTCAAAGGTAGGTGTACATATTTCTCACATGGAACACAACCTGTATGTTACACCTGGTTCTTCTCTGCTTATAGTAGGATACTTTTGTGTGTTCTCTGACTGCCCCAATCAGTCTACCTCCTAGTCTGATGTTCAGTCTCCAGAGACTAACTTTCACGCTTTAACATTGCAGCAACACACCGTTGTTACATGCTGGTTTATTTGGAGGATGCTGTGTTCCCTGGTGGCGTTTTCCACCCCCTCCTCCTACCAGAAAAGTTCAAGTGTTTGGTACAGATGCTTTTTTGGTATCCTCACTGCAGAGCCATGATGCTCCTTTTTAAGTTAATGGAAAAGCTTTTGTTGCTTTGGAAAGAAGATCTGGGTCAAGCTTTGGAAAGATGATCTGGGTCAAGCTATTCACTAGTAATAATTGTCTCTTACTAGTGTTACCATTGGTTTTTTTAATTTTTTTTTTTATTGTACACGCTTGGAATAAGTCAGAGTAGTTAGTATTTGCACTGAAGAATGCACAAGAAATCTAGGTGAAAAAACTTGTCACAAAACTGAAGAGTTATTTCAGTTCAGTGAAAAAACTTCATGCATCTGAAGTTTTGAAGATTTTTGTACTAGAAAATACTTTGAAACCAGAGTCACTGTTTTTGAAAGAATGTGGTCTTGCTTCAGAGTAATTTTTGTCTCCAGCTTGTTATCTGAAGACTTGTTTCCCTTTGCCAATTACAAACTGGGTTGCTGCTTTGTGGATGCAATGGGCTGGAATTCTCCCTTTGATTTTGATAGGATGGGACAAGCCTGCTTTGTACGTTTCACTTAGCAGCAGCAGGATCCTCCAGGTCAATTCCAGATTTCTTGTTCCAATGGATAAACATGCCATTTCCTTTCAACTTCATTCATGTAAGAGTTGAAGGTCATGCTGTGCACATCACTAAGAGACCTAATTTTAAAGGTGGATGATGACCCACCAGCAGTGAGCAGTAAAAGTTATAGGTCAGACTGAAGCAGTTTTGGGAGCCAAACTAATTTCTAGCATTAGCTCTGCTAGTGTGAATGGTGAAACTCTGCCTCGTACAGAGTTTCAGAGAGCAAAACCTGTGATATGTGTCCTAGTATCATGGGTCACCAGTGTCCGAAGGCCAGCTGCACACAGTGCAATAGTCACGTTAATCTTATTAAAGTTACTTGGAACATCTGTGTGGCACTGCACGAGAGTATGCAGGATGGAGCCAAGGAGTGAGAAAGCAGCCCTGAGACCATGGGATGCAGGAAGGCTCATGCATTTCCCCTCACAGTCGAGATCTGGGAAGTGCAGTGGTGCTGGGGAGCAGTTGCTGCTGTAATGAATCAGGTTATCTGTCTCTGTAATGTTTACAAACATTCCTGCTTACTTAACCTGCCAGACTGCAGAAGCAGTCTGCATGGCTAGTAGTTGCTCTGATTCTGTCCTCAGGGATGCTCGGAGTCCGTCCTCACCCGAGTTAAGGTGAGGTTTAAAAAGAAATGTAGTGCAGTTCTTCTCTGCTGCATTTCCGTATTACTTGCTGCAACTTGGGGAGGTGCGTTTGAGCTGATGAGGATAACCTTTGCATAAGTGACCTTGTACCCAGTGCTGTTGGTCTGACTTCTGGTATCTGTCCCACAATTACACGATGTCAAATCAAGCTGATTGCGTGCTGCTGAGGAGGAGAAACTGATTTGTAGATGCTGAAATTGGTATTTACAGAATAGCTCCGTGCAGCTTGCATATAATATTGTCGTTAATAACATTGCACCTGCGTATGCTGCTACAGAAAATGGAAGGAGTCTGGGATCAACCTGTGTGTGATTGCAAGAGAGGACCTCAACAGCAAACCTCCATTAAATGTCATTATGAGAGATCTGGAAAGATAGTTGACTCTGAACACAAAGGTCCAGTATTAACGCTACCAAGAAGGGCTCAGGAGTGAGCATGGGAAATGCAAGTAACTGTTCACTGGGCCTGGTGGTTTGGTTTGTGCTTTGGGCACTGAGAGTGCAACTGGGCTGACAAACCCAGGGAAAGGGTGGCGTTCAGTTTATCTTAAATATACCTACTTCAAGCAGTATGGGTGGGCTTTAAAGGGAGAGGATTTTGTGGGTTAAAGGCTGTGATGTAAGGACTGAGAACATGCTCAGTGAGGGGCCTTGAGGGAGAAATAAGGACAAGTTTGAAAGAGGGATGGTGTCAGATCCGAAGAGCTGAGGCTTTCCCAGGTAACGTGCAGGAGCACGCCCAAGGAAATTTTCAGGTTTTGAGTGAAAAATTTGAGTTTGACCTTCAAGACAAATAGGTTCGCATGCTCTTTGAGATACTTGTACCCATTTCCCTGGTGATGAGGGAGATACCAGGAATCCTCTCCAGCTTACCAGTGCCTGTTTTGAAGACAAGTACCTTGTCTTTTGTTGCATTTTGTTGCATTTTCTGGAGGAAAAAAAAAAAAAAGAGCTGGATGTCACTTCTGTAGTGCCCAATGGAGTTGTTACAAAGCCAAAGGAACAATCTCCTCTTTCTTACCTTGCAAAGAATCACATTGTCCTTTAGAGAATATCAAACATCCTTGTTTTTTCCAGGCTTTCTAGTTCTTTTTAATCTTTCCTTCGTTCTTCCCCTGCCTTTTCTGCCATGAATAGATAGGATGCCCTCACATGAGCAGCATGGGTGTGCGGTGATGTCCCGGGCTCTGCTCTTTGACCTGCGACGTGCAGCCAGAGAAGCAGAGCGCAGGCCAGGAGCACAGCAGACCTGAGCCAGCGGTCTGCGCGAGGCTGTTCCCACGCCCCTGGGTTGAGAGGCAGCACAATGCGAGGCGCTTGGGCAGGTAGCCAGGAAAACCAGAGTGATCCACCATGCCTAAGATAAGGGAGATATGCATGGTACTTCCTGCCCTGCAGGCTGCGGTCACCCTCTGTGTCCCCTCTTTTACAAGTCTCACAGGCTTCTGGGAAATTCCCTTCTTAGTCCTTCCTCCTCTTGTTTTTTATTTGTTTAGCATACTGGCTTATGTTAGCAGTTATTGAGTCTGTTATTGTCAGTATTTCTATGCAGTCGCAAAAGCAAACAACTCCATTATATGGAAGTTGTTTAGCAGATGTTGAACTTTTTCCTTTAAAATAAATCAACTGTCCACCCTGAAGTGCTACAGTGGGACTCTGTTCATCTTCTTGTAGGCCATGTTGCTGCTAACAGGTAATAAATTAATCTTCAGTAACAAGTACACTTGTAGAAACCATCTTCCGAAAAAAAATCCTTTTGTATTTCTTCTGTTGTCATTGCTCCCGTTTGTGACCATCTTACAAAGGCTAAAAGAAAACTGCAAAATGCAGGCTGTTATTTTCTAATGTTCCTTCTGAAACATCCTGAGAATTGTTAAGAGGTTATCTGGTATGTCTGCTAAACTGCTTTAGCTGTTCCTTCGTCTCAGAAGCTTCATAGGGATGTTTTCATGTAGCTGAAGGCACCTTGAAGAGGTGTGGGTTGGGAGCCCTGGGCATGGGGAGCTGGTGGCAGGCAGGAGCTCCCCAGGGAGCACATCCTGCTCAGGCTCGCTTGCCTCTGCAGCAGGGAGCTGGCACATTACTCAGCAACGCGTGTGCCAGGACAGACCTGCTGCCAGCCCGGGACAGGTCTCACGCAGTGGCCTTGTGCTGGAGCGGCTCCGGGCTGCGTCTGCCCAAGGACTGGCAGGCTGCTCTGATCACTGTTCTGGAAGGCAAAAGCAAAACGCTGGCTTTTGGCTGTTTGATAGGGTTTGGTTCAGAAAGTAAAGTGCATCTCTGCTGAGACCTTTTTTTTTTTTTTTTTATGTGGGGTCTTTTATTAATTAAGAATTCATTTTCCATTTAACCATAGTTCTTTAAATAATCTTTGATCTCTAAATAGTTCTTGTGTCCTAATGTGAAATGAGGCATCACTTGTTACATCTGATCTTCCTTTGTTTTAAACTTCTATGGTCAAAACCGGCTGTGGGCACAGGCTGGAATATTCCTGTAGGTCCTACTTGAGCTAGCTCAGAATTGGGGCTAAAGGCAGCACCGTATGGGCCTTGTTTTATAATGTCATCACAGGCAGCGAGGTCTCTCTACTGAGTTGGGTTCAGTGCTACTTACTTCTTAATCACATACTGCTGCAGTTTTTGTTACATCATATACAAACACAGGTATGTAGACTCATAAAGTACTAATATGTGTAATTCTCTTCTGCCGTTTCAGGAAGCTGAAGCACTGGCAAAGCAGCAAGCATGAATTTCAACTGCCTTAACTGTTCTGTAAAGGGAATTTCCACAGCTTTTTATAAAATAGTACAATTGTCTGCTTCAAGAAACGTAGATGTAATTTCTAACATATGATTGGTGCTTGCAGCATTCACCATACATAACACAGATTTGAACACAAGATGAAAATGTGAACATAAAGGTAGAGAGCATGGAGTGTATTATTACAAAGTTGGAAGCATAGGAAACTGAAGCAATTAAGACATGAATGATTTCCATGTAGTTTAAACTGTCTTGGCAATCCGTCCATTTTGTGTAAACTTAAAGAAACTATTTTAGTACTAATAATACAGATGGGGTTATACCTAGAGGTCCAACTATTTAAAATATGGAAAACAGCATCTAAACCCTTGTCAGATACTAACTTTAGTGCCTGAGTTGCCTCAAAAATGTTACTGAATTACACAGTAATTCTTCAGTGTCTTTTCTGGTTTCAGATGAAATTGTAGGTAGTATTGTGTAGTACAGCCATTGTAGTCACTTTTGGAAGTTGTGTTTGTTCTTTTGTAGAATGGATATTTAAGATTTGTATTGTAACACACTGTACAGATGATTAAAACAAAAATGCCATGTAGTTCTCATCTAAGTGATCCATGTGGGCTCTTGACAAAAAGGGATTTCAGCAATGGACAGCCTTTGCATTGGCAAGTTCATCACCCAGCTGCCTATGCATGACTCAGTGACCTGTCTGTGTGCAAGATTCAGCCACATATGCGCTAATTCCCAGGCAACGTTGCAAATAAGCCAAAACGGCCAGAAATGGCATTTCCTTACCTGTGTAAGGGTGAAAGCCTTTAATGTATTTCTCTGCAAAAATACCAGTTCACACTGCTTATAGCATTAGGCATATTACTGCATGTTCAAGTAGTCATTAGATTCATACAGCATTTTTTCAAATGAGGAAATGTTTGAATAGTGAGAACTATTGTAATTAAGCAAGACTTCTTAAGGCTTAAAAACTTTTTTTTCCATTGTTATTGCCATATCATGAAGCTGTTACAGGAATTGCAAATCTATTAAAATGTCTTGTATTGGTGAATTTACCACGTGCAATATTAACCTGTCGGTTCCCCCAGTGCTTGTGAGAATAGCATGTATTTCTTGGCTATATTCTACAAAAATAGAAATAACTGCAAGTGCTCTGAAGGGTAAGAAAAAGGTTTTAAAAGTGTGTGGGTCATTTAAAATGAGTTTGCACCACATTAATGTACTTATTCCCCAAAAGCATCAAAACACAGTAAGAAAGATAATTAGTTCTTGCTATAGTTAAAGGACCATTCTAATAGCTCTGTGCATACATACCTTGCTTTTTTTTTTGCTTTATGACAACAGAAGCAGGTGGTACAGATCAGAGAAAGCCTGCAACGCATCATTGCTATTTGGTTATTTTACACTGATGCTGTAAAATGTATACAGAGCTTTTTAAATACTTTCTGAAACAGAGTACAGTTCATAGTTTTTCAGGCTGAAATTAGGAAGCGGATAAAAGTAAAAACTTATGTTTACAAATGTGTTCCAAAGTGCAGTAATCGAGTGCTTCCCTCGCCAACATTTCTTAGGGGCTTTTGCTCCACTTTTGTTCACTATAACTGATGATTTTGTCAACATTTGTTAGAAGAGAAATGCAACTAGTTGCTTTGGTAGGAGAGCAGCTCTGCTTCTACACAGCTTGTGATGAAACAGTCACAGACGTCCAAGAGAGCAGGATCAAGCATGGAGCCAAATTCCTTAAAATTACATTTAATTGATGTTTTATCTTTGCTGATTTGGGAGCCTGGGAGTCAGTTTGAGGCTTGTGCTTACAAAAGCCAGCGCAGTACCACAAGGGATAGATTACTGTTGCCTTACCTTCAAGATTTAACACATGCATTTGTGCTTTTTCATTAACAGGCTTTATCAGTAATTACTGCAATTTTGTGAAATTTATTTGTAAGATCTTTTGGGGATGGAAGCTAAGTTACGTTTTAAATCCATTGTCTGGTTTTTGTTGTTTGTTCTGATTTAGTCTTTCCCAGACGAGGTGATTTTTCTTTCTTAATATTGGCTTTGTCTTTCTCTGTGTCTAAACTAGTGGTCAAATTTTTGAGAAAGTAAGAATACTAAGTGAAGTCTTGCGGAGAAATTGGAATTTGACACACAGGTCGCTATACTCATGCCAATTTGCTGCGTTTCCTGTGTAAGGAAAGTATGGGGTAAGCTTTGTGAATTACAGTAATTATTTTGGAGCAGCTGTAATTGAAAGTTGCTGCCAAATTCTGTCAGTTCAGCGACCCAAAACATTCTGAAACTCGGTCAATCTCTGTTTCTGATGGTCAAGAAAATTGCCGAGTTTAAGAAAGCAGAGTCACTTCCCTCGTCTGGTCTCCCCCCTTGCCATATGGTAGCGTTCAAACTGTATCAGCATTCCTAAGAAAGCTCTGTTGAGACAGACTGAATTATTTCTTTGTCTGGGGAACAAGGCACCGACACAAACTGAAAAACACCGAAAGTAGCTCTTTGTTGTGGGACTGCTTGTAAAACTTGCATTCATTTTGATGCGGATATCTTGCATGAATTTAGGAGTGCTAGGAATCTGTTGCCTATATGCTGGTTTTCTGTTTCCTATACCTGTGTTAGTTTAATGATGGGCACAAGAACTGAGTTTGTTCTTTTTTTTCTTTCTCCTCCCCCACCCCCCCCCCCATGTAGAAGGCAGGCATTGAGGATTTAACCTGTATATTAACCATTCCTTTATCATTCCAATAAAACTGTTTTAGAGTGCTTTCTGACATGATTTACTTGTTTGCATGTTTTGTTCATGGTTTGAGGTGGTCCCCTAAGTTGAACGGAGTTTTCAAATGAAAATTTTTTTAAAAGTACAGGATCTATTCAACAGAGCGAACATAATGCATCTGCTGCTGCTGCATGTGAACTCTCTTGGGTTGGATCTCTCACCTGTTGCAACTAATGGGTGTTGATTACGTCAGCTACACCTACCCAAAATAGTCATTGGAGGTTTGGGGGGTTTTGGGAGAGCGCTGACTACACTCCCTAATTAACCCGTTTTTCCTGCTCTTGCCCCAAGGCAGGTACAAACTGAAAGTGGACAGGGCAAATCGGCTTCGCCCCATGCCTGCAGAGCTTGCCAAACAGTCTCAGTTGCTTTTTTTGCAATGTGTAATTAATTAGCTTTATGCTCACAGCGGGGAAACTATGTTATTTAGTATCTGTGTTGCCAGAGGGCAGTGTAGGAAAATTTTTTTTACTAAAACTATTCACTTTTACCTCTATTTGGCTGGTAGATCCAGCCAGGTGCATTCTTTTTAAGCTTTGCACCACCTACTACATCTGTAGAGCTACGGAAGGTGCATCCTCAGCTCCTAAACTGCACTAGGATTGACCTGCCCAAATCCCAGACTTCAATTCACATCCTCTGAAGGAAACCAATACCTTAGTTCTTTAAAGAGTGGTTTCAAAAAAGCTGCTTGTTTTGCCATTTGTAGGATCAACTTTTTTCTCTCTGACCACCTCAAGCACAACCGAGAACTGTCAGTTACACCGATGTCATCTAATGGTGTTTGTGGCTTGTCTCTCATGCTTAATTGCCCTTCTTCAGTGTCTTAAAAAATGGTCCATAATGTAAGATAGGGAAAAGGGCTTTTGATGCCATTTCTAAATCACGGGTAATCCCATTTACTTTCCTTGTATATGCACTTCACTTGTGTAACTCAGAAAAATCTCTGGTTTTCCTGTTTATAAAAAAAAGTCTTAAAAAGCCCAATTTGTTATTCATTAATGTAAAGCTCAATACAAATACTTTTCAGAAATCTGTTTGAAAAACAAACCACGTGTGCGCATATGTTTACTTGCTGTTTCAGTTTACAATGGTGTGCACTGTAATAAACTTTTCTACCAACTAATGTGGGATTTCATTAATTTCTTGTTTAATATTCTTAATCAATATGACATGGAACATTCTGTAAAGTCTGATTGTATCGTTCAGCTCCTGTTGCGTGGATTTCACATACGAGAAGTGTCTTGCAATACAAACTGGAGGCGTGCATAGTGGGGATGGGTGCCTGCTAGCCCCTTTCTGAAGACTCTTCGTTCAGCAGGGCAGCTCAGTTACCTTCACAAGGCCCAGAATGTGTTACCGTGAGGTACAGTTGCAGTCAGCACAAGTAGGTAACAAGTCGCTCTTGAGCACCTCGATTGCTGGTAGGAGGTTGTGTGTATTATGTGTGTGTGTGTATACATATATATACACACACACTGTAAGTAAAGATCTGTTCTGTGGCTTGGTTTTCTGTTTGGGTTTATTTTTTTAACATTAGAAAAAAGTATTGGCCAGTCCTGTGCACTCAGGCACACAGTTCGAGAAATACAAAAAAAGACTTGCGAAGCACAACGTAATTTTTTTGGACTAATTCTATCAATGTAATAATAGATTCAGACTGATCGGTAACCTGTGTTAAGAACTTTTACCAGACCAGATCCCTCCTGTGTTTTCCCCATTATGGTAAGAGAATTTTAATAGCCAATTTAAAAAGAAACTCGAGACAGCTCATTACCTGGGACCAAGCCATTAAAGTTTCCTGACTTAGCGTTTTCCTCTTTTGCCATTCTTGCTTTTTCAGGATTTTTTGTGTGATGCAAATGCAACAGTGGGAGAGCCTGCACAATACTGCCTAGAGAGGTATTCTGTGTTTGCATCTCCCCAGCCTCTGATGTCGAGCTGGTTCAAGGGGAAAGCAGAAAACGAAGGCATGTACTCGTTGCTCCCATCCATACAGCCCATTTCTGATCCGAGTACTGGCACTGCATTTCTTCCGTGTTACTTTCTTTTCCCCTTTGTCACCGGGATCATGACAGCATCTGCACTTGTTCTGGAAATGGATTACACTTAGTGTAGAAAAAAAAATGATCCATGAAACGCACCTGAATTTGTACCTACACAAAATAATCCCACTCAAATGACTTGTACTGAGCTTCCCACAGAAGTATTCTGTGATTTGTCTAAATTATGTGATCTTGGTAGAATGTTTTAGATTTCAAAATTGTTAATAATGAACTTTTCAAAGTTTATCAGTAACAATTTTGAACTGTTAGTAAACTTTTGGAAAAACTTTGGAAAATGCAATAGGATTCTAAAAGTCAGCTTAAAGCGATGAAGTAGAAATCACTCTTGGTACAGGAGGTGAGCACTGTTGCTGTAAATAATGAGTACTCCATGTAAAATACGTGTAGTATGCTGCATTTGTGGAGTATCAGAATTGGTTCTATCTACAGCAATCCCTTCTCTCAGGTTGGTTTATTGAAGGCATCTTCAGGAACGTTGAGACTTCCATTTTCAGTCACTTGGTGTAACGTCTCAAAATCCTTTAAAAAAACCCACAACCAGCAACATCATTAATATAACGTCAACTGCAGTACAATTCCCCTCTCACTCCAGTCCCTTTTCGAGCCCTCTCCCAGCACGCAGGGCAGGTTATTTGTCGTTTATGCAAACAGAACTGGACCAGGCACCGGCATTAAACCCGGATTCGCGGCCGCCGGGGCCGCCCTTCCCACCGCCTCCGGCTGCGGGGCCCGGGCCCTCACCCGCCCGCAGGCCGGGGAACTCGCCCCGCTGCTCGGTGGCGCCCAGCCCCGAGTGCCTGCGGCCTCCCCTGCCGTGCCGGGGTTCGGGCTGGGCCGAGCGGCCGGGGGTTCGCCCCCCCCCGCGTCCCCGCCGGGGGAACAGACCGTCATGGCGGCCGCGTCCCCCCACCGGCCGCCGCCTCGTGGCGTTGCTGCGGCGGCAACCAACCGCCATACAGCGACCGGGCCCCGCCTTCCCGATTGGCCGCTCCTCCTGTCAGTCAGCGTGAAGACCCGCCCTCCCTCGGCGCTGGGGCGGCACGGCGGGAGCGGGGTGGGCGCGGGCGGCCTGTTCCGTTACCGTGAGGCGTGCGGGGGCCCGGGGCGGCCATCGCTGCGGCAGGCGGCCCCGCCGCCGGGAACGCCGCTCTCCCACTCCTCTCCGCAGCGTTGTCCCGGCGGCGGCCTCGCCGAGCGCGGGCCGCCGCCCTCCCCTCGGCGCCGGGGCCTGCCGCAGCTGTGCGGCCCGGGGGAGGCGCTCCGGACCCGCCTCCCCGCGGCCTTGGCTCCCCGCGGCCCCGCCGCGCCTCCCGCCCGCCGCGGTGTGGGGGGCTGGGCTGCGCTGCGCTGTGTTCGCGAAGCACTGCGGCCTCCCGGAGCGGCGGCCGGCCGAAAGGCCGGGGGTGCCGGCAGGTGGCGGCGCAGGCCCGCGGTGCGGCCGGGCGGGGCCGGGGCTGCGCTCCGTGCATCGGGCACGGGAGGCGGCGCCGAGGAGCGGCGGTGGGGCGGGCGCGTGTCCGGGACATGTGCCCGGGAGCCGCTGTGCCGGGGCGTGTGGGCTGCGGAGAGCTCGGGGCTGCTGAGATGGAGTCCTGCTGCTGCGAGTGGCAAAGCCTTGCAACAGCTGTGCTGGGGAGCAGCGACCTCAGCAGCTGCTGCTTCACCGCCACTCGTGCGTCAGACTCCGTGTCTGGGCCGAAGTCGGGGGCGTTGCGTACGTGCTGCTGTATTTCAGAAATGTGACAAGTGCGTGTGGTAATACACACTGCTATATTAGTTTTTTCCCTATACATGAATGATGCAGTCAAATATTTTTTTTTCCTTATACATTCTCCTTTAAGTTCAGCCTCGGGATTCAGACGTGCTTGTCTTGCTGACTGGCTGCAGTTGTTTCCAGCTTCTGAAATAACTTTGGTTCTGCCTTGCTCTGGTTTTATTTTTGTAATATTTCTATTTATTTTTGGTAAGATCTTACTAACAGAAACACATTGGCAAGATCTTATTGATAGAAATGCATTCATTTCCTTGCATATTGATGCATTTGACACCTGAGTACAACTGAAATGAAAGGTGACTTGTTTTTAATCACTCAAGACTAATTACCTAATTTGATTTCTTCCTCTCCCTCTCTCTGTTACTTTTGTGTTTTGCTGAAACTACCTCGCAGAAAACACCACCACAGCTGGCACTAATTACAAGCTCAGTGAAGGAGGCAAGATTTAAAACTACATGGAATTTGAACCACCCTGTTTTCTGCCCTCCAAGACTGGGGCAGGAGTACTCTGTTGAAGTCACAGCCCCAACTAGCATGCAGAAGAAATGAATGATGTGAGGTGATTAAAAATAATTTTAAACAACTTTTAAATATGAAATCAGTTTTATACAAATTCAGTGGGCCTGAAAATGGCTTTCATTCTGGCTCTGTAAAACCAGAAGTCTTTTTTGTGAAATACAGGTGATAAGGAGGGAAGAGGAATAATTTTAGAGACTTCATTAGACCTATGTGGTCATAGTTATATCAAACCTTACATTAATTCATTTCTAAGACTCATCATTATTTAATTGCCAAAACATGTTGCACGATGGGTTGCAATCAGAATGTTGTTGTAATGTTATCTTTGCACTCTAGTTTTATTTTGCATTTGTGTCTTCATATCACTACATTAAATGGTGTCTTTTTAAGATCTTTTGTCCAGTACTTGGATGAGATTCAGCTTCTGATTTATTTATTTTTTTATCTGCAAATAAGGAAATTTAGAAAGGCATCAACAGAAAGTGTTCAAACTGTGGACTGGATCTGGTGCTGGGCGAGTGGTGTGGCTGGGTGCATGAGCTCAGCCTCAGCTTGTGGGAGGACACGCTAGCAATGCCATGGGGGCATGTCTGACATGCCATTGAGATGGGGTTAATTTCTGAGCCCAGAGAAAGTGGCTTTGGTCAATGAGCAACAGTGATCGTCCACAGCTGTCTGATTGCTACTGCTTTCAGAGGCAGATTCTCGTATTTGTGTTTTCTAGACAAATGATATTTCATCAAAATCTTGATGAAACAAAGTTGTCAACTGCTTCCCCATCAGAAGAAGGTCACAAGACTATTAATTAACTTATTGTTTCAAAAGGGGAAATTATGTAAATAACATCGCCTCTGTAAATCAGGTGGACATTAGAACAAAACTGAACTTCTGTAGATGGAAATGTTTAGAGGAATTGTTTCAGTTTTGAACAGCCTGGCAAAGTACAGGCACTCTGATCCTTTAGTAGTCTTTGTTGGTTTTAAATGACATTATGGCAGTTAGCAACTCATCAGCGTTGCACCACAATCGGAAACATCTCTTTTTTTTTTTTTTTTTTTTTAACATCCTCTTTTAGATCTAGTGTCACTTTGTATTCAAAACCCACTCACTTTTCCAGTGGGATCACTTCTGTTTTAAAAGGGAAAAAATGGGGAACTAAATCATGTGTATGGAAGGTTTTTTTCCACATAGACAGCAGTAAAGAAAGAGTATGTAAGAATCTATTCTCTTACAGCAGCTGTAGTAGGAGAGTTCTGGGCTATGTGATTATCTGCCTCTCTCACCCGACTAGGATCGGTAAGTCTGAGCTTTTTGTGCCTTTAAAAAATTTCTTATGCTTTGTTCCAGAATGCAGACACTATTTAATTTTTTTTAAAGACAGCAGTTTTGCTAAGACTGCCACGTTTTAGCTCTACACTAGCACTATGAGCATTTTCAAAGCAAAATTATTTATCATGTAAGGGTCTAGGTACCTGTGTCCTGCTTTTCAGAAGCAAATGAGGCATGCAGCATTGCAAATTCCATTGAGGTTCAGCAAGACTTAGACTGCCAAGTACTGTTGTCTCTTTTGAAAACGCACTTGATTTCCTAAATGCCTTAAATGCTTAAGAAAATGTTGTCCTGCTTTTTACATATGTAAATGATTCTGTCGAGAAACAGTTATGCTAATGTAACAGGCAGGGCATGGTGTACTGCCTTTCTTGTCTGCTTTGGTCTCCCTTGCAAACATATCGCAATTTCAGTGTTACCTTCAGCTTCAGGGAGGGAACAGTGCCATTCAAGCTACAAAAAAACCCCGAAAAAGAAAAAGCCAAACGGTTGTACTGTGGCAATGTGTAAATTTAGAAGAGAAGTCGAGAAATTCCATCTCTCGAGTAATTGGAGTTTTAGAACTGGGATTAAAAATAAATGACCCTGTGCATCAAGTTTTGTTGCAAAACAAATAAGCTAGAGTATATGGTTTGGTTGCTGATAGAAGCAAATGAGTTGAGTGAGGAGGATCTTTCTGGTTATATATCAGATATCGTATTAAATTTGCAGTGGTTTCGTTTGTGCACGGAACTATCTAGTGACTGGCATGGCATTACTACTGATGTGAATTGCCAGCACTGCGAAAAGTATTGAGCCTTAGCTGTCCCTGATATAAGCAGCGTTTCTGGTGAATTTCAAACAGCGTGTCAGTACATCAAGTTGTTTGGGAGAATAAATAAAACTTCAGTAAAACTGCCTCATCCCTTGCCTCCCCTGTTCCAAACCATGAGAGGTGTGTGAAGGTATTTCAGAGATTACGAAGAGATTAAAAAGTCATTTGAAGAACAGAGAGGTTTTCTTGTGTTGACCTTTCCCAGTCCTCTGTAAGAGGAGTGGTGATGATCTTTTCCTGAGAGAGTCTAGGTCGGACTTGACTCTGAAGGGAAAGATTCCCATTGATTTTAACGGTAAGCAAATTGAGAAGGAATGATAAGGAATAATTAACTGTAGCAGATTATTTTGAGACATATTGGCTAGCCTTTAATTATTCATGTGCATTTAGTGTAACTGTGGAGCCTGTAGATACAGAAACATACTACTCATCACTTCACTATTAGGGAAGACAAACTAACTATATCTTTAAAAATCATCATTAAGAGGAACTCTAAAAACATTTGCGTATGTGAATTGCATTTTGGATGCAGTTTTATTAGGCCTGAAGAACTATCGGCATCTTTTGAAGATCCTTGGCACCTTGCAGGAGGGCTCAGGCCAATTCAGAGTCAACCTCTATGTCTGAATTTGATCTTGATTTCCTTCCTGTGTCACCTCTTTGGCTCTTAGAAATTGTTGTCTTTCAATGGAAAATCTTGATTTGCAACTGTTGGTAGTGATATAGACAAGTAAACTAATCTTGCTGATTTTTGTAGCTTTTCAACTAGCCACAATGCAGAAGAGATACTTAGGAACAGAAGTGATACTACAGATGAAAAACCTGGTTAGTGCCCTTTCTGTGTCTTCGGAATTACTTTTGTTGACATGGTATAGAGGTTAAAATTGTAGAAAATAAAGACTGTAATTTTCCTTTTTCTCTAAAATATGAAAGGTGCGTTGTTCATTTTTTATTATTATTCCTCTTTGTCCAAATATGTTTGAGATACTCTGCCTGCCTGTCCTTCACTCACAGGACCACATGGAACTCTGGTGATTAGACTGTTGCTCACGCTTGTCGTCATGCTGGCAGAAGGCATCTTAACCAGCCTCATCTACAAAGAAAGCTGTCATCAAGATAAACCTCGCAGATCTCATGCATCCAGAAAGGCTGAAGAGGGAATTTGGAGACAGAAACTTGTAGACAAACCAAAAATTAAAGGCTTTGCTGATGGATGTGAGAAGCAGCGTGAGATCTCTGCTAGGGGTAGCAAAATGGAACACAGGGGTGGTCCTCAGGGGAGATGCATACAAGAGGTACCTCCAAAAGATCAGAAAACACTTGTTAAAGGAACTGTATCGCCAGCTTTACATATCCCCAAAAGAGAGCAAAATACTGAGCAGATGGACTTGTACAGATCCTGGTCATGCAACAGTATTTATCAAAACTATCCTGACTTACATATTGGGGGAGACCGTGTGGGGGGCCATACGTGTGATTCAGGTTGTGTTTTGGACCATGTGTGTGATGAACTTCCCGATGGCCCTGTTCTGCTGTCCATAGATATTCCTCTGGGGCCGTCCCCTCTGTGTGAGCATCCCGAAAAGCCCAATATAAAATCGCTGTGTGGAGATGAAGCTGGAGATAGGAGTATCATTCTCTGTGAGGAGCCTCTTTCAAACTCCGTGCTCAACAAGTACATGGAAACAAAAGTGGCAGAGCTCTATAAACAGTTTTTTGAAGAGAACTTGACCAGGTGTGGTTCTGTAACAAACCTCCTCACTTCCAGTTTGATACGGAATAACGTGTATCAGTTAAGCTTTCAGATATCACAGGAACAGAGTATAGAGACGTCAAAAGCCAGAGAAGTGCTCTTGCACTCTTTAGCTTTGTTTAGTTTGCACACAACCCATAGAAATAGCTCTGAATTTAGTACTCCAAGCTTACAGATCTCAAACCCAGCATGCATGAAAAAGAGTGGCAGGATGCAGTTTACATCGTGACTGATGTACTTAGCTGAAGAGATGAATGTGATTAGGAATGAATATTTCACTCTAAGAATTAGGTTGGGAAATGAAAACATTTACACACTACAGACTTTTTCAAATAAATATATTAAGGCTTAAACCATGCTTTGTTAGCAAAGGAAGTACAGGTCTCTACTTTTCTTCTAATAAAGAATTTGAAATTAATTTATCTCAAAAATGCTAGTCGGCTGTATTTTTATGTCCTTCTCCTAGGACCCTTGGCTTACTAATTGTAGTCATGTATCATCGGATTTATTTCTGCAAGACAAATCAATCAAGACGTGCTGGTAAAACTTTGCTCTGTGAGACTGAGCCAGCCAGTGAGAGTCACGTTGTCTATTTTGGACTTTGGGCTATAGAGTTGAAGGCCAAGTTTTGGATATTCAGGTTCAAATTTTGTTCCTTGAAAAGCTTGATCACAGTGGCTGAAAAAATGTTTCTTTGGTTTGAAAATCTTGTCAGCAGATGGAGGTGTTCAGGACTCTGGATTATTTTGTATATATTATCACACACAGGAAATATATCAACATGGCACATGAGTGCAGATGCCAATATTGTTGCATAGGTATGTTTGTACTGCATAGGTGGAGTATGTTACCATGAAAATCAAGGTGAAATTGTTGATCAACATTGTGAAAGTACTTAATTTTCTGTAATAAATGTTTTTGTTTTAAATAAATCCTGACCTTTTCAATGAAATCTGCACGGTTTTCTGTCAGTACATTGCTGGTTTATGTTCTATTTGCATTTTTAGTAAATGGACTCTGCTTTTATTTCCTTGGAAGTGAAGCACCTGCAGCCTCAGCAAGCTAAGACAACTGCAACATTCATGAAAAGCCAGTGCAAGCTTTCTTCACCTTGGTTTAGAAACTTAAATGCAGATTTTGATATGGAAACTTTGTTAAATTGCTTTCAAACTCATTGTCTTGCTTTTCTGTTAATTCTCAGTATTTCAACTGGAAATTAATCACTCTGTCACCAGTGTAAAATGATGAATTACTTAGGCTGCTACCTGGTCTGCAGAAGCTTTCTTCTGGTAAGGAAACCTCTTCCCTTGCACTGTGACTGGGTAGTTTGACATGCCTGCAGTTCTGAGTTTGCAGTCGTGAAATCCCAATCCAAAATCTAGCAACAAACTCTGTTTCTGTAAGTGTAAGCTTCCCAAATGCACGCTGGCATGCCAGTGACATCATTCTGCCTGGGTCCTGATGCCCCTCAAGGCACAGGTATGGGACACGGTGTAAAGCAGAGCTGCTTGGGGAAGCTTGCTCCGAAACAGCTAATGTAAACCCGAACCTTCCTTGCCTTTGAGACGCATCTTTTAAACTCTGATGCATAATACGCATTTTTTTACATGTTTGTCAACCCTCTTAAGAGAATGCAAAGGATCTGGTGATCTCTAGGTAATAATTCATCAAATGCAATTTTTTACATGTTCGTAAATGAAGGCCCTTGACATCCAATCAGTCCTTTGAAGAGATCAAAGTTGTTGGGGTTTGATGGCTTATTTTGCTTTTTTTCTTTGTTTGTTTAAATCCAGCATCTTAAGTTGTTGGGCATTTTTAAAAATAATCTCTGAGCTGGCATTTACAATTAAAATATCCGTAGGCTTGAAAGAATGCCTGAGAACATTGAGAAGACAGGAATTCACAAGGGATTCACCTGGAAGCTCTTTATTCAAGTAATTTAGCTTATGAATTAGTTGTATTTACTGTAATAGGAACTGTGTGATGGGGCTTTGGGTTAAAATTGTGTCTGTTTTGGCCTATACAGAGAAGGAAATTTTCAGAGGAAAGGCGAACTGGACCCATAGTCAGCTGTACCTGTGTAAAGACTGCACCTTGGTGGCTGGGGCTTTTGGAGGAGGAGGGTGCGACCGCCGCTGTGTGCGTCACGGCACATGTTGTCAAACAGCCTGCTAAATACAGCACTGTGCATACTGGAAAGGGAACTACAAAACTTTTGGGTATCTTAAAGATACATTATTTTTTTTTAACCTTTCCTGATGCCTTGCAATGTCGTTTGGGATGGGTGGAACTTAAGCGCACAGCTCAATGAATCTATGTACGTAACGTTTAACACACGCTGGGGTGGCAGCACGTGGGTTTAGTGTGGGATGTGTGCTGAAGTTTGAGGTCAAACCTTGAAGGTCTGAAATCAGACAGAAACCAGCTGGCCCACAAGGCTGCTCAGCCTGATGGGTGCTGGTGAGTGAGCCTGTCTAAGCGTCGAGCCAATGCAGCGTCTGAGCGGAGCAAACACCCCTGGTTTTGGGGTGTTTCCCCGCTTTTTATACACTTTCATCTGGGAGCTGTAGGAAGATGGGCGCTTTGCTTCTCTTGAACTGTCTTGAAAGCTGGGTATGCTTTTCTCTGCCTTTGAAAATCCTGTTCCTGCTCTTTGTCATCTTGAGTGCCCAGCTTTCAATGGGTTACTTTGGCAGGCAGCCTTCAATCTGAGGTAGCTTTTTCTGTGATAGCGTCGTGGTAGGATGGGGGTTTCCAGAGGGGTGAAGGAAAAGAGGGATTGCTGTAGTTTGGTGACCAGCAGGATTGGGAAGAACCTGCTCCTGCAGGGAAAAGCGATGTGGGTGGCCAAAGTAAGAACCTGTCTCCTGATCGAAGTGACAGGCAAACACAATTCTTGCTGAGTATGTAGCAAATAATTAAATAAAATCAGACTCATATGTGTCCAAGACCTAAGTGAACATCCTTGCCTGATCAAAAATTCCCATTGATCTTAGTGGTGCAAGGAGCAAAGTAATACTGAAACTAGTCCTTGTTTTTTAAGAGGAAGATAGGGAAGGATGCTTTGCTTTTACTGTGCATTGCCCTAATTCCACGTGTGTCTCAATCCCCTTCTCAGCATTCCAAATCAAGTTGGGAGTCCTTTGGAAGAGGCGAAATGACTTTACTAAATTCTGGAGGAGTCCAGAGTAGGCAGCGTTCTAAAGTCTTCCTTGGTAGAGGGGCAGAGAATAAGTTAACTGAGGGTAAGAGGAAAAATACTCCAAAGGGCATCACTAACCAAAGGGTTTGCAATTAACCATAGAATAAAGTGCTCTGTGGCATTTGTGCTGCCTTGCCCCAGCCCTTGATTTCCCCTGGGATGTATTTATAGTTCGAACTAAAGTCTTAAAAGAAGTTAATTGCACAAGGTGCTTCCTCAGGAAATATGTGAGTCAGAGTTTAAAGCTGGGGTCTGGACTCTGGTCGTTTTTCTGTCCTGAGAAACGCGTTCAGGGAGACCTGCTCTCCCTCCTGCTAACCCCAGCCCCCGGCCCCAGATATTGAAGCCAGCTGCGGCTTCAACACTGACCAAGCCGCTGAGCACCATCAGCTGCTGGGGTGGTGGCCCTGCTTCTCCCGTCACCATCAAAGAAACAGAGTGACAGAAGAGAGTATGGAAACAAATATTCTGTATTTGGCAGAATCCAAGGTTACTGCAAAGCTGCGTCCGTCCCACACCTTTCCAGGACTGGTTACAGAACCTGGTTTTGAATTGCTGTTTTCAAATACATGGACAATTTTAGCTAGAATGAAAAGAAAACACAGCACAACAAGCAATGTGATGAGAAAAGCTTGCTATCTGTAGCCTTTATTATAATTACAGCCAGTGTTACAGCGTGATGGAGGCAAGAAGTGTGCTATATAATTCCTGAGTGCTATATAAATCCCAGCCGTACCGTGGATGCAGCTGAAGCCAGGATATGTCTCGCACCTGTAAGGATAATACATGGCTTTATTGCAGGCATGCTTCTGGGCTTCATTTTTCTAACAGAAAAACATAAGGTGACCTAGTTTTTAGAATTTTAATAAATAAACAGTACTTAGCACAGTAACACTTGTGTTAGCAGTGCAAGGGAAGATGTAGATAAATGCATGTTGGTAATGTGAAGCACCACAAATGATATTTTTTTAAGGATGCTATGTGGTTTTGCCTGTAGAAAAGTATCGTCTAGGTACTTTTTCCACCCTGTGTTTGTTACTCTGGTTTAATCCAAAACTTAAATAACTTCTCAAAATTAACTTCTCTTTGTAGGAAGATACCTGCAGTGTTGCTGCAGAATACATTTTAGGAGCAAAATCTGCTAATTTCTGGAAAGATGAGACATACGTTTATTGCTCACTTACTATTTTTATTTCAATGCAATTTTAATTGACATGTTTCAATCCATGAGATGCTTTGGATTTATTTCTATTTGAAAGATACGAAGTCCCATTCTGAATTTAAGTGAGGAAAACTCCATCAGCTGCACTGAAGCTGTGCCTGTTTTCACTAGCAGGAAGAGCTCTGTGAACTCAAATTGCATAAGGAAAATCCCTTAAAAGGTGTGCTTTCCCAGACTCCTGAAGGACAGCAGATGTGTTTTATTACAAATGAAAGCAGTGCCGAATTTTACAGGTCAGACATATAAAACCACATTCTGGCTGGCAGTTATTTTTATCCACATGCCAGAAAATCTGAAATTGAAGGAGAAATGCTGGCAGGGAATTTTTTACTTTCATACCCGGTTCTGATTCCTTGTTGCCACAGAAAAACGTTCATCAGGTGCTGGGACCAGGACCCTGGAGTAAGCTGGGCTTTTTAGCTAATTATAGCCAATTAACTGAGACCTGTAGTTGGGATATCATTCCCCAGCCTGCTCTCTGCTGTGGGAAATAAGCCCCTACAGAAGGTGACTTAATCTACCTGGGTGTTTAATCAGGATTTTTACATGCCAGATCATTGTTAACAATTTTGCTGGTATCTATTCAATAGTCAAATGATGATACCTAGTGGTGGTTTCCTTTAGTTCAGGATTTCCAGAGCTTTGCAACCATTTTGCAAATAAATCCTAAAGTCCACCTCTCTTTGGAGGGAGGATTATTTCCCACAAAAAGGATGCCCAGGTGTGCAGAATAACAGCTTCCATCAGCTGATGTTCTTATATTCTGCAGGTTAAAATCTAGAAAGACGGTAATCCAGCTTTTCCTCCACTAGTTTATGCATGAAATTGAAATACTGATTTTTTAATTTCTGTTTTGCTCCTGTTTTACAAGTTTCCAACATTTAGCGTGTTTGATTTTAATTAACCCATTTTTCTTTACCAGAAGATCCTTACCACTTAATTCCTGCCTGAGTTAATTTATTTGTGATAACCCCATCAATCTATTCGGAATATAAATCACCTGTGTGGGCCAGCAGCCACTTGGTGCTGAGCTGCTAACAGATTCTGCCACTGCTACGTCCTGGCTGCCTGCAGGCTTCGAGTGGAGATGGAAGAGTTTGGTATTGACCTGTGAAGCCCAGGAGGCTGAAGACCCACCTTCCTCGTGCCTCCTGTCCCAGGCAGGGATTGCAGATGTTCCCCCGTGGCGCGAGGGCTGTGCTCTGGGGAAGACTGGAGGGGCAGCTGGTGCAGCAGCACAAGTCGGGGTGATTCGTGCATCAGTCGGCACTGTGACTGTCCGGAGCTGAAACTTGCACAGACGTGGTGGGGCTCTTTTGTTGACTGTGTCTATCAGGGCTTTATTTTGCTTGGGATGCTTGTTTGGGGCTTGCTTCCAGGAAGAAAATTTGACTTTGTTGTTAAAATCTTGTTAAATTGCTGTTTCTAGTGAATAATCTGGCATCTTGTCACTTTTCTTGGGGGTTTATTTGCTGATGTTTGTTGAAGTGCTGAAAGACAAGTGAGCAAGGGGCTGAGGAGCTTCGCCTGGTGAAGGATGATGGCAGGGAACCAGAAGAGCTGTGTCTTTAAAAGCAGCAGCAGAAGCAGCATTAAGACTCACAGGCTTTTTCCATGTCTCATTAACTCTGCTTTTCCTTGAGGGTAAATGGAAGCAGCATCTTTCCTAAATATAGCTCTGGTTATGTAAAATTGAAATATGTGGCTCTGAACTCTGTGAAACTCTATATTGGGAATATAAACTCTGCTGTCCCGGTGGGCTGCGGCGGGGGCTGCTCCGCCTGGGGAAGGGAAGGCTCCGGGGAGACCTTGTGGCACCTTCCAGTACCTGAAGGGGCCGACAAGAAAGCTGGGGAGGGGCTTTGTACGGGGGGGTGCAGTGACAGGGCGGGGGGGATGGCTCTAAGCTGACCGAGGGCAGACTTAGGGCAGATACTGGGAAGAAATTCTGCCCTGTGAGGGCGGCGCTGGCAGAGGCTGCCCAGAGCAGCTGTGGGTGCCCCATCCCTGGGGGTGCTCAGGGCCAGGCTGGACGGGGCTGGGGGCAACCTGGGCTGGTGGGAGGTGTCCCTGCCCCTGGCGGGGGGTTGGGGCTCGGGGGGCTGTCAGCTCCCTCCCAGCCCAAACCAGGCTGTGGTTGGTTGCTCCGTCCATCGGCAGTGCTGGCAACTCAGCCAGCCCTGGGCTACAGGTTTATTTTGGCAGTGTCACCGCAGCTGAATTGATCCCAAAGGGGGCTGCTGGCTTTAATGTCCCTCTGCTGTTTCTGTGGGACTGGACTCCCGAGCTTTGCTGTGAACGTGGAGTGTTATTCCTCGGAGCCGAGGTGCTTCACCTTACGTTAAGCAGCACGGTGTGGCTCTAACTCACTCTCACGCCTCTGCATCAGGCTTTTCTGCAAACTCTCAGGTCCTGCTGTACCCAGCTGTAGGAAGCCCCACATAGATTTCCCAAGTTCTAAGACACAGCATATGCTTAGAGTTCCCTGTGATAGAAATGCACCCACAGAGCATTGCTGATGTGTAAGCTCTGACTCACTATTTAGTGCTCCTTGATGCTTCTCAAAAAAATTCTTGTTTTGTGCAATAATGTAACTCACTATGCGATGCTGCTGTTTTTTTTCTCACTCTCCATCTGTAGTGAGTATACACTTCGGCTTTCCATTGCCAAATTTCTAAGACACTGACCATTCACTTGCTCCGTCCATTGCTCAACCTTATAAAGCTGATGTTTCAATCTGAGATGTAACAAAAGTTAACAAAGAAGAGTGAGTTAAACCCCAGACTCATGCCTGCTGTTGCTCATTTTGTGTATGTAAACTATTACTGATTTGTTTCAAAATAGCAACATTTGTGAACTTAATGGAACAAGGAACATAACTGCAAAGTAATTTCCAAAAAATCTTGGCTTGAAGTTTTAAGTTAACAAGTTTTGTTCATTCTTATTCCTCTTTCCTGTTAGCTGAATTGCAAAAACTTGGAATAGAAAATGAAAGCATTAATGTTGCAGATGCAAAAATTGTGCAAGTTAGACTGTAAAATAGTATGATTGGGTGTTTGCTGGTGGCGATTGCATGCTCAGAGAAGGAACTGGCACAACTCTGTTTCCCCTTGCTAACCGTGCACCGCTGGAACCCAGCTATCAAACATAAAGTACAGGTCGCTGGTCACAGGCAATGCCATTGCATCGAAATGGCTTTTGGCCAGATCTATTGAATATTTTTATGTAACAAATACATCCTAGGAAGTAACCACCTGCCTATGTTTATTCCACAAAAAGAAAGCAAAGGCTACATTCAGCAGATAAAGGACTTTAGAGAAAGTAGACCCCTCCTAACAGAGCATCTCCAGCCTACCTTGGAGTATGTGGGGCCAGAGTGTGGGTGTCCAGAGTGAGCTGTGTGGTGCTCAGTAAGCCAATAAATGGGGACCAATCTCCACACAGAGCTGAACTCTGTAAATTAAAATATCCATATAGCTAGTAAATACAGAATCCTCAGAGGGGTGAGCACATTGTGCCTCCTGAGGTGAAGAATTATTGTGTGTGTGTATGATCTACTATGACTTTATTACAAGGCACGTGGGAAATAAGGAGGTGACAGCCAACATGGCTCCACTAAGGGCAAATCACGCCTGAAAAATTTGGTGGCCTTCTACGATGGGGTTGCAGTGCTGGTGGGTAAGGGAAGAGTGACCAGTGTCATCTCCCTAGATGATCCTGAAGGTCCCTTCCCACCCAAACCGTCCCATGGCTTTATTGACAGTCACAAGCTTATTGCAGGTGGCACTGCAGTTTGCCTGCTGAAATCACGGTGATCCCCAGGGGTGTTTCCCTCTTTGGCTCCCCACACGCCATGACAGCAGTAATACTCAGCGTTTGGTTTGTCCAGGCTTGTGTATTTTCCCAGTGGGCGGTTAGCAGTTTGGACTGGGGAAGGAAGGGTTGAGTAAGCTGGCAGAAAATGGTGAGCGAGAAGAATTTCTTCCCTCCACCCTTGCGGAGGCTGGTGTGAGTGTGAGGGGAAGCCCCCAGAGCCGTGATGGAGGGGGAGCAGCTGGCTCCCCTCCCCTCCCCAGCAGCCAGACCACAGCTGGGGAAAGGACGGAGCTCATCCCAGCAGGACAGCTTCCTGCAAGGGGTTTGTTCCTTGCACCGTGAAATACCTTCCAGCCTTGTTATGTGTAATACCTGAGGCCAGAGCAGGAAAAATCTTTGGCTGTGCCCTCGTGAGGAGGGCTTGAAGGATCTTAGGAAGTCCCATTGGTTTGGGCACCTAATTAATGAGGAACAACTGCCATGTCATCGTTGATTCTGCTGGCTGGGCTCAGCCTTTGGGTCTCAGACTGACCCCCTGTACCACACCGTGACCTGGAGAGTTATTTTTTTTGGTACAGATTTAAGGACTTTAGTTTGATCATGTAAAAAGTAATGAGTCTTAAAAGTATTATTTAGTGGAAGAAATCTCATACCACCACTTGAATATGAATCTGAGCTGCAGTTGTTTGAGTTCTAGATTTGTCTCTAGGTATTAGAAGTTTGGACTTTTAATCAGAAAAGCGGTTTGTAGATTACCAAAAAGGACAAGTATTATTGTTTTATTGTGGCCACAGTTACAGGCTTCTCCTGTTATAATGATGAAGAAAAATATTAGACCATTCCATGTATCGGTCATTTAAGCAATTGCTCAAAGAGCTCAAGCTGGTTTTGACAAAAACAATCTGAACAGAAGTCGGTGCCAAAATGATTAAAGTGGTACTTGGCCTGGGATTACCCTATAGGAATTCTTTAAGGCCATGCTA
Organism: Falco naumanni; assembly: GCF_017639655.2. Taxonomy (NCBI): domain Eukaryota; kingdom Metazoa; phylum Chordata; class Aves; order Falconiformes; family Falconidae; genus Falco; species Falco naumanni. Next base: position 21,678,329 of record NC_054067.1, on the reverse strand, counting down.
ATTAGGCAGTTGTTAAATGTAAAGCTGTAACACAGCCAATTTGCAAGTCTGCTGCGGGGAGCACAACCAGGCTGCTGTGCTGACAGGGAGAGCAGGATGGAAGCTCTGTGGAGGCTGTATGGAAGAAGAGTAGGCGCTCAGCGAGGAGACTATGGATCTTCTGGATCGTCCCAATATTGGTATGGGAGGGACTGTTAGTTAAACTCTGTCCATTTAGGCAAGGTGAAACCATCAGTGGTAAAGCTGTGATTTTCAAGCTGGAGAAATGTTAGGCAATAAACCACAGAGTTTGTACCCAGCACTGTGTGCATCTTCTGCAGCTCCCTGGTGGGGAGGGGGAGAGTGTCTCACTCTTTTGATTTATTCTTCTTTACTCATTTCTTATTAATATTACGTTTGCTCAATGGATTTTTTAATTCAGGTTCTCATTGAAACCAGATTTGTGAATGAAGTCGCTGATGTTAAATTAAATATACGTTCCTGCCTGGGTTCAATGGGGTGCCAGTGAGTTCAGCAGCGCGTCAATCCATCCAGCTCCCTGCAATGCAAAGTGAGTTTCTCAACACATCGATGGGCTGTGATATGCCACCCCCCCGCTCGCCCCACCCCCCATGCTATGGCTTTGGATTTTAAGGGGTTTTCCATTCCTGCTGTCCAGAATAGCTGCAAGTGTGATCCTTCCCAGCAAGGGAAGTGTGACAAGGGCTTGGGTTAATTTCAGTTTCGATTAAATCTTCTTGCTAAACTGCCTGCCTGCTTGACGCGTGCTCTGTTTGCTCGCAGGCTTGTGTATGGGTGGCAATATGTGCTCTTCTGTCCTGGCTTCTTCAGAAAGATCTGTATTTTGTGCGCAGTCTTCACTGGGCATATTAAAATGTAATGGAAAATGTAGGCAATGAGGAGGGGAAGCTGAAAAATAAGGTGATTATATGTGAAAACAGAAGCAGTTTCCATTCTGATGGGGGGGGAAAAGAGATTTTGCATGTTCATAAATGAGAATGGCTTTCTTCTTCCGATTTTAGCCAATGCATGTAAACAAATGGCTGTTCTGATGACAGTGGGAAAAATCATATTCACATACCAAACGTAGATATCATTAACATTTGTATTTTATCTTTTGACAAGCCGACTAGGTGAAGTGTATGGATAACTTTTTGGGAGCTTTTCTATGTGCCCCTCCCTCAGCTTTTGTCAGAGTGCTGGGTCTGTTACAGCGCAGACCCAGCTCAGATGAGGACGCGTATCTGGATTTTTGCTTGGGATGGAGAAAAACCAAACTGCCATCCCTATTTAGCTTTTTTGAAGAAGTTTCTGGCTATTAATCTGCTTGTGGAGTGGGATGCTTTTAACGAATCTCTTGGCTGCTTTGTGCAAAAAGGAAGCTTTGTGGGTTTTTTTGGGTAAGCGGGGAAAAAAAGGTTTGCTTCAAAGAAGGGGGTGGGAAAGGTGATAACACTGAAACGTCATGTGGGTGATCTCTAGACGAGATACACAGAGTGCGGCATGGCACACGAAGGCTTTCCCCACAGGGAGCCAAGAGCTCCCGCAGGGATAATCCACTGAGTTACCTCTGGGGCTGGCGGTGGGCGGAAGGTGAGCGTTCCCTGGGGGAAAGGGTGGAAACCATGTTGCTGCTGAGAACTGTGAGGGGAGAAATTGATTGCTCTGCCGTGCCCGGAGTGTCGAAGCCAAGTAGTCCTGGAAACGGGTGTAGGGTAGGTAAGGGGTTGGGGTCTGCTGGCGGTTTTTGAAGAGTGGGGAGCTGTGGGGAGCAGGCTTGTCCCAGCAGTGGTAACGCAGTCGGGGCCCAGATCGTTTCTGGAGCGGGGGGGGGCGGCGGGGGGGGAGCAGCTCACTGGGCTGGGGGCTGCGGGGAGCGGTGGCCGTGGCGTTTGGGTGGGGGTGAGCTCGGAGGAGCGCGGCGGTGCCTCGGCCACCCTAGGGGGACCATGAAGGTGGGCAGCCCGTGGGGACGAGCGTGGGCCGCTGGGGAAGCAGGTTCCCCCTGAGCGTGCCCCGGGCCCCTGAGGGGCGTCTGCGTGAAGAGAAAACACAAACCACCCTGAGAATGCACACAGCGGCTCTGTGTTTAAATAATTTCTGGAAATACTAAACTTTCCTAGTATAAAAATAGAAAAGGAATGCTTAGCCTGTCTGAGGTCAGTAAACACCGTGAGTACTTGTTTGAAACCCTCTTCGTTCTCGGCGCAGAGCGCGATCCGGAGGTAGGGCAGCCCTGGCTGACGGCAGCCCTGGCGCTCCCGCCTTCGTGCGGTGCCGCGGCTCTGGCGTTTCTTTGTACGCAAAACGCAAGGTTTCCTTCTGTGAAGGAAGAAGTAATTCTACCAGGATTACCTGAATCCTACCGAATACTGGAAATCGGCGGGAGTCCCAGCAGTGGGAAATCCTGCAATCCCTTTGCACCGAGGGGAAGACAGCCGATGCGTGTTGAGCTTGGCGCAGTTTTTGAGAGGATTACGCTGTGATTCTTTGTGCTGGGTATTTCTGGGAGGCCCCGATCCGATGTAGGATTTTCAGGTGTTACTAACCATAAGCTGTGAAACCTTGAGCCCTTGTAGTTGAGTAAATGCTTAAATGCTTTCTTGATTTGAGGCCCAAATAATACGGAAAGTCTTTGTGATACCATAGCTAAAAGGTACACAACAGATTATTTTCCTTTCCCCTATATAAGGCACAAACTTATTCAAAGTTATCTTTTATCATTTTCAGTAGTTGATATATGAATTTCAAGAGGTGATGAAAACTGAGATTTACCTTTTTTGTGTGTGTGTGTTAAATGATACATGCATACATAGCGAGTTAGAGTGCCCTTAGAGGTAATTACACATCAGGAAGGTAAGAGAAAAGATTTCACACCTTTCCTTTTGCTCTCAGAGTAAGTAAAGAAAAATAATTTGTTGTAAGGAGTTAAAATAATAGATTTTAACGTTTTTATTGTAGGAGCCTGAATTCTGGTCCCTGTCACCATATCACATGACACTTTGTTCTTCTCATAATCCTCTTCATTCCAGCAGGAGCAAGGGACCCATCAATGCAATTATGGGGATTAGAATCTAGCCCGGAAACCTAGAAATGTGGGAAAGCACTTTAGAGCAGAAAAAATGAAAGCTTGTCAATAAACGTATGATCAAATGGTACTCACATTAAAAAGCGGTTCAATAATATCAATAGTTATTACAAGAGGAACAACACGTATTCTGTTGTCATAGAACTCTAGAAAAACGTTTTGTCTTTGGCTTTTGGTTTATTTACGACTAATATATAATGAACAGGCATACGTATAAGAATTGAAGGGAAGTTACAAGCTCATTTCTATAGAACTTCAGGGTAAAACAGTGCAAAGCTGAAAAATGAAAAGTTTCAAAATTCTAAAATCAAACTTGAAGGTTCTCACTGTAATGAAATACAATGTCCAAAATATTTATGAAGAGTCTTTTGTTGTCCTTGCGCAGGTCTAGGCGGAGCAAGCCGGCAATTAGAGCGATGAGAAGGAGAACTGGGGTATTCGGGGAGGTGCGTGAAGGTCTGCAGGATGAACGCCGGGCTGCAGAGAGGCTGCGCTGACCCATCTGCGTGCAGCTTGTGTGGGCTGCTACGCTGGGCACAGAAAGGAGCGGAGAAGAAAACAAGTGAAACGGGTTCGTTAAAACCCCTGCACGGGGGGCTGGCCCAGGCTCTGTGCCCCTCGGTTAACATTTATATCTTTTTCTGAAGAACCACGGTTGGTTTGCTCCCTTCAGAGAGCTTTGGTGAGCAGTTGAGGTCAACCAGTGCGCATGCGTGTCTGTCCGCTCCAGCTGATCACTGCCTTAGTCCTTAAGGTCCTGGTTTCATAACCTGACTTTGTTTGAAAAATGGAGCATATTTTAGTGTTACCCTCTCTGTTGACCTTCCTCAAATCCTGTCCCAATTCTTTTGTTTTTGTTTTTTTTGGTTTTTTTTTTTTTTTTTCCTGGTTCCATTATCAAGTAGATATTGATTCTATGCACAAAAAGATTTTCCAGGCGGTGCCATTGAGCTCCCCACTTCAGGTCTTTATTTTTTTTCCCTACAAGGTGCAAACATTTCAATTTTGGCTTAAGGTAAATGTAAGTGAATATTAACATTCTTGCTTTTTTCCTGAGAATAGCAGAAATCAAAGTGGCTCATTTGAGGGTGGAGGGGAAGGGGAGGTTGGCAGAACTCCTCTGCCATCCCACCAAATCGAACAAGTCTTCAAACGCCCAAATTCAGCACCAAACATTTCAGCAGAAAGAGGAAATATGATGGCTTGGCATGCAAGCACAGGCTCAGGACTGCTTCCACTGCTCTAAACTCTGGCTAAGTAATATCTCAAATACTTCTTATTGCTGTTAAGAGCACTGTGTTCTCCCTCCTTCACAGTCATGAGGGATCCCATCTCCTCAATGCTTCCTCTCATTCCCATCCCAGACCCTGTGGAATCAAACTATGGAACAAAGACCCCGTGGGATTTCTGTCCTCCAAGCATCTGTCCTGCAGGTTTGTTTTTTTTTGGTTTTTTTTTTAATATACAAAGGGAGAAGTGGCACCAGGTTTAAAAAGCTGAATTTGCTAGAAGACTGCTCTAATGAGATGAGTATTGCTTTGCTTCAAAGTCAGCAGGGGTGGTAAAGGCACGCTATAAATTTAAATTAACCATGGTAGAGTAGAAAGAAGTCGCTCCTGGAGTGTACCACTACATCTTTCCTGTCTCCCAAAGTTTATCCCCCTCCTGCTTTACAAACGAGATCAGGGACAGGGAGCTGCCGTGGCACGGAGCATCCCAGGCTCTCTGCCTGCCTGATGCCGGGTTCTGACTCTGCAGCAGCAAAGTGGGTCACCAGCTTGTTATTGCGGCTCAATTTTGGTGTCGTTTAGGCAGCTGAAGAGGAACAAATAGGCCATCGATCAGCCTAGCAACAGCCCAGGGCCTTCATATTTTAATTACATGTGTTCTTTGGACCAGGTTCATCCCTGTTGAAACATCATCACCTTAAATGAAACCCCACAGTGGAGGGATTTGGCCTGATACGTGTGGGGTTTTCCCCTCTGTGTTATTAATACATCTAACACTGTTGAAAATAACTTTATTTTTCTGTCTCTCCAACTTTTCTAAGCAAGCTCACTCAGTTTTTGATGCCATTTCAAGTGGTGAAGGGAGATGAAAGTAATTTTTCCTGGTGGCCTTTACTGTAGGAAGAAGCTTTAAGTAATTGTTGAAACCTACTCGTCCAGCGCAGCATTGCCGCTCTGTGTTTGGTGTAAAAAAGCTTTGCTTGATTCACCAAACAGAAACTGTAGCTCTCAGTAATGTTGCTGCCGTGTGGTATCTGTGGGCACTGGAGAAACCCAGTGAAGTCCACTGGAAGGTGAGGCCATTTCTGGATGGGGCTGTGTTATGTGGGACCTGTTCCATCAAACCTGGCTGCTCTAGCAGCGATGAAGGATTTTTTAGTGGTTTTTTTTTTTTTTTTTGCCCCCTCCAAGAAGGATTTAGACCGGAAGCCTAAATATGCCATGAGTTAGGACTAAAATGCAACTTGTCTCTTTCTCAAGCATGCGCAGACGTGTGATTTGGCTAAGGGCACACAAGGTGCTCCTTCAGGGAAGCATCTGCAGGAGGAACCTCCACGCGTTTGCCCACACGGTGCCAAAGGGTGCGATTCTCCAGCACAGTCTCCCAGCTGGAAACTAACGGACCAGGGAGGGGAGTCAGCGTGAGGCGGAGCAGTTGCTCCTCTCTTTGCGGTGACCCGCGCATCGAGGGCGAGCCGAGCTCCGGTGTCCCCAGCAGCGCTCCCAACCACTTGCCTGCAGCAGTGAGAGCCAACGGCCAGGAGAAGCCAGTTGCCAAATCCCCCGGCAGAGAGCTTCCAGGGCAAACGGAGGGGCTGGGGCCAAGGTGCCAAACTGCAGCTGCTGTCCTAGCTGGGTCCCTGCTCTCCTCCATCCTCCAAGCCACCAGGGTCAGCGCCCTGCAGGGCTCCCCACCGATGTCGCTGCTAGAAGATGTGATCCTGGAGAACGTCAGCTGGGCTGCCGAGGAAGCCCAGGGCAACGAATCCTCAAAGCACGCGTTTTTCTCTCTGGATTATCAGCATGTCCAAGTCCCCTTTGAAATCACGCTCTGGATCATGCTTGCATCCTTGGCCAAAATAGGTGAGGTACCTTGAGAGGGATGGGGGTCTCTGTGGGGATGGGGTGGGCAGGGGTGGGGTGGCCTTTGTGTCACCTCTCCTCCAATCTTGGAGCCTGAGGTAACGTGCCAAGTCCTAAGGATACACATACTGTGTGTAAAACGTACTGCACGCATGGAAAATAACTACCCGGTTGCATTTTTGGAATGCAACGTTGGAAATGGTGGTTTCCCATCTAGGAGGTCATGCCTCTGCATGCTGTTCTGTTAGTACAAAAAATATTAGGCTTTCCAGGAGAAGGGATTTTATTTAAGTGCAGCATGTGCCCAGGTGTGCTTCCATCTCGATGAGCTTGCCAGCTACGCTACATGCAGGTTGTCCACTGACATCTTCATCTTAAAATGAATCCTCCTTGTTCTTATAAAAGGGTCCTGTGCCTGGCCAGCTGCAAGGAGTAATTCAGTCCATGTGCAGGGTGTTATACAGCCTAAAATAAAATCCCTTTGCATCGAGGAGGTTATCTGTGTAACAACACCTAAGAAAGGATATTTTGTATAACTTGGACTTTTTTTTTTTTTTCTTTGCAAAACTGGGCATAGGAAAGTCAAAATTATATATTCTCCCCCTGCCACCCAGGAATTGTGTTCACTTCTGTTAAATTACAGCTATAAAAGTTATTTTACAGCATTTTTTTCTTTATTTTTTTTCCTCAGAAGGGAGAAGCCTCTCAGATTCAGTCAGATGGAAATTGTCTTTTTATTTTGCTGTTCTTGATTGGACATTTTTCAGTGTTGCCTTTAGCTTTAAGTTTTAATGATTAAATAATATTAAGATTATAAAGTGCACCATTTATAATTAATAGGAATGCTTCTTGTGTTGGTTTTTTTTTTCTTAATGTGTGGAAGGAATCTGTGTTGTGTTTCAAATGAGCAGTTGCTCTTTATGTTAGTGCTGAAGGTAGCCTGTGAACCAGATTACATTGTAGGTAATTACACTTTTTTTATTTGTGCAGATTATTTCCTTTTTCTATATGTGTATTACCTAAAAAATATATCTCTAACCTTATGCTGTGGTGAAAAGCAGTCTGAACCAACAGTCTGGTCTTTTCAGTCCTTTTTCAGATGTTTCTAGCTGATATCTATTGAGTGACTCCACCTTAATTGCGTGTGTTTGTTACTGGTGCTCTGAGTGGAGCCCGATGGGGGCGGGAGCGTGGGGGTCTTCCTCGCCCCGACCAGGAGTGGTTGGTGCTCTTTAGCCAGTTTGGGCTGGTGAGATAATACATTTTTTTTATTTATCCCTCCCCTTCCAGGGTTCCATCTCTATAACAAGCTGCCTTCTGTTGTTCCCGAAAGCTGTTTATTGATATTCGTAGGACTCATCATGGGGGGAATCATCTATGGCTTAAATGACAAGTCACCGCCCGTTATGGACAGCGATATCTTTTTCCTTTACCTTCTACCACCCATCGTGCTTGATGCAGGTTACTTCATGCCCAGCCGTCCCTTTTTTGAGAACATCGGCACTATCCTCCTGTACGCGGTGGTGGGGACGATATGGAACGTGTTTGGGATCGGCTTTTCCCTGTACGGGATCTGCCAGGTGAAAGCGTTTCGCCTGCAGGACGTGTCACTGCTCCACAACCTCCTGTTCGGCAGCCTGATCGCCGCCGTGGACCCCGTGGCTGTGTTAGCCGTCTTTGAGGAGATACACGTCAACGAAAAGCTACACATTTTGGTCTTCGGCGAATCGCTCCTGAACGATGCGGTGACGGTGGTAAGGACGAGCTTTTATTATGAGTATTTAACGTCTAGAGGGAAGATGGGCAGGTGCCAAGAGGTGGGATGTGGGATCTGCAGAGGGAGAACAAAGGCATCAAGAGCCTCTTCTAGCAGAGGACTCCTGGCCCACTTCTCTGGCCTCGGGTCCTGAGAAGCTTTCAGGTGAACATCTCTTCAACGGTATGTCTTGAGGCAGAAGTGCTGTAGCACTCCCCTGGTAGGAGCCTGACCTCCAGAGAAGGATGCTAACCCTTGGCTGGCAGAAATCCATCCCAGCAGTGTATTTTAGTCATTGCTACATATGGCCGTGTCTAGTGAGTAACTTGGTGACGGCTGTTTGTCTCTTGTTTTTCATCCAGGTGCTCTACAAGCTATTTCGATCTTTCTGTGAAATGCCAACCATCAAAACTGTGGATGTTTTTGCTGGAGTTGGAAAATTCTTTGTGGTCGGACTAGGAGGAGTGTTAGTAGGTCTTACTTTTGGGATGACCGCCGCCTTTACCACGCGGTTCACCAAGGATATCCGGGTCATCGAACCGCTCTTTGTCTTCCTGTACAGCTATCTTTCCTACCTCACTGCCGAGATGTTCCACCTTTCGGGGATCGTGGCGTAAGTATGTCCCAGCATCTCACCTGTCCAGGAAAGCTTTCTGGCTGTATTTACTGAAAAGTATCAGTAAAAGTTTTAAAGTAAGTTTGCTTAGTAGTTGGAAACCTGTGTACAGCAGCGAGGAGCGAGTCCAAAAGCCTGTGGAGGAGCGGAGAGCTGTAACCCCGTTGCACACATTGCAGTTACACGTCAGTGGCAGTAGCTGCAAGTCACAAGCCATGCAGATGACTGCCACTGGGCAAGCTTCCCATGGCTGGTCAGCTTATGGAGGCTGTTGAGGAATGCTTCTTTGAGCTCCATGGTTTCTGTTTGGAAACCTCGGACATCCAAGCAGTGAGGTGTTAGTAGATTTGGCAGAGCCAGGAGAAGCTTTCTTGGCATGTTTTGTTATTGTCCACACATCGCCTAGTCAAAACCAAGATTTGAAGAGCTACAAGAAGTATTTAAACAACTCCTTGGAAGGGTTTGGTCTCAGTGTACAACACGTCTGTTGTAGTGTCCCCCTCCCCATCCGCACCCCTCCCCACCAGCTGGCTCTGGGTGGTGGCCCCAGAGGTGGGGACTGAGCAAAGCGAGTCATGGGGTGGGAGCTGTGTATCCCCTACAGAGCCAAAAGCCTGGCCATACTCCTGCTGTTTGGGAGTGGAGGCTGTGAGGAAACCTCTGCTTTGAAGAGTCTGACTTACCGCCGCAGTTCAGGTGCAGCTCTGGAGTTTGGTCCCCCGAGTGACAGTGTCTCCCGTCCTCTCGATCTCCACTTGGAAATCTGCTTCAGCCACGGTTCTCAGAGGCTTCAAAGGTGCTAAACCAAACTGCTTGCAGCTTCCTACAGCGCAGTCAGCCCCGTACGCTCTTCAGTCTCCAAAGGGCTTCGGAGTGCGGCGGGTCTCTCGGTGAGCTGCCGTGCAGCAAGGGCAGCACGCGGGGTGCACGGGGACCCCCGTCCACAGCCCAGCCCCACGCCCGCTCCCCGCTCCCGGGCAGCTTCTCCGGTCATGAAGCCAAACGACTTGTTTCTGTAAATTCAGTCTTTCACAAATGGTCGTTTATAGACAATACAGTTAATTTATTTTTCTTTTTATTGGGGAGGTCTCTTGATAAAACGGGTAATTTTGGGTCAGATCCTTCACTTTTAAGGGATGCAATTGAACCTCGTGCTTACCTCGTCGTGCATTTCGCTTGCAGAGCAGGTGCTGAGAAAAAAACAGATGCAATAATCCTAATGGTCAAAGAAAGCTCACCTGGGAAAGCAGAGACAGACGAGAACCAGAGCAATTCAGTCCTGGCTTCTGTGGGCTGGTATCTGTTGCATTTGGTTCTCCTACCTGAACTTCAGTCAGCTGGGGCTGAGGATCACAACGAGCTATTTAATATTTCCCAAAAGACTGTAAAGTGCACTTAGACTGCATTGATAGCTACAGTGCAAACAACTATAAATCTGACTTTTTTTTTTTTTTTTAATTTTTATCTTGATTGTTCTGTTGGGTATCACTAGACACAGAGTATCTGGAAGATCTATTTTAAAACTAATGATACTGCTTTGGATATAAACCATTCCTATATCTGGCAGATTTTTTTTCCTTGAATGGTTAATGGAAGCAATATCCTAGCATTACTGAAAACAATTCTAGCTCTGGGAATAGGTGAGAGAAAGCCTATTTATAGGGATGTAAGTCAGAACGGTGAAATAAATATGCTGCATAATCATCACAGAGCAGAAAACATTCAATCCTAATGGTGTCTCCTCCTATCAATCACAATCTACTGTACCCATTATGGAACCCATTTTCCATTCTTTTGAATAATGCATTGTTTCTAAAGCAAAACAATTGCAAAGGCAGCTGAATCCTGCACCGCTGGCCTTATAATTGCCACATTATAAATGCCTCTTTCATATATCTTGATTTCAAACAATTCATTCATTTGTGACCAGGGAATACTATATTATAAGAAGCAGATCTTGGCAGTTTGTTTCTTTGAAAAATAATATGATTGCCAAAAAAATCAATTCTATGTAGTCAAAGAAAAAAATAATCTGTGAATGCAACCCAATCCGCTAAACAATTCTGCAAATGTTTTTAGTTTGATGCCCCTGCCCTGCCCCAGTAGCAGTGTCCATCTTTGAAGCTGTGGCAGGACAGGTCAAGTTTATACCTTCTCCGTGAATCCGGAGTGAGCCCATATCCATTCTCTGATAAGTGTTCCCAAACCAGGGCTCTGGAATTCACTTGACCATAAACATTTGTTGGGCTTCTTTGTTCCTAGGTAGAACTATTTTACCCACTATTTATTGAGGCCAGTACAGAAAAGAAGAATTCATTATTTTCTTTTTAGCCTGTGGTTCAATCCCTGTTACTCTTTCTAGCTCAGTGCTTTAAGCAAAGTGGATCAGTCAAAAAAGGGTAAATCAAAACCGACTGATTTCAGAATATTTTTAAGTATTGGTACATTTTTTTAGGAGGTGAAAGATGTGAACTCACACAGCATTAGTTGAAAAACGGATTTGAGTCTTGGACTCATGCTGCTGGATAAAGCGGGGTCTCTTTCCCCAGCAGGGTTACCGTGGCTTTCCTGAGTCTGACCTTTCGTGTCCTGCACCTTTAGTACAAGTCCTCTTCCTGGAGCCCAGTTTTAATTTCAGGCAAATCCAGATGTTTCTTTCTCCTTCAAAAAAAGTATGGTGTGTTTTCACAGTAATGAGGAAAACCAAATAACAATTACTTTTAAGTGATAGATATAGAAATGTGTTGCATGCATATTGGGGATTTTTTTTGTTTGGATGCAAAGCCCTGTAATCAGTAACTCACAGTGGGCAGAAGCGGATATTCATTTGAAAAAAGATTTTATTTTTCTTCTAATTTCTTAATTGTTTTCCCAACCAAATATCTGATAAGTATTTTCCCGTAATAGTGTTGCTGATTTGCTTAGTGCTTTAAGTACAGCAGAAATGAATGTCGCTGCTGCCCGTTCTGCTGCCTGGGCCCAGCGGTGGGTGCTGAGTGGCGGTGAGGGTGAGCTGGGGGCTCGCTGCTGAGCCAGAGGGCAAGTGGCCCTCACTCCGCGTCGGGTGGCGGTGGTGCAGGTGAGGAGCAGCAATGCAGTGGACGACAGCATCTTCCCGAAATAAATACATAGCTGTGGAGGAGAGAATCGGGGTCTTTGGTTTCATACAGTTCATAAAACCACATCCAAAAAGAAAAGCTGGGGAGGGGCTTTGTACGGGGGGGTGCAGTGACAGGGCGGGGGGGGGATGGCTCTAAGCTGACCGAGGGCAGACTTAGGGCAGATACTGGGAAGAAATCCTTCCCTGTGAGGGCGGCGCTGGCAGAGGCTGCCCAGAGCAGCTGTGGGTGCCCCATCCCTGGGGGTGCTCAGGGCCAGGCTGGACGGGGCTGGGGGCAACCTGGGCTGGTGGGAGGTGTCCCTGCCCCTGGCGGGGGGCTGGGGCTCGGGGGGCTGTCAGCTCCCTCCCAGCCCAAACCAGGCTGTGATGCTCTGATTCTAACCAGAGCACAGGCAGCTCTGCCCATCTGCAGGCTTGCCAGGGGGCAACCCTGTTTTTTTTCCATCACAACCCCCAAAATGCAAAGAATCTCCTTTGTGAAATTCTGCGGTTAAATGTGATGGTTTTGCTGCAAAGCAGTAGTCGCATGGCTCTTTTCTGACCAGCTCTTAGCTGAGAGGATATGTTATGGATGATGTGGTGCAGGGGCCACCACCTATCCTAACACCTATTTGCATCTATATGGGTCACTTACCTGTCCTGGTCACGGCTTTGTAGCTTTCGGTTAAAGCTGGTGTTTAAAGCCAGTCTGCCAGACCCAGGTACAGTTCTGCAAGCCAAGGATCTTCTGTGGCCCTGTCTGCGCTTGATGTGATATGAAGAGAAACCGCTGTGTCCCATGTGAAAGGAATTTTTGATGTGATAAAACTGTGCGGATGGCGTTACCAAATACCAATGGAAAGCAGGTCTCAGAAACTTAAAACTGCTTTTCTGTCGCTGGTAAAATATTTAGAACAAAATGTTGCTGTCCAGGTAAAAACATAAAAGAAATATGGAACTTTGGCTCTTCGAGTGCTCAATTATTTTGACCTTTTAAAACTGCTGGCCTGATAATGTATTTATTTGAAAAGCTGATGGATTAGGCTAACCACATATACCCTGCAACTTGAAGAACCAATTATCCATGAGAAATTGCAAGGCAGAAGTTTTAATTGGTGCTGCACACTTCTGAATTGACCTTGGATATTCAATACCTGAGGAGGTCAGATGTTCTGACTACAGCAACAGCATTTCTTGGCTCGTTGTGCAGCCTTGTGAGTGTGCTTTAGTGTTTTATTGTCTGTGGGTTGCGTGGAGTCGATGGCTTCCTAGCTGTGCCCAAATAACCTACTGTGCCAGCCCCGTCAGGCTTAGAAATACACAGCGTGAGCTATGTCATGAGTTTCTCCAGCTTTAGACTGGGTTCGGTCCCTTGTGTGAAGGGTACAGCACTGGGGCTGCTCTTAGACTATGCTGATCCAGAGTCCTGCAAGAATCTGTTGTAGTGACCAGACACCATCCAAACTCACAGGAGTCCTATTTACACGTCTCATGCTGAGAAACAACTCTCCCGTTCCCTCGAATGTCTTTCTCTCAGCCAGGCAAAACAGGGGATGGGGACTGCTAAGCATGAAACTCTTCAGCCCAGGTGGTTGGAGTTAAAGGGCTGAAAACAGGTTGTTGTGATGGGAAGAGCTGGGTGCAGTTAATTGTAGGTATGGCTGTGTAGCTATAATAAGTGCAATAGACGGCAAGTTGTTTATCTGTTAAAAACCAGATTCAGACAGTCTGGTTGACCTGCATAGTATCTTATCATCCTGGTGGTCCTCCTGATATCATTGGGCTGATGTAGGAATTGAAGCACCTGCAAATACCTAAGACCTGACAAAGCCGATTTGTTTTTAAATAAATAACAATGTGTCAATTTTATTGTTTTGTTTTCATTTTCTCAGCATCATTGCTTGTGCCATGGGCATGAAACGTTACGTGGAGGCCAACATCTCTCTGAAGTCTCACACCACAGTCAAATACTTCATGAAGATGTGGAGCAGCGTCAGTGATACCCTCATCTTCATCTTTCTTGGAGTTTCCACCATTGGAGAAAATCACGAGTGGAACTGGCCATACATTTGCTTCACTGTCATTTTCTGTCTCATTTGGAGAGCACTAGGTATGGTGAAATTACAGATTTTATTTTTTTTTATATCTATAACCCTTAAGCAGGGTGTCAGCTAGGCAGGACTGTGTCCAGATGGCTTTTGAGTATCTCCATGACTGGAGACTCAACAACCTCCCCGGGAAACCTACTGCAGCCCTTGACCAGCCTCATGGTAAAAAAGTGACCAAAGTTTGTGTGTGAATGTATATATATGTGTATATGTATATATATATATATATCTCAAGAGGAAGAGAGCTATGCATGAAAATACTCCTCTGATAATTATGGCTAACAATAACCTTCTTGAGATGAGTTACAATGAAAATCTGAGTCCTGGTCCCGGCATACTCTGGGATCCTGATTTCATTCGTTGTAAACGACTAGAACACCAGGTGCAGTGTTCTCCCATTGTCCCCAGTTGTACCAGCTGGTTTAGTGTTCCGAGAGGCTGATTCTCCAGTGCCTCTTACAGTGTGCAGTTACTGTCACCTACGTGGGTGCGGAGTGGAGTGCCTAGCTCCTCAGTTATGGATGGTTGTGTATATTAACTGTGTCTGCAAATGGAACAGAGCTCGCGTTTTGGCAAAGAATTTGAGAGCTAAAAGTATTCAACGGGATTTATGTTTATGAACCACAAAGAGAGTGAACTCAAATTTGATAGACATTTCGAGAAATTGCTTAAATAGGCCAGGCCATGATTAGCAACACATAGCGGAATGGGTTTCATTAGCTGGTAATACAGGCCAGGGTTTGTTTTAGTAACTGCACCATAAACATACTTGGAAACATGCTTATTAGTCAGTTATGTGTACATTTTAATGTTTTGTTATGATTAAGTGGTTTGCTCTTAAATGACTTGCTCAATGAAACAAGTTCTGAGTGAGTCTGACTTTTTCTAGTTCAAAATGTCTTTATTGCAAGACATAAGGAACACAGTAACATTATGAAAGTGCAACCAGACTGCTGCAGCTCTCCAAACGCTGCTCTTCTGATTGCATCCTCTAATTATGCAGCACACTATTAGCGCAGGGCTCAGCACTGCAGCCAGGAAAGAAACCCCTCTTTCCATTCAAAATTCCCCTTAAATTAAATGAGAATACACAAACCAGGGCTGAAGATAGTCTTGCACAGCTGATGTTGTGCCTTTTCTGCAGCACCTTCCTGGAGAGCTATAAGCATGCCGGGAGGATGCGAGCGGGGCAGGGTGCTGCATGAAGCTGGGCTGGGAAACACCTGCCTTGGAGATGGTGCTTGGGAGGAGAGCCCTACCTGCTCGACGTGCCCAGCAGCTCTGGAGCTGCTGGAGGCACTGGTCCAGAGCTGGGAGGTGCCCAGGGAGTTTGCTTGCAGGAATGGGGGACTCTTGTGATGATGGTGCTGGGGTTGGGTGTCAGCTGTGCCCCGGTCCTTGGTTGGATTCTCCCTCTCCTCTCAAACAAGAAATGATTTTGCTGAAGCCTGGGGACTGGAATTACTTTGATATCAGAGAGATCATCTGAAAAGCAAAATACATTAATTGCATGACAGCACTAACATTCAACTGTTATCCAAGCACCAACGAGGCTTCCTTCTGCTCTTTCTGAAGGTATCTCTCTAGAAGAAGATATAATCTGCTCAAAATGATTAATTGTATGTAATTTCTTGGAGCAAACTGGTCTTGAATTAGTTTAGGGCATGCTAATAATAATAATTTATGAGGAAGGATTAAATTAAGACAAAGGCCAGGATATCAGATCCTGTAAATTTTGTTCCTTTAAATCCTTGGCACTGTGTGAGCTTTACCATAGCCGCAGATGTGATCTGAGGTACGCTTTATTTAACGTATTTATTTGTTCTTAAGTTACAAAGAACCTTGACACTGAAGTACTTCATGCCTGCTGGTCTGGGCGCCCTTTCCACAGAGCTCCAGAGCTGGGGAAGGTGTTGCAAGGTTCGGTTAGTGAGTTCCCTATTCCTAAACAGCGCTGGCTTTTTGTTTTCTTCAAACTGCGCTGACATGCAATCAGAGTTCAGATATTTTTAGTTGTATGTGTGTGGGAAGATGTTGGATACGTACAAGTGCACTGTTTTACAAACACCCTTTAGAAAAACCATAGTGATGTGGATCCAGCTAGTTCCTAGCAAAAGTCAGTGACGGCCTGTGTCATCAGTTCTCAAAACAGCCGTATATCTTCAGGAAAGAAGATGTTTATTGTATCTGTTGGTATTAAGATCACGGCTTACTGATTTATGGCCTGACTTTTTGTACCTTTCTGCATCTGTTTATGTATTTGCAAATGACTATAATTTACATCAATTGCCATGTCACCTTGCGCAGTCTTAAATTTGCACAGTGTAAATCTTTGAGTGAAAGATTTGTGAAGAAACATCATTAATGCAGGCAGAATATAGCTACTTATCCAAGCTGCTGCTTAGAAACTTTTGGAAATTGGAGGGTAACCTGTGGCTAAGCTGTTGCTGATGGTTTGCCTCGAGAGCATTTTTAACCCAAGCAATTAAATAGTTTGTTATCACCAATTAGAATAAATCAATTAAGATTTCAATTAGGTTCTGAGGATCTGGCGCCGTATCATTATATGGGTAAAGTTTCAGCTGACACATGACCATAGAATGGCCCTATAAAACTTAATTAATTACCATCAAAATAAATGTGCTCATACATCCTCTGTTGCCAGTAGTTCTTGTTTGTTCAGCATTTAGCTGATGCTTAACACCGAGTCACCAGGTGGACAGTGTGTTCTGGGGACCCACGGTCATGGGAGCAGGATGACACAAACACCCCTGTGGAGCTGAGTCCCGAAAGACACTCTGGTTTCCCAGCCGGACTGTGGTAAGCACAAGGCTGAGTTAAAAACCAGGAGAATTTGCTACAATATGTGCTACCTAAATACTTACAGTCGTACAAACCCCCAGAACTGTGGCCATTCAATGGTGTTTGCAATCCCCCAAATCAGAAATGTGTTGGGGATTAATTTTTTATCTGGACAAATCACATGCAAACCTTTTGGACCAGGCTGGAAGCAAAGCCCTTTTCCAGTGGGATGTTGGGAACTTTCCACTTTGGGCCCTGGTTCCTTGTGACCGGTGTTTACCATTTCAGTGATGTTTCACTGTAAAATACATCATAGGATTGAGTTTTATCAAATTGCTCCTTTTGTTTGATGTGCTCCCATCTTCTTTCCTGCTTTTCAGGGGTTCTTGTGCTGACTTTCTTTGTGAACAGATTTAATGTGAACACCATCACCAGCAAGGACCAATTCATTATCGCCTACGGGGGTCTCCGAGGAGCTATTTGTTTCTCTTTGGTTTTCTTGCTCCCCGACTTTCACAGAAAGAAGCTTTTCATTGCAGCGACAACTGTTGTCATCCTCTTCACTGTGTTTGTACAGGTAAAACAATCTCGGTGTCACCAGGAGATGTAAAGAATGAGAGTGACTTATTTTCCAGACAAATAACTGGTACTAAGCCATTAGATGGATATTAGGATTTACCAGTCATTAAAACTTCCCCTCCGTTGAGTGGCTAGGCGTGTAAAAATCTAAAATTATTACTGAAAGAGGCAGAAGTGTGAGAATGTGTCACACGTTCATGAGGCTGGCTAGCAGTTGTTGACTTACAACGTGTGTTGTATCATTTTCCATGATAACTTGTCCCATCTTTGATCTGGTCCACCCGTATTGGGGTAGCAGTGGTGAAAACGGTGAAGGATGTTGCTGGCATAGGTTTCCTCTCTGGAGTAGTGCTGTAGTGCTTCTGCATGTTCTATGGGAGAGCAAAGCCAATGCAAACCAATCTCTACAACTAGTTTGCTCTTTGAGCAAGGTAAGAACTAATTTTTATTGTAGATCTTGTCATGAACTGAAATGCCACCTGAGCCATGCAGTAATGAAGGTCAGTTTTGCTGATCCCAAAGGTGAGAAGGTGGAGGATGACTGGAAACACTCTAAACGCTCTGAACATTGACAGCAAGAATTTTAAGAGGTTTATGGTTTGGTCATCTCAGTTTTGGTAGCTCACAAACGGGACAATATAAAGGGACCTAATTTTGAAGGAGTGACTTCCTAATGTTTTCTGAGAAGTTCCATTTTACTGGTGCATCCAAGAGCTGAAGCCACAACAGACCTTAGTTGTTCATCAAAATACTTTATATATACATCTGAGATGTTTTTAAGTTCATGCAGCAAAGCAGCTGCGGTTATTTTATGATGATGCAGCAGGAAGGGGATTGCTTTAACTGGAGAAAAAAATGTGGGGGTGTGACTTGTTATACCAGGCAAGGAAAATCAGAAGCAAATAAAGTCATAGCACATTTGATTTATTTGCCTCTAACTTTTCTTTTATAAAGGAACCCTAAGCCCTGTGTCTACCTTCTTTCTCCTTCTGCCCTGGCGATTCTTGGGTTGTTTCCCACCCAGTGGGAAAACTTCTGTGAGTGAGTGCAACCTGCCCACATCACGGAGTGGTTGTGGACGTGTTCATCTGCCAGGGTAGGAGAGGGAGGTGGACCTTCACAGCACTGTTGCTCAGAGATATTTGATTTATTGTTTCAAGCACGAATGTACTATCTTTTTCCTGGGTTTGTTTTTTTTCCCCTTTCTTTTTAAAGACTGTTTTTTGCCGTGGGTGTGTTTTGCAAAGCACAATCCTATATGAAGGCTGTAGGAGCACCTGCAGCTTGGGCTGCTCCTGGGGAGCCCATGGGAGGTGGTACATCTGCCCCTGGCTGCTGTCACACAGCGGACAGGGTCCCAGGCTGGCCAGCCTGCTGCTGGTACTGCTCTCCTTACTAACGTGCCTTTATTTGTCACGGATTCTTAATTAGCACCCTCCAGGTGTATGATGGGGAAAGGCTGTGCCTAGAGCAGGGAGAACCCGAGTTGTGAGGAGTTCCTGTGCTGCAGGGCTGGGGAGGAGCAGGCAGCGGCTCTCGGCATTGCTGTGACATCTAGTGGTGAGAGCCTCCGTGCTTCCTCGGTGGGAGGAGGTTGTGGATGTGCCTCCCCTCTGCCCAGCAGCGAGCCTGTAGGGGCAAGCATCCCTTCCCTGAAATCCACCTTTTAGTTCACCTGGCAAATGCTGTCATATGCGAAGGAGGATGCAGAGGATGGAAAAACTGGGGCTGTCCGGTTGCAAAGTGAGCAAGGCTGATGTCTACCTGGTGTGCTCTATCCCAAAAAGTTAAGAGGAGGTCCCTGTAGGGCTGACGCAAGTGGGATGGAGGTCTGGGAAAGGCACCGTGCGGAAGAGCTCGCCGGGAGCTCCTGCGGCAGGGCGTGAGGTCCGCGCAGAGCTGTGGACCCGGGGCTGCCCTCCCGCCCTCGGATGGGGGGAGCAGAGCAGCTGCTGGGGCTTTGGGAGACGGCGGCTCACAGCGACAGCTGCCACATGGCCCATGGCTGAGCATCACCCTCAAGAGCAAATCCCTTCCACGTGGCCTCCCCAAACCCCTCAGGTGGGGGTGTTGGGTGCCCGGGCAATGTGGAGGGTTGGGGCTGACTCTGTGCATCCCCACATCCACCGAACCCTCATCACGAGCTGCAAAACATGGTCAGCAAGTGTGACGTGCCGATGGGCTCGGAGCTGAGACCTGAGGGCAGCTGAACCGGGCACGGTTTTCAGGCTGAAAGGAGCGAGCAGGGGCCGGGGTGGGGGGAGCACACTTAGGTGGAGGTTGACAAGTTTTAAGATGCAAATGTGGGTCAGAAATTGAAAAGATAGGGTCACTAGGCACGTCCGCTCATGCAGAGACGCTCTTGAGTCTCAGACAAAGGTTGTTCTAAGGCAGCAGCTCCATTCTGCCGAGCCTTCGGAAAGTCCTTCCCAGGACTGGGGAAAGGGCTTTTGTGTCACCTCAAAGCTCAACTGATGATGTCATCTCCGTGCGAAAGGGTGAGAGTTAAACAGGGTCCCCCGTGGGTATGTGTCGGCGGGGCGACCCCCTGACCTTCAGCCATTCAGTGGGAGCGCAGCATCTCTGGAGGCAGCTCTCACCTGGTTCCAGGTACCTGCGTGGTGTGTGCTCGAGGATGGGGCAGGGGGAGTAAACTTACTTCAAAGCAGAACCAGAAAGATGTTGCTGTAGCTCAGCACAGGAAAAAATAGGTAAATATAACAGAAGCAGGTACTAAGAGGGACCTGTAGAAACCTGGGCTTGCAAATGATTCCTGCAGCTTCTGAAGCCTGTGGCACTGCTTCCAGCCCGTCGGTGGATGCAGGGTTGAAGTGTGGACATCTTTCCCATCCCAGCATCTTTCATGGTGCAGGGCACTTTGGGTGAAAAGGACAAGCAAAATGTTGACTACAAAACAACTTCTGTAGATAGTGGAGTGTTGCTATTTTGTGCAGTAAGTTTTCTTTATAGTCACAGTGATACCGGTACAGACTTGGGGGGGGTGTGTGTCTCAGTGTGAGGACAGGAGAGACAGCCTGGGTGAGATGATTTGGGCCCTTTTAAGCTGATGAAGGCCAGCAAAGACATCTTGTCAGAGCACAAACCCACTTCATTTTCTTGGAAACCCTGACCACGCTGTCTGAAAAGCCTCACGCTGCACAGAATAATGACCGATGTGGAAGCAGTTGGGCTTGTCCGTACACCTTGGTCTATCGGTGCATTACACAACCCAGGAAACTCATCTATTTTGGCCTTTCTAACTCGGTTGCATAAGGCTCTTCCCACAACAAGCCTGGTTAATAACTTTGAGAAGGCTGACTGAGCAATTGTCAGGTCCTCAGCACTTCTAAGCAGGCCTAGATACGTGCCATGTAGACCAGAAAGTCCTCCAAGGAGCTGTGGGCTCGTCTGGAATGTCACAAAAAGCCCTCATTGTTCCGCCTTTCAGTGTGGTTTAAAAATGAAATACCATGTTCTCCATTTGAAGTTTGCTCTCTCAGCCTGCTGGCCTCTGACCCCTTCCATGAAATTGTTAGCCAATACAATTGTGAAGAGGTTTTGTTGTTGTTGTTTGCTGCCTACACTGACTCAGCAGCTATTGGTCCGCTGATGGTAGAAGAACTTTGCGAGCCATCACAGAGCCGTCAGTGTGTGGTGATGCACTTCAGATGAGTTATCCTTGGTGGCTACAGGAGCATCACAGGGTACCTACAGGTGTGCTGTGAAATCACCTGTGGCTTGAAATGACTTGTGGGATTCCCATAACGTTCCCAAGGTCAGGAAGGGCCAGAGGTGTTTCTAAGTTTGGGAGTCCTGGTCACAAAACTCCAAAGTGCCACTTTAAAATGCAGCTGATTATCCAGTGAAGGCAAGAGACCAAATTATATTGTCTCTACTTAATTTTTTTAATATCTGTTATTTCTGAAGTTGTGGGGTTTATGTTATTTACTCTGAATAGTGATGCATTTTTTATTGCTATTAGCTATTAAAATGACATATTAATTGTTTCTGCAATTAAAAATGTGTTCAACTCTCCTCTCTGCCAGCATTTGTGACATTCAGAAGTCATAAACATCAACTACTCCATCGTTTTTGCTGTAAACATGTCCTAGAAAAGCCATTTCATACTGAAGTCAGGCTAAGAAATGCACCACAGCAGCATTTTAGAAATTCTCTCATGAGGTTCAAAGGACATTAAAACTCTTCCCTTGACCCTTCCCACCAGGTGGATACTTTGATTAGTAAACTTAGCCACCGGCTGGCCATCAAAGATCACTGGAGTAATGATCTGTGACGCATAATACTCAAAAAGTGAGCAGACAGGTGCTGGTGGAGGCTGCGTGCTGTGAAGTCGCCGGGGCTATCGTTGTTCCAGGCATTTGAACTCTGAAGGTTTCAAGCCCCTTTCCAGCTGGGGGGCCGCGGGCGACAGCGAGCCGCAGGTCTGACCTTGGAATTAGTGGTTGATGTTTTGTGGTCTGTGCGATGCCAGATGAGGAGAGCAGAGTGTTTCCCCTCCCTGCCCACCCCCATCCCGAAGCCTGTATGTGAGCTCCTGTCGACAGGCTACTACCACGCGAAAACAAAATGTTTGGCTCACAACTGGGAGGACAGAGTTTCTAGTCTTGTTGAAGCTTTGTGGTTTTTATCTTGCTAATGAAACAGAACAGAGGGAGACACTCAGACACCAGGGCTTGTTCTGGCAAACAAGCTGTGGCTCATACCATGCCATGTGGGTGAGTTTTGTTCCAGTGCAGGTACCGCTAAGAAAGCCTGATGCAAAGAAAGGCTGTTTTTTGTCATTGTGTGCAGGGGATGACCATCCGTCCTCTCGTTGACTTGCTGGCTGTCAAGAGGAAAAGAGAGAGTGCTCCCACAGTGGGAGAGCAGATCCATATTCGGGTAAGTGATACCTCTGCCAACATGTGGCCAAGAGCTTTCCAATAGGCTCTGCTGGTAGCAGTATGGTCCTTCTGAAGAGTGGGGTGCCTCCAGGGACTCTGCAGATCTGCAGTTTTACCTGAACCTTCTGCCCTTCGGTCCCTTTCCAGGTTTTAAGTCCTATGCAGCTTCCGAACCATGGGTTGTTATTTGTGTTGGATTAGAAAGCACTGACTGAGTCAGGCTGATGTTGCATTAAATGGTGCACAAACATGACAGAAAACAATGATTACTCACCCAAAAGTTTGTACTCTAACCTAAACTCCAAATTTTCTGCTTCTCTGGAAGGAGTGAAAAAGAAAACAAGGCTTGGTTGCTTTCAGGGTTGGGATCTCCCATGTGTTCGTGAGTCACATCACCACCACCAGTGTGGATATTTTTGCAAGAAAGTTTAGAAAAGGGAGGGCAAGGTTAGCGCTGTGTTGGAGGGAACCACTGAAGTGCCCCATCCCTGGGGGTGCTCAGGGCCAGGCTGGACGGGGCTGGGGGCAACCTGGGCTGGTGGGAGGTGTCCCTGCCCCTGGCAGGGGTTGGGGCTCGGGGGGCTGTCAGCTCCCTCCCAGCCCAAACCAGGCTGTGATTCCATGATTCTGAGTTCATAACCCAAAGGTGGAACTTAGTTCACCTTCTCGCCACCCAAACATTGGGCTTTCTAGTCATAGAGGACTTCTTCAGAGAGCGTGTCAGCAACAGGAGAAAGCGGGGTGCTCTGCATGCCTGGGTGAGGCTTTGCATTTGCATCTGCATCCAGTGGAAAATTTTGTTTCCACACTGGTTCACCAGTCACATTTCTGCAGGTATGAATCTTTCAGTAACATTTTTGTCTTCTTTTCGGGTAGCTAGAAATGAAGACATCGGGTCTGAAGACATTTATAAAAACTGTTTGGCACCCTCACAATTAGGCTGTGTTGCGGGGCTTTGTCCGAGGTTCAGAACAGTTCAACAGGCTGAAGCGTCTCTCCCTATCACGAACAGAGAATACTTTTTTTCTTTTGTTAGTGTGTGAATAGTACATTATCTCTGCAAATGTGTTTATTAGCAAATGTGAGCTGAAAGTGGCCCATGTACCAATGAAGCTGAGAAGGCATCAATGCAGGTAGCTGGAAATCAGGGCTGCAGAAGCCAGAAACAGCTTTCTTCCTCAAATTTATTTTTCTGTCCACATCATCGGGATATTTTTGCTCGCAAAAGCGATGATCAGTGATGGGGAGGCAGGGGGGCAGGTAATTTCTGCAATGTGAGGACTCTAAACCTGTACCAGGCTGCAGGGCTGAGCGAACCACTCTGAAATTTTTCTGTCTCTGACCTGCCCCCCCCCCCCCCCCCCCCAATAATCTTTTAAAAAATCAGACCTGGAGGAAGCTCCAGGGACATCAGGGCCTGAGTGTGGAGAGGTATTGACCTGCAGTAGAGCAGAGCCCTCTCCCAGGTTAGAAATGCCAGTAGGAGGGAAGCAATTTGGGAAATTAGAGATTTAACTTCTGGGTGAAAAAATTGACTTGTCTGGGATTTTTAATGTAATTTTAAACAATAATAATGTTTTTGTATAAGGCATGATATGACCAATGATTTCATTTAGTGGGAAGTGTCTGGGGGAAGGCAGTATTTCTTATTCAAGTCAAAGCATCATTTGTATGTTATCTGCATCTACATCCTGAAGATAACTGATCTCCTGAGACATATTGAGGTTTTTGAGGACAATTTGAGCATTTCCTGCTTATCAAGGCCTGATATGCAGGACATGCAAGCCATCAGCCATCCTATACATATCACAAAGAGCATATCCACGTCCCTCAGCGATTATTTTTTGCTCGCACAGACCTGAAAGCAAGCAGCCAAACCCCTTATTGTACTCCAGGACTAAGGGATACACGTGGATGACTGGATTGGGAATTAGCCTGACATCCCTTCTCCTTGTTTGCCGGCACTGTGTACTGGCCTAAAAGCATCTCCCGTTTTGTCTGCTGGCTTTTGATGTTTGCTTACTGAATTCATCAGGTATGCGATGCGTGCAACTGGTGTATAGCAAAATCCTCTCTTCTGTTTAGTTCTTGGATCATTTGCTGGCTGGCATCGAAGATATATCTGGACACTGGGGACAGTACTACTGGAAAGACAAGTAAGGATTTGCCAAAATGCAACTGTGTGCGTGTGTAGAAAAAAGTGAGGCTGGTTTCTATCCCCTAAGATTCCACTGTGGGCAGCTGAGCCTTGTTCAAACTTGTGGCACAAGGCTGGTGACAGGGAGGCAGCTTTTCCTTGGCCAAGGTGAGACCAGGTTCTCGGGGCACTCCTTTCTCTTCTCCTGTTGTGTTTGCCCCTTCTTATACAAAGAAAGCTGCTGGAAGCGAGGGGGCCATGCCAGCACAGCGCACAGCCCCTGTGGCTTCAGCCTGTCGCTGCCTGCAGCGGTGCTGCCCCTGCCCTCCGGCCAGGCTGGGGACCCCAGCCCCGCCTGTTCACAATTAACATTAAATGTATGAGCTTGCATCACTTGGAGGGGCAACTGCTTGTTGTGGACTGACAAATTACAGAGGTTCTCTACAGATTTATGTAGCAAAGTGCTCAATTTTCATTAAGCTCTGGTAGATTACACATGTAGGATATATATATATATTTTTAAATAAATACAAATAACATCAAATATACTAATGGAAATTACCAGGTTTAATTCCGTGGCTGTGCAGAAATATGCAGCTAACTTAATGGTAAGGACTGATTGATGCAGCTGGTAGGGATTTTCTTAGGAATGCCCATGCTTGGAAGTGCCACTAGAGGGTATGGGAACTGCTGCTGTGCTGCGGAGTGTCCTGGCTCCTTGCAAGCAGGTTTGTGAACAGCTAAAACCAGCCAAACTTGAGCATCGGTATTTGGTACTGGCTACTTTTTTGCCAAATGTTGTGCGGCATTTGAGCAGAAAGCGAGAGCAAATGACTCGAGAGGAAATCTGGAAGTGTTTAAACCTGTTGCATCCCCTGGGGCTACTGTATGTACTTGTAGTGCTTAGAGTTCATGATAAACCTGGCACTTAGGAGAGTTTTTATTGTATTTGGCAAAGTTTTAATATCTGAGCTCGTGTGCTATAATGCAGAAATAATTAGGGATTGACCTCTTGGACCATTGATTTCTGGAAAGAAGGGAATGGAATATAACAGAATATGAGGCAGTCATGGGCTAGGAACCTGCTGGCTTGCTCAGGTCCATTTTGGTGTCGGAGAGTCATGGGAAGAGGCTAAGCCTGTTTTGTTCTCAAACAGATTAGAATATTTCAACAGCAGATACCTGCAGAAGATCCTACTTCGAGAATACGACCAGCCAAAATCGAGTATCGTGCTCCTCTATGAAAAGCTGGAGAGGAAACACGCCATTGAGCTGGCAGAAGCAGGGCAGCTGGGTCATGCTGCCTCTCACCCATCCCTGCTGTAAGTGCTCCCCTGCAGTCGTCCCCTTCCCGTCACTCCTCCCAACCCTCCTGCCTGAGGGAATGGGTATGAAAAGCTTTTGCAAACTTCTCTGCCTCTTCTTCTCTTCCCTGCTGGGCTAGCCCATGGGAACGAGCAAGGTAGCTTGGACAAATGCAAAGTAAATGCTATTTAATAAAGATTAGTAGGTGGGTATTAAAAACGGTCAGGTGGCTGAGCAACCTACTGGCATTGATGGACACAGATTCTGACTTTGTATGTGGAGGCTCACCTGTATACCCCAGAGTTACACAGGAACAGTGCTCTGTAGAAGAGGCTCTGCCACCATTTTTCAATGCCTTTGCACCATCACGCCTACTGGAGGGACCAACAGTGAGCATGAGCATCAGCTGAGACAGTGGCGCCAAGTATTTGCATGTCAGAACGGCCGTCTCATCCCTCACTGAGGGTTCTGCTCGGTCACAGCTCCCCACAGCCCTTTTAACTACCAGGGAGCACAGGGACGGGCGGCACAGCCCCGGTGCAAACACCACATGCCACTTCTGCAGCGAGCTCTGTCTGCAAGGGTTATGCCCATGGGTGGTGGGGTCCCAGGGGGCTGCTGCAAGCTCTGGCTTTGGGGATGTGCTGGTTGCGCTGCTGTGCATCTACCAAACTAAGATGTTCTGGTTTTTTTTGCAGAAACAACAGGACTGTCATATCGGACAAAAAACTGGTGGATGCTCTGAATCCGGATGTCCTGGAAAACATACAGGAAATATTGGCAAGGAACCTGTACCGAATAAGGAGAACGGTATAACTCTTCCCTCAATCTGTATTTTAGATGTCCAATAACAAAAGTTATCTCAGTTATCTGAACAGCCTGAGCAGATGTTATGAATATTTACATAATTACTAATGATGTCTCTTTGTGAGCAGAGAATAGTTGGCTGTGGAAGCCAGATCCAGTTTCCAAGTCAGTGGCACATTTCTGTTTTCAGCATGACAGCTTTTGAAAGGTTCACCTAGTCAGCCTATAATTTCATGAAGTATTTTAGGCATCAGTACCCAGAACCAGAAAGGAGAAAGGAGGAGCACGTGGATCTTCAGGCATCAGGTTAGCAGATCCAGCAGTTGCAGCAGCTCCTGGTTGCCTACAGGGCAGAGCAGGGATGGGGTTATCCTCATGTTGCATTTTTTCCCATAGAAGAGAACACAGTCAGTGAGCTGCAAGTGAGAATTAATCTGCAGAGGTTTTAAAACCACTTGGCAGTCTTGCCGTGAAACTGGTACAACTAGTTAAATAGCGCAGAAGCTACCTGCTGTTTACAGAATAACTCCTGAATTATCTGTCTGAGGTTTTCTGCAGCACCTAGGACTGTGCATTATAATTGCTGTTCACGTGGCGGTACATGGAGCCTTATCCTTAAAATCCACCTAAGCCTTTGTTTTATGGATTACACATGAAATACTGAGTCCTTGGGGGTGCAGCTGGTGTGGGCAGCTCAGCACAGAGAGATCAACCACCCCCTCCTGTCCCTTTGCTGAGCCGGGAGAAGCGACTAGATAAGGCTGAGAGACAACTATAGAAATGGTGAACGGGATGAAGATGAAGGCAATACCTCCTGCGCACACTTACTCCTGCCTAAATCCAGCCTCACCCCTTTTAGTGACAGTTATCCCAGCTCCCACTGATGTTAGTGGGAGATTTAACTTTGACTGGTTTATGGTTTTTGGAGAGGATTTATGGTTCCTGTTGATTGTATGATTAATATATGAAGGTGGGGTCGATATAAAAAATATTGGAGCGGAGGCACTGAGGCCAAAGACACCTTGAATAGAGTAGTTACACTAGGTTGGTGTGTCACCTGGACTAATAGAGATGCATCTCAGTCTCGTCATTCAGCGATTGCTTGGGCACTTTTGCATGAAGAAGCAGAGGCTGGAGTCCTGTCTTCCTTCTTTGGCTCTTTCCCTCCATCCCTGCCTCCAGTACTGGGGTAGATCAGTTTTTCCCCATAACTGGGCAGGATGGCTAGAGGGGGTGAAGACCCCTGACAGACACAGGCACTAGTGAGGGAATGCTGCTAGGAGCGAGGGATGGTCCTGCGGCCAACGTGGTCTCTCTGGTGCAACGTGCAGGGACCGGCGTACAACAGGCATACCCTGCCCGGGGAGACCGAGCCCGCGGAGCATGCCAAGGAGATCCTGATCCTCCGGCACAAGAGCCTGCGGGTGGAAGTGAGTGGAGACGGCACGGGCAGCTGCAGGAAGGAGGTAAGAGGGAGCAGGGAAGGCTTGGACCTGCAGAGACCGTGCACGGGCTGCCTTTCCCCGCGGGTGTAACTGGCACTAGGAATAGTGCTGTTTATTGCTGGTGCTATTTCCTTCTAAAGGCAAATCCCAGTATCTTATATTAAAAAAAAAAAAAAAAAAAAAGCATCTTTCAATGCAAAGTTGTGCTCCAGTGAGTAGGAAATACCGAGGGGAAAAAAGCAAAACCCAACCCAACTCCTGACAGACAAATGAGCCATCCTACATGCTGCGCCGCTCAGTGCTTTGTGAACACAGGCTTCCATCCATGCTAGGAAAGTTATTTACTGAGCAAATGTTATTAATTTGGTTTCAGTCTGTACATTCAGAGGCCTGTTTTTCCCATGTTTTCTTTTCTGGGAGATTTTGTCAAAGGCGGGAATTTGGTTCGCCCATTGTCAGCGGTCCAGATGGACTGTAAATATTTGAAACTTTTCTGTGATTTCCCCCCGCCCCAACCCTTCTGAAAGGACAGAAACATTACTGCGAGCTTTCTTGTTTATTCTAGCGGTGATTTTTTTTTGGTTTTAAAAGCAGCTATAGTTCTGGGCTGACTTGGAGAAAGTAAAATAGAGGGAAGTGTTGCATACTGGATTCCTGGGAGAACCACTTTGAGTCCAAATTTACTCCTGGCACAGCTCCACGTCTGTTCATGTTCTGAATTAGAGGAGAAACAAGGTAAATACGTTGTCTGTGGCTGGTGAAGACTTTTGCTGGCTTCTTTGGGAATCAGCAAGAGAAGCTGGGCCAACATTTCCCAGTGGAAAGATGAAATGTTCCAGGAATGGTGCAGGAGGAGCAGGCTTGGTCTTTTCAACCCCTCCTGTCCTCTGTAACTGTTGCTCTGGAGGAGAAGCAATTAGCTCCCCCAGTATTTTGCTCTCACCCCCCAGGTCAGCAGCAGTAATTGTCGAGCCATTCCTAAATTTCACCCGCTTCCCTGCATCTTAGGTTTTGATGGCTTGGACTAGAGCACGGTCCAAGTGCGAACTGCAGCCTCTAGTCTGGGCAGCAAGGCTCCCTCGTGGAGGAGAACAGAATGACCTTTTAAAAAGAAATAATTTATCTTTCTTTATTTAGATAGTAATTTTCCACAACAGCAGAAGAACTTGGGACTGCCTCAGGCTTTCTTCCACTCTGATTTCTTTGTTCAAATGCCAGTCATTGAAGAGCCCACTGAGAACGGCAGTAACGCACCAAATGCTGCTGATTCTCAGCCTTTCATTCACAGAAAGGTGTTCCGGCTCTTGCAAACAACTTAAAAGATTTAATTTGATCATTTACATGCTGATTGGTACTTAGAATTCAAAATAGATAGGCAAGAACATGGCATGTTCCTGTAGAACATTTGGTATAATTAAACTTCAAAAGAACAACATCAAACTAGGGCTGATTTTGAGCACGATGTTACAGACTTTAAGGACATTTGATTGTTAACCCTCGCACTCCTGCTCTCCCCTTTGCTGCTGCTCCCCTTAGGCACTACAGTGCAGTTGGTAGGAAACGTAGCACCTTTGGGAAGATGGTTTCTCCTGTTACTTTGCTTACAGCTGGCCTTTCAGGGAGTGGAATATTTTGAGGGGAATTGCAAAAGCCGCAGAATTCACTGTTTCTGTACTGACTCAGGGATGGTGGCTCGTGCCCTATGGGAGCGGTGAGCGCTTCTATGGATTATGCAAAATGCCAATTTAATGCTGAATACTGCTGTGTCGTAGAAGCCATCTCTTGGTGCTAATCACACCTCTTTACAGCAGCTACCTTTGCTTTGTGCCACTCTGAGTGAAGCAGATATAAATTCTGAGAGCCCAATCCCATGGCATCTCTGACGTCGAAATGGCATGACTCTAAGCCCAAGAAACATCCTTCTGCACCCAAAAGGAAAACCCAGGCGTGTTCTGTGTGATCGGCAGCTTATTTGCTAATGTTCTAGAATAGCTGCCTCGTTGTACTGCAAATAGAAATAAGGCGATACCCAAAAGCAATGGGATAATGTTCTGAAAGAGCCCTGGAATATTAACACGAGGTGGGAGGGTGGGTGAATGCTGTTACTTTATGCTGTAGGAGGACAGATCGCAGAATTTGTCAGCAGGAAGAAGGAACAGTGTGCTGAAAAGTAGATTTCATCCCATTAAAAGCAGCTCAATATTTTAAATTTTGGGGGAAAAAATCTAGCCACTCTGATTTAGTTTCATGCCAGATTGACAAGCAAACGGCATTTTCCTGTTTTAAAAAGGAGATGAATGAAAAACATAGCTGGTTAGTGTTTGAGATTTTTCTAATTGTCAGCTACTCCATCTTTCGTAGTCCCAAAGGGAAGGGTTTGGCCTTCCAGGTTTTGAGTCAGCAAGAAAAAACTAGATGCTCTCCGGCCACGCACGTTCCTGTTCTGCATTTCACCACGAGATGGAAGCATTACAACTGTGTTTGTAAAGCCAGCTGGAAATCAAGGAACTGCCAAACAAACTTCAAGCAAAGGGCCACTGCAAACCCTTTGGTGCTGCTGAAACACCTGCACATCTACTGCCAGTCTTTGGAAAAAGCTCTGGTGATACATTCCATCAGTGAGGTTGCTACAAGCTGAGTGAATAATGTAAAAATCCCTTTGGATAGTGGAAACAGTGCTGCTTCTGCTCGCTGGCTGTCTGTGCATACTTTCTTTTTTTAGTGAAGCTGGTTAGTGCTTTGCTATTAAAACACGAAGCTGTTACAGCTCAGTTAGATTCACCTCATAGTTTATTATGTGCTGGTTGGTCTTTTCCCCCCTGTGTCAGTCACCACGAAATAAGGTATGCTTGGAAGAGCATCTTTCCATAGGTCTGTGGCTCCACCAGGTTTGGGGGGAGCCGAGCATGAAGTTCACCTTTCATGATGGACAATCCATCCCCTTCCCCAGTTGGTGGGGAGAAACCAGTGCCTGCACCAGGACAGGCACAGCTCCGTGGCCAACAGCAGGCTTCAGCCAGGACGACTCGCCTCTTCTCTCTGAGCTGGGTGGCTTCAGGTGCCCTTGAGGTGTCTGCCTTCGCTTGGTGAGGGATGGCTCCTAGGCTGCGTTGGAAGCCCCCGCCAGGGAGAGGTGTGAGGGTCAGTAGGGAAGGCAGAGAGAAGAGGTAGGAGAAGGGCACTCTTCACCCCTCTCGAGTCAACGGCGCAGGTTAAATGATTTACACCAGGCAGAAAAGCCTTGGCAAGACTACGAGGTGACTTCAGATCTGAATTGCAGCCCAGAGGATTAACTCCAAGACTATCTATTTCCAGCAGAAAGTTCACCTTCCTCTGCCTAAGGACAAAATTCCTGCTGAAGGCTGCTGCTTCCTGGAGCTGTGCATCACGCTGGCTCTGAACGCTGTCCGGATTTTGAGATTGCCTTATTTTAGGCAGGGGTCCAATGCAGCGTACGCTGGCAGAGCGGTTTCTGAGACCCAGGATAGCTTTTATTTACCACCGAGCACCCAGAAAATCCTTGCACCTGTAGCCAGGCAACTTCATCCTCTTTTCTTCTGCCAAAACATGAGCACACTCCCCCAGAAGGAGCTTATTTGGAGCTGCCTGTAAGCCATGTGCGTAAATGACATACTGCCTTTGGTAATTATGTCGGAGCCCTTTCATGGAGCATGCTCTGAGAATCATTAAATGCCCCTGGGAATGGCTTTCCAGGGAGCTGGCCGCTGCTGCTGGAGCCGGGAAGGCATTGTTATTAAAATGGTCAATAAAAGTGTGAACAAGGGATGGAGAGCATCAGTCCTCGTTAGGGGAGGGAACGAACAGAAACAAAACAGAAATCCAGGCTGGGAGGTGTCCAGAGTTATTTTGGCAGTCTGGGCTTCTGGACCAAGGTGCCAAATCAGAGCTGCGTAAGAGACTTGTTCCCAGTTTACAGAAGCACTGAACAATTCAGGCAGCATTACGACACCTGATTATTTTATTTTTTTTTCCCCCCTGAAGGGTGGAGATTAGCACTGGAGTGAAAGGACAGGGAGCTCGTTAGTGCAAGCTCATTACCTGCCTCCTTGGCCTGCAGCCGAGGTGGGGGACAGCCAAGGTGAGAGGTGCCCGTGGCCTGGGGATGGGCTTTGCCCCCCACGCTCGCCTGCCCTGTCCTCCCCGGAGCTCCAGGGCTGCTCCGTCCCATCCTGTCTGTTGAATCACTCCTGGAGAGCTCAGACCTCTTCCACAGACTGGAAACAAATCACTGTCTGTAAATATTTCCTGCCATCTATTTGGTCTATTTTTAGTGATAGTTCTTTTTGTTTTTCTTGGCAAAAGTAAAACAAATGGAAACAGAGTCCTTGGGGACTGCAAATGGCTTGTTTATGAAGCAGGAGTGTCATTAACAGGCTTGCTAGCAATCTTCGTAAATGCATTAAAGTACTTTTCTTCTTTAATCACAGAAGGACGACTCCTACCTGGCGCAGGGTGACTCCAGCACGCAGCCCAAGCTGTGCCGCTCCTTTACCGGTAAGCTGGGGAGCCGGTGGGTGCTGGCAGCGATTTCCTGCCCCCCCCCTCGCTCACCCTGCTGCGTCCCCGGGGATGGCCCCACGGGTGACAGCGAGGATGTGCTGAGGTCTGCGGTGTGTCTGTTGCAGGGCTGGGGTTTGGGAGACAGTCAAGGCAAAGCCCCCTGCCCTCCCTGCAGGCAGCAGCGGGAAGACCTGGGCTCTGTGTTGCGGGCAGGGCCATCGCTCCAGCCCGGGGGACAGAGCGGGGCTCCTAATGTCACAGAGTCACAGAGTCACGTAGGTTGGAAAAGACCTTTAAGGCCACCCCGCCCGGCCCCTAACCCAGCGCTGCCAAGCCCACCGCTGAACCGTGTCCCCAAGCACGGCGCCTGCGGGGGTTTGGAGCCCCCCCGGGGACGGTGACAGCACCCGGTCCCTGGGCAGCCTGTCCCCCTGCCCGGCCACCCTTTCCGCGAAGGAATTTCTGCTGAGATCCCCCCTGACCCTCCCCTGGCACAGCCTGGGGCCGTTCCCTCTTGTCCTGTCGCTGGTTCCCTGGGGGAAGAGACCGACCCCCCGGCTCCAGCCCCCTCAGGCAGCCGCAGAGCCATGGGGTCCCCCCCGAGCCCCGTTTCTCCAGGCTGAGCCCCCCCAGCCCCCCCAGCCGGTGCCGCAGCCCCTTCCCCAGCTCCGTGCCCGTCGCTGGACACGCTGCAGCCCCTCAGGGTCTGTCCTGTAGCGGGGGCCCAGCCCTGAACCCCGCGTTCGCGGGGCCCCCAGTGCCGGGCGCAGGGGAAATGAGCACCGTGAGGGGCACCATGAGTGAGCGAGCAGAGCTTCGAGCCTCCCCACCCCCCAGCGTCCCACCTCGGCCCCACCTGAGGCTGGGTTTGCCGAGCGCTGGGATGCGCTGCTGGCAGCGGAGGTGCTCCGGGCAGCTGCGAAGTGTTTGACCCAGCCCAGGTGTTTGACCTCCTCATTACCTGTGTGCTGCAAGGGGGGTGTGAGTTTTCATGCAGCTTTCTTGTCTCCCATGTCCAGCCAGGCCAGCGTTTGAAACTGGTACCATTCCTCGTATTCCATGAAGCGCTAAGATTTTTGGCAGTAATTGCAGGTCATTCTGCCCATGGTGACGCTGCTGACTAAAACCTTCTCAAAGTTAATGATAATTCAAAACATGAAGTTTGTGCTCAAATTCTTTCAAAAAATTATATTTTTTTCCTTGCTAACTATTATTAAAATGCTTTTTGAGTGCCCCCTTAGCAGCACTATCTTTTGAATATCTGTTACAGAAGGATCAGTGGCTCAGGGCCTCATGTTTTCTTAAGCGCAAACTCAGTTTTTAGATAACTGAAAGCTTAGTTTTCACACTTAAAAAAAAAATAAAAGTTTATGAACTTTTATGAACTAAAAATGGTCAATGAAGCGTCACACAAAGTATAGCCAGTCAAAACTGTAGGCAGAGTCATTTCAGCCTCTGAACCTCAGTGACATCATCAGTGGGAAGCAGAGCACTGAATTTTTATGATGCTTGGCACACCTTTTAGGACAATCTCATCTGTAAGAATGGTGGTTGAAAAGATTCAGTGTTCATTGAAAAAAAAAACCAAAAATAATGTTGCCTCCCAATATGGGCTGAGATAGGTTAAGGGGCTGGGTCTGACATTAACATACAGAACATTTCTTTATTATATACGTACTGGAAAAATATTTAAGAAGGGAGAAAGTTTCCTTTCAATCTTTTTGTGTTCTTCTATTTCTAATGTTTTCTTCCTTTGTAATTTTCTTTAAACAATTAACTAAAAACTTGCTAAGTAAAGAGCCGTAGAACAGCTGGCAGGTCCTCTGCATGATGCTATCTTACTACGGGTTTGCAAGAGTGGATGGAAGGAACACAACCGTGTGGCATTTGTGCGTTCATAACATGGACATCTGCTGGGAATGCAGCTATTTTAATCCACAGTGTATTATAAATGTTTAAACTATCTTCTTCTGGAAGAAAAACATGAGTGTAAGAGAGTGAAGTGATAAAAAGCGGTGTTTCTAGGTGGGGTTTGTTGGGCTTTTTTTTGCCCCAGGGAAAATGTGGGCACAACGCCCTGACATACCTGGTGACAGGGCTGGAGGAGACCGTAACCCTTCCATCATGACTGCACGTACATCCCCTGCAAAAAAATCACTTAATGTGGTGACATGGAATCGTAGGTGCTCCAGCATGACACCTGCATCTTTAAAAGCTCTTTTAAGGTAGTCACAGATGTGAATTTTTGTTCTGTAAAGTTGCTGATGGGGACTGACAAAAGAATGATGATACTGGTCAAGATACGTAATACATTTCAAAGTACGAAACAGGGTGTGAATTGTCTTTATTTTTCTTTTTCCTCCATTGAAATACTGATCTTTGTTTTTTGTTTTATAACTGAAAAGTGATCCTTGCGGTGGAATAGCTCATCTCCAATGAGGAAACGGCCACCTCCGTAGTTTTCGGTATTTCTTCATTCCTGTCGATCCACAAAGGAGAACATTTCTCACACAAGTTAGTGTTTTTCTCTTCCTGCAGTGGGGAATGTGGAAAAGGTCCGGGAAGTGAAAGAGAACCGGTCGAAGTCGGTGTGTGTCATCCCACCGCTGCAGCCCAGCGGGACGGCCTGGGCTGAGAAGAAAGAAACGGAGAAAGAGCTGACGTTGGAGATGTGAAAACACTGGTAGATGGCTTCCCACGAGGGATCTGGCTGTTTCGTGGCTGGCTACTATACATGTAGATAATGTAAATAAGACGCATATTGAAAAGGACAGCACAGACAGGGCAAAACATCCTGAGTGGTTGGCATCGAACGTGCTCTCGTTGCACAGTGCTGGGTTTCTAGAGGGAAAAGGGGCACAGCTGAGCACTAGCAAGGCAAGGTAATGTCCGAGGGAGAATTTCTTAGAAACATCTGGGAAAATTGTTGAAACTGTCTACGACTGCAAGAAAGGGTGTTTTAATAAGGTGAGATATCGGGTCTTCTCGTTAGTCAGCAGGGATGGAGTAAACAGCAGGGAGCGTTTAGGTTATATGTTAAGGAAACTGTGGTCTCGAGGGGGGTTTCATGGGGCGCTGGAGCATGCCATCTGAAAGGCAGCAGAAACAGTGAAAGATCTTTCCCGCTCCTCAGGAACTGATGGCTCCTGACTATGAATGCTCATCACCTGAAATCCAAAGCCAAATCATGTAATTAAGTGGGTGTCTTACCAGAGGGACTGTCCTGCACCTAGACATGGTTCTTTTAATGAAAACTTACTACAGCTGCATTAAAAGGGGGAAATGTATTGTTACTGATTTTGTAAAAAAAATATTTAAGGAACGGCTCGCCTCAAAAAGTAAATCAGGGAAGCTCCAAATCCGGTGGTGATACTTGTGCAAGCCTCGTGCGCTGCGGCTGGCTGGCTGCAGGAAGCCTGCAAGGGCTCACTGCGTGATCTCTGCTGCTGTGGCCCAGAGCTGCAGGGGCGGCGAGGTTTGGATGCATCTGCCCAGAAGATGCGGCAGAGAGAGGGACCCAAACCCTCACTGCTGTGGAGCACTTCTGCCAGGAAGGTGCCATCCCCTCTGCAGGGCAGGTGCAGGTGACCTCCAGGGGTAGTACCCGAGGGAGACGGGTACCTCTGCGTTTGGGTAATGCTCTTTGAAACTCCAGGTAAGTGTTCAAGGCTTTGAATCCTCCTCCTTAGCTGAACCTGATAGGGTAAGTTTTAGCATTGTAAATGTCGAAATTCTTTTTCTTATTTCCCTTCCTCTGCATTGAAGGATCCAAGAATATTTAATCTGAACAAGTGGTTCCTTCTGAAATACAAGTAAAAGCAACTGTAGGAATTTGCGTGCTCCTGCCCATGATATTTTTAGACTTCTAGAGCCGATCTCCTGTTTGCAGAAATACTCGAGGAGACCACTGCCTGGTACTCTGGGGTTTTAATTTTAAATTAAAGACACAAAATTGTGTGTACTTGCTTTGCAATGATGTGGAGGTCTCATTTTCATTTGAACAAACTCCTTTAGTGTCCTGACATAAGCTGATGTAGTTAGCTTTGACGTGAGGGCCATTCTTCACTGCCCCATCGCTGGAAATTCACCTCATTGCAAATGAAAATTGGACCTTTTAGCCTTATATGTGTATTTTGTGTGTGTATACGCTTATATAT
The DNA here is from genome assembly GCF_017639655.2 of Falco naumanni. NCBI lineage: Eukaryota > Metazoa > Chordata > Aves > Falconiformes > Falconidae > Falco > Falco naumanni. The sequence continues at coordinate 21,641,912 of NC_054067.1, read as the reverse complement.
AAGTGTTTATTGATTTTAGTGTAAGTCCATTGTCATCTTCAATGACTTTATTGAAATGTTGGCTTGTTCCTTAGTTTAATTCACCTTGCACGGGAGTCGTGTGGATTTGACTACACAGTTTAGAAAACTGCCTATGCTTCAATATGTTGTAATATACAACATACATGAACGTGTTGTAATGTACTACGTTTCTATTTCAATTAAAGATGCTGTATTATGAAATCCCCTCAGTTATTACCTCCTTGCACCCGCAGCACGCTCAGGCTGACGTCAGGGTAGCAGTGGCACGGGGGGGTGTCTCTCTGGGTGCCACCGCCCCGGCACAGCAGCGCATTCAGCTCTGCCCCGTGCAGCCCTTGCGCAGCGATCACAAGATCACCAGTAAGGCAAGCAGTTGTAACCAGTGAGAAAAATGGGCTGTTCATGGGCGTAAGCAGTTGCATACAAGTGCGAGGGAAAAAACCCTGAATCTGAAGGTCCTTGGCTATCTGGGGATGGAATGTCCACCCTTTACCTCCAGTTTAGTGTCCACCGTGTTTAAAATTTCTCTTTAAGTTCTGCAGAGTAAATAGCTATAGAAAGATTTACTAAGATGGGTCGCTTTTATCCTGTAGCTGGAGAGCAAAAATGAAAATAAATCAAGTTGCTTGCCAAGGAGTTTTTAATTTTTTTTTAAAAAAATCAAGGATAGATACTTTGTGAATCCCTTGGCCAATTCCTGCATACTGGTTTTTTTTTGGGGGGAAGGAGTGGGGTGGGTGACGTTTTTTGGTTTGGGTTTGGTTTTTTGGTTTGTTCCCCCCCCCCTCCCCCCCCCCCCCCCCCCGAACTTTTGGCTTCTGAACTGCCTTGCTTTTGTCCGAAACATCTGGATGTCTGTACTGTCTTTGGCTTGTACAGCATCCATCATGCTTCTGGGCACCAGGTACTTAAATCATGATTTTTTTCCATCTGAGTTTTCCATCATGGAAAATGAGTTCTCTGCAATATTCTTATGGGCTACCAAGGACCGTACCGAATGGTGGCTGTTTTGGCATGTGTCGATTTCTTTGTAATGTTGTAGTAGGCAACAGAAATGATTAGATAAATCAGGGCACTTCCAGAAAATGGAAATGATGTTTTATCTGATGGGGGGGGGGAGAAAACAACCATTTTCCTTGTATTTTTTCAAAATTGTACATTTTCATCTCGCTTTAGCACAAGAGACATTTCAATGCTTTGAGCGATTGCAGATGTTGCTGGGCTCCAGGTGTGCATCTCGGTGGCTCGTTCCTGCAGAGGCTGCTCCAGCCAGCCCCGCATCCCTGTGCACATGAACTGGCCGCATCCTGCGCAGATCCCAGCCCGTTAATCACTTTCAACCCTGCTTTGCAGTGCTGGGACCATAAATACCTCTCTGCTGTATTAACAATTTGCTTGATCTGCAGAGAAGACAATATTCTGTGCAGTACATATTTCCCCAATGAGTCACACTGCCCCAAACTTAACCTTCTAGGTACTATGGATTTTTTCTTAAAGTTTCTTTACAAAATATAATAGCACAGCTAAAGCTTTCATGAAGTATTTTCCAGTTGCTTAGTGGCCAAGCCCTCTGACTAGTATGTATTTCAGCCCAGAATACCTTTGATAATCTTTGCCAGTATCCAGTGTTGGTGGTCTTAAAATTCTACAACTGAGTGGAAAACTGTTAAATGCTCAGGCTTTGGAGCATGCCTAATTAATTCTTTCCAGGGTTTTAGTCCTTTAAAAAGTGTTTAAAAACATGGATTCAGTGTATCATTGAATATTGCATGGTTCTGTGGAAATAAATTGCATCAGTTTGATTCCTTTAGTAGTTCAGAGAGTTATTGCTCTGTGCTTACTCTGGAAGTTTACAGGAGTCTTTGGAAAGTTAAGGTTGAAACAGGCAAAAGTTGTAACCATGGAGAGTAGCTCAATGGTAAATGGAGAGCCCAAAAACTACATCAGAAAAGTCTGGGCACATAGGTCAAGCAGCTGCATTTAAAAATCAGGCTAAACCTCCCCTGCACTCACAGCTCTGAAAAGCATTGGTGTTTAGCATGGGGACATTTTTTTAACTTTTATTTTGACTAGAAAATCACACTTGTGTTTATTTTATTTCATGACTGCTTAAGGAGATTGTAATGGCTTAATCCTGGAAAGTACTGGCAACACTTAAGAAGCAGGTGAGGCAAATCTGAGCTTTTTTCTCTCCTGACATCAAGTACTGGGCGGTATCCAACCTCCTAAGAAACATTAAGGATCTTTCATCATCCAGGCTTTTGTGCTTCTTCCAAGAGACATGGAGACGGGAGAGATGAAAAAGGACCATGTGATGGAGATGAACTGGTGATTATAATTTTATTGCCGAATTAAAGGGGCAAATGTCAATATGGATATCTACTCCTCTCCCTTCCCGTGCTGTTCATACTGGGGGGTTGCTCTTTGCAAAACCGTCCGGGGGATGTTGCTGGCATTTCCAAGGCGAAGCTGGTAGTGCCTGGGTAGTGCTTGTTGTGGTCTGGATGGCTTTGCTCTCCTCCTTGGTTTCTTCTTGTTCTGAGGTTTGTGGAGACAACAGTAAAGGCAGAGACCCATGAGAGATATTAACCCCATCTTCCTAAAGAAACGTTACATGGAACATCTTTCAGAGCATGACAGATTGTCAGGGTAAGCTCCAAGGCAGAAAGGTATGTAGAACTCCAAAGGGATTCGGGGAAGTCTCTGAAGGCAGCCCTGAAATCACATCTGTTTGTAAAATTGCAAGAAATCCTCTGCTTTCAGCATGAGAGTGTGAAAATATGTTGATCTATCTACATAATATGTAATTATTTTCTGCAAGCGTGGATCAAAACACAAAAAATAACAATAACTCAGAGCGTGCTGATGGAGTCTTTGATCAATCAAAAGGTAAAACACTGATTCTGTGAAAAGTCTGAGCTGGCTAGCCCCAGCGCCTTGCTAGAGTTTGTATGTTTGAGAGAGTCACAATTGCAGTTTAAAAGCTTAAGGGGAAAAAAAATCATCAGGGTCAATTAGGAAATAAAGGTCACTAAACTGCCCAGGATACAACTTCCCTTTCCTTCCACCCAGGTCCTGGGCTGTCTGTGGTGGCACCTCGTTCGACCTCTCTGGGTAAGAGGACCCTGAAGGCAGCTCCCGCCTGGCACCAGAAGAGGTAAGGGGGGATGGGGAGGGTGGTTTTCCTCAGTAATTAAATGGTATTTGTGTCTGACTTTTACATGGATCAAGGTGATGGTCAGTTAATACACCTACCTAGCTTTGGTGTAGCACTCCAGAGATCCCAGCGCAAGCTACAAAGGGCACCCAACATCATTGCTATTTTCTATAGGCTTAGAAATTGTTGCAGAATGTTACTTTTGGGGGGGGGTTGTTGGGTTTTTTTGAGTGGATGGAGGTCCTAAGCCTATAGCTATAGTGCTCCAGGGGTGTTACGTTAACTCGGGCACTGGCTAGTGATGGGAGGAGGCTGTAGACTAGTTTGGGATGATCTCGTGGCTCCCCCACACAACCACCTGCCCCAGGCTGGGGAGACAGGCAGAGGAGCTCCTGGTCTGCCCAGCATCTGTGTATACGTTAGCCTGTTTGAAATGTTTCCACTCAGAAACAAGTGTGGTCCTAACGGTCGTTTGGGCCAACCAAGAGCTGCATCACCATCTGGAGGGGCCTCCTGGACCTCCTGCTGAGGGGTGGGATGGACCGGGCAGAGCATCTGTGGGACCTGGGGCCACGGTGGCGAGTGCTGGTACCAGGGTCTGCTGCTCCTGGCTGGGAAACTTCTTCTTTCCTTCTCCTAGATTAAAGGTCACCTCTGCTAGAAAAGTAAGATCAGGGCTCGCTGAGCCCTCCATAAGGCTGAGAGACGGAGAGTGAAATCCCATTACATTAGTGAAATTGAGAAACCCACTATCTATGTGTTTTTGTACAATAAAAGCCCTTTTAGTCCCATTTTCTCCCCCCTGTCCCACAATATGTTGCAAACACACAAAGGGTGGTGGAGCTCAGGCTGGGTAGATGCTGGGCCAGCCGTACAGTCCCACTGCACTAACCTCCCAGTTAGAGGTGCTGGGTGTTGGATGTTAATGGTGCCACCCCAGGTTGCGGTCTGGCCCCCAACACTACACATGCTGTACAGGGGCATCATTTCCACACAGAGTTCAGATGCAAGGGCATCATAAAGCACCCCAGGAAACAATCAGATGAAAAAAATACAGATGAGCTCATCACGATTAAAAAAAACTATTTTAACAAAAATTTTACATCAATATACTTCTTTAATAATTGCTTTAGTTCTTTGATAGACATCAAAAGATGGTTTTCCATCCAGAACGTAACTTTTTCTTTAAAAATGTTGAAATGAAATGTTCAAAATTAAGAAACAGCTTTCTTGAATTTTTTTCCAGAGGTACTAACTCACCCAGCCCTTCCTCAGAAATGATTTGGTTTTTAAAGCCCACGTTTTCTGATTAGTTCATCAAAAAATCCCCAGCCCCTTCTAACTGCCGAGGAAGAGAGGGGGCTGGAATGATTTATTGGTGGCTTTCTTGCTGTTTCTTTCTTTTTTATCCCTTTCTTTTCTTCTAGTATATGTGTGTCCTGTCTAGTAACAAGGCTGTCTATTGCACTGTAGGAAATATATATGAACAAAATTCTTGCACAGAAGAAAAACAGAAAACTAATTTATGCTTTGAAACCAGAATGGGTCTGAGTCTTATAATTAACAAAGATGTTTTTGCTGAAGAGTAAAGGAGCTGTTTTTTCTATTAGTCTTATGAAAAAAAAAGTCCTGTTACAAGAATTTTAATTTTATCATTTTTTTCCCCCAAGCATGGGTGAAATAGAGGAGCAAGGGGTGTGTAGAGGTTAGGTGGACCCTGGCCGAGCGGGGCTGCAGAATCTTGCTCCTCTGGTAGCTCCCACTGCGTGCTGGTGTCAGGCCCCAGCACCTTCTGGGCTGGCTGGCTGCAATTGGGCTGATGTCTAATTAAAAAAAAAAAAATAATAATCAAGCGGAATGGAAGGAAACGCAAGTGCATTAGCTGTCCTCAGCAAGCATGGGTGCTCCCACCACATGCTGCTGGCGCAGCTGCCCCGTCCCTGCAGCTGCCGGTGCCCCATTGTCCGTCGTGTCCAGGAATTTTTCAGATCCTAATAGCGATGAGCACGTGTGTGGGGGTGTGCCAAGGAGAAGGGGAAAGTTTGTTCCGTGGAGAGGTGTTTTTGACCTTGCAAACTCAATTCCTATTCCACAGCCGAAGAATTTGGAAAAGGTTTGGCTGGGCGCACAGCAGCCCGCGAGGAGCCAAGGCTGGGCACCAGCAGTGCTCTGCCTCAGCCACGCCGGGGTTTTCCTGCCAGCGGGACCCAGAATTGCTGAGGACACCTTCCAAATGGCAAACAGCGCTAACTTGCGAATACGCATTAGCATAAATACAGCAATGCCAAATACAGCTGACTAAAAAGCGCACACACATCAATGTGGAAGTGTGCATTAATCCCTTTTTAAAAAATACACAAGTGCCCACTTTGCATTTTAATTTTATGCGATTGCAGTGCAATCTGCAGAAAAAAAGGCCTCACTTCTGGTGTGCAAATGCTTGTCTTCACCGAGCTCCTTCCAGCATTGCCAAAGCCCACCCGGCGGTTGTGTTTCAGCCTTGAGATATAGATCACAAGGATAGATGGCAACTGATTTTCCTTGTCACTTCAGCCAGGTTTAACCAGTACTACATCTTAGTTAAATAGTAACTGATTGAAATTACACTTATTGAGGATTATTTAGGTGGTAGACATATTGCACGTTGTATTTAATTAACCATTTTATGTTCGGTACAAAGACGTCATCTCATTGCAGTAATCGTTGCCTGCAAAGTAACCAGACGACTGTGAGATGGGGATGTCATTGCAGTTCAAAACTATGGAAAAAGAGTGGATATGCTGGGCTGCCCGGGGATGAGCTGGGAGAGGGTTAATATGTGTAGGAAAGGGACGAGTGAAGGTGTAGGGGGGGTGGCCACAAGCACCTACATGCGAAGCCATCGAAGTAACCGGGAGCAGGCAGCTAAATGCAGGAGGGTAAGTGGCCGAGGAGGGACAGGTCGTGTTTATCCATGCAGAATTACAGGGCTGAGCAGGGCACGTTTCCCAGGTGGCACTGCCAAAAGGGTGTGGGAGGAGCGGAGCTGCTTGCTGTTCCCCCACGGGCATGCCAAGGGTTTTTGGTGGGAGGCTGTGTTATGTCAGAATGATTTCTTTTCTCCCTTAGCTGACTAACATAGTTCACTTGGAAGAAACGGAATAGCTAAGCAGGCTGGAGGCACGATGCATGTTTTCACTTCCCTGAAAATGGCCTTTGTAGAACAGCCCTCCCCTCAGATGCACGTCCACCGCTCCCTGTCTGAAGGCCACACAGTGATGTCCCGACCTGCCGAGAGCAGTGTTCAGCCCTGCCCTGGGGACTTTCATCTCATGCTAACATCAGAAGGCATCCTTCACTTTTAGCAGCCAACCAAGATGTAAACCTGACCTTTGACACAACCCTCTGGCCCTGTCCTGCAGCTCTTTGTCGCCCTGTTCACCCACCATCTGCCCTACCATCCCAGACGCGATGACATCTTCTGCCCTCCCTGCGCTCTTGCCCTTGGCAGTCCCACTCTTGCTCTAACTAATGGGGCTGTGGGGACTGGGGCTGAGTTTCGACCTTGTACGATGGTAAGTCTGCAACCTGTCCCACCTCTCCTTTCTCCATGTGTCAGAGCAGGGACTCCTCTAGGCAGGGACCTCTCGCCTGGATCCTGTGGGATGCTTCATGTGCTTGCGGTCAGGTTAAACAAACAGCAGCTCTGCCACTGCCACTGTGAGGAAGAGAGGGCTAACGTATTATTTAAATAATATCCCTGCAACATTTAAGAAAGAACAATGCAGAGGATTGAATGAATTATTATAATTTAAAGTCTATTGTGCTTATAGAATAAGAGCGAGCATATTCATCGGTCCATATGTCTCAACAGTTGGCTGGAAATGTAGTCAAAATTTTACCCAACCCTCTCTAGTTTCCCTAACCAGTGTGCAGTTTCTCTGAAATACCCATATGTTCACAGTTAACTTTATCTATTAAATTGATTTGGAAATTAATTTGGCAACACAAAATCCCATAGGATAAGGAAGTCAACATCTTCATCTACCCTCCTTTTTGAACAGGTCATGACTTAGGCTAAGGTTGGAAAATCAGAACTTGAGTTTTCACTGTAATTTGAATTTCCTCCCCCAGCCTCCTGGCAAGTTGTAGGAATACAGTTATTGCCCTACAGAAATTATAATTTTCCTAGTCTGGCATCCCATTCCTGGCAGTGATCTACAGCAGATGCTCCAGCAGAAGACAAAAACATTAGGAACCAAATGGCAACAAAATTATGTGCAGGAATGTCCTCATTCCCTGAGACACTTCTTCCACAGCAGGCTTGGGCAGTGGGAGAGCTCTCCAGCAGGAGAGAGAACACCTTTCTACAAGCCCATAGCAAGACACTCCAGGTATGGTGGTATGTACACCTGATTTCATGCTCCTTGTCTAGCCAGATGTGGACCTGCCTGATTTAAATGTGTTTGCATAGGTCGATCGTATCACTTCTGAGAGCACCGAGGCATTTAAGATATCGCCAATGTGCTAATGTTACTGCTCGGGTCTCGGGGGTTCCTTTGTGTGAAAGCTGCTCTGTTCAGAGGAAGCAGGAGCTGAAGGAGCCGCATGTTCCAGAAATGCAGCTTCCATACTGCGCTTGCGAGGGCACGGCTAAAGGTATCTCACAGCAATGGCTGCGGAACTTTGCACTCTGTGACACGGTAAAGATCTTTGAGTTCAGATCTGCTCCAGCCACGCATAGCCTCTCTGCTGATCTCCTGCCCAAATGGGGTTTCCAAAACTCCCCCGTGTCCTGGGCAGTTCTGCATCGTAACCACTCATGACCTCCAGCCGCTGCGGGGCCAGCCTGGGCTCAGGGCTCTGCACCGCTCTGCTAAAACCAACCGCCATGTGTTTATTTGGAAATTTTCCTGCTCTGTCTCAATAGCTATTTATCATGTTCCTTAATGCCACAGCTGTTTGGTTACGCCAGGTCATCTGCTTTTATTAGTCCTGTTCCCACCGCCCACTGAAACTCACACCAGACAGGAGATTATTATCCGTGGCCAAAAATAGCGCTCCTCTCATCCGCCTCTTCCAGTGATCCTGGAATCTTCAGTGGTTTTCTTCTTTTCTGATTTCCAGTTCTGCTGCCTACCTGCTGCCCGATGAAGGCTGGAGTGGCCGCCCTGGCAGCCGGCATCCTCGGTGGCACCGGCATCTTGCTCTTCCTCGTCGCTTTTGGGACAGACTACTGGCTTCTGGCGACGGAGTCCTGCGGGGTCTTTGAGCATGGGAATAGTACTCTGCAGACTGGGCAGGTAAACTCTGAAATCTTGTCTCCCTTTGCAAGAACTCACTTATTTAAGTAATTTTAAAAAAAGTTTTAAATCTGTGATAATATGCGTACTCATTGAGAGTGTCTTGCTGATGTCAAACATCAGCCTGAGCTAGTGTTAAAATCCAAACCAGCTTTTCCATGCTATCTAGCGTTCTGACTGGTGTAAGGTGTGTCTAGGAAATGTGAAGATAGCACCTCCGTAATCTGGCGGAGATGAACATTAGGGAATGAAAGGCAACAATGTAAGAATGAGATGTATTTTGTTGACAGCAGTCACCTCTAAACACAAAAACTATCTTCTGATATTTCCCATTAGAAGATTTCTTCTGTCATTTCTTCATTTTAAAATAGTTCATATTTTAAGGTGTAGGACTTGGCAACCATTGCCATCTGAGGTGATACGACTACAGCACAGGCAGGAAACAAAAGTGAGTATCAGAGGCAGAACAGAGCAGACAAGAGTTTCCACCCATCTCGCAAGAAGAGGCCTATGTATTTTCAAATTCGGATTTATATAGGATTTTAGTTAGCAGGAAATGTCATTTTCAAAGGACAATTTGTTATTTTAATGCTAACTGCTGGTGTCACTTGGTTATAGATCCTTTCAAAAGTTTGATTTTAGCTGCACTTGCTATTGTCTAACTCCTCCATGAAATAACAACCAGATCAGTTCCTTGAGCCTCCCACTCTTCAAAAATGTTTTTGTGCCGATCAATGTATGGTTTCAATTACAAAATGACAGGAAGATCCTTGTTGTGTGCAGACTTTTTGTTACTTCAAAGTTCAATCCAATTAAGTTTGATTTTTTTTTTCTGGTGTGGTGAGTCACACTGGGCAAGCATCATGATGCCAGCAAGAAACATTTTCTTTCATTTCAGAATCCCATAATCAAATGTAGGACACTGTTTGCTTGAGTCATGTTTCCAAATGACTTTATTGAAAAAAAAAAAATTATGATAGAAAAACTGCCTGGCAGAAGACACTGTCTTTGCTGTTTCAAGCAGTGCAGTAAAGCCCCGGAGATGGCAGAGCGCCACGGACAGAGGAGTGCCGCTCGGTCGGTGCGCTTGGGAAATGACAGTGTGAATTGTTTCAGATATCTGTTTGTGCTGTTGTCTTTTAAAGTGGAGAGACTAGAGACGCTGCACGGCATGTGTGAATAAGCACCTCAAATATTTGAGCTATACTCTTGGCCAGCTGTTAGTGTGCCTGTCGCTAAGGCAGAGGTGACTTCGGAAGTGCCAGGCAGAATTAGGAACTGCTCTTGCTCTTTCCTCTGAGCTGTTTTATTTCTATTTCAGACACTGTTTCTATTATTTCTATTTCAGTTACCCATTGTGTACAACAGGCTGTGTTTTTAGCTTCTCTTCCCTCTCTTAAACTGGCAAATCCTGTCCCTTACAGATAAGGATGGGCTCGAGCATCTGCCAAACAGCGATTAAATGTGCCATAGATGCCCTCAGTCAGCAGCCACCCGGCTGATGAAGCTTGAAGGCTGCATCCTACCGTTGCCATAGTTCACATTTTTTCCCCAAAGTGAAAGGAGATTCAGGTCAGAGCTCTGGAAGCAGTCATAATTTGATGCATAAAAACCCCAAGGGGAGGGCAGTTTCCTCTAGCACCTCCCCACGGAGTCCCACCTCCTTTTCCTACTTCACAGGGTCCAATCCTGTACGGAGTTTCTCTGTCCTCCACAAAATGTAATTTCATAGCAGTCACGTCTCCTTGACCAAACTGTATGTGATCAAGATAAAATTTATTTTGGCTATAGTTTTAATAATTTTTTTGGTAGATAGTTCACAACTCAACTTTGCGCATCCTCCCTTGTGGAAAGGCCTAAACCTTGTGCTCACGGGTCTGGCCTGGGGGCTGAGGTGGGCTCACAGAAAAGGGAAAATTGCCAACATCCCTGTTGTGGTCTATGAGAAGACTGGTGTGGTCCCTCGTACAAAAAAAAAAAGAGTAATTTCTGTCTCACTTAAGTTTAGCATAAATTCTACCAGGCTCAGCAGAGGGAGAGGAAGAAGGAAACTTTTGGGCTGGAGTTTGGAAGAGGCTCACTGGGAGTGTTCCAGTTGGGATGTCTTCTAGGGTTAAGCCAGATCTTGCACAGATCTTGCAGAGTAGCAAGGACATCTGAATGGTTGCGTTGGGTCACACCTAAACTTGCTTACCTGTTAATCAGCCTGCCTCCTACCATTTGCAACAGCAATAACATTTACATAAGGAAAGCGTTTAAGAAGTAGAAACCACCCAGAATGCTCTGCTCCCTGACGTGCCTGTCCAGTTCTGGCCATCAGTGGTTTAAAGATGTCAGGGAAAGAACTGTTTTGTGAAGGTCTGCAGGACAATTTGTTGTCAGAACATTTTGTAGCTGTGATACAACAAAAAATTAAGGATAGCAGCTGTGTCTGTGTTCCCCAGCTCCTCCAAAACCAACTCAAACACCAAATGAAACCCCCAACAGAAAATGAAAGCAACAATTGTCTAAGCAAAATAATTTCACTTTTCACCTTTCCACCATGATCATCCCTGTGTCAGCTTGGGCTTTCTTTCCTCCTCAGGCTGAAACACTGACTGAGGTCAGGAAGGAGATCCTCACTTTCCATCATGAGGGCTTCTTCTGGCGGTGCTGGTTCTTCGGCGAGGGCCACCCAGAGACCATCTGGACCTTCTGGTACAGTGAGTACAATGCCACCACAGCATTCTCTCACAGCTTGAATTGCAAACAAGCACAAGAAGGGCTCCCAGGGATGAGGAGACAGTTGCCTTTATTTAATTTTTTTTTTCATTCACATCATCTCTCTATCAAAAGCAAACTTGGCCCGCCCTTTCTGTGCTCTTTTTTTGGCTTCGATTTTGCTCTTGGAGGGTTGGTCATGGAAATGTAGGATCCTGTTGATGCCATTTGATATATCACCTACAAAGTGTTATGTAGAGGTGGTTTCCACCAGCAAGACCAGCTCTCTCTCCCATAACTCTTCATGTTTGTGTCCAACTAAGGTCGGCTAAATCTGAGCCTGTACCTTGGCTGACCACTGGCATTGCTATTCTGTCAGTGCTTCCAGCCACCGGGGTGCTGAGCGTTGCCAGCTCCCACCGATTTCAGCATGGGGAAGGCTGCACATGCACGTGTGTGGTCTCCCTGGGTGCTCAGGACCTCGAGCAGTGGGCAGTGGTGGACCATGGAGAGCTGTAACCACGTGTGTTTATGCTCTTAAGCACACAAGACCTTTATTTTAAGAACTTGCCTCTTTTCAAAGGTCATTGAAATTACAGGTGTGAATGAACACAGACGGATGCATTTTTTTTTTTTTCTGAAAGTGCATTCACTCTTCAAAATAAATTGAAGGAGAAAGAGAAACCTGTTCTGAGACACCAGTTGGTGCTGATTGATGGCGCACGTGCAGTGAAGCGTGGGGTCTTGGCCCAGTGAACCAGGTGCTCCCACCAGAAAGAGCAGAGGAGTGAGACCACCCCACAGCACCAGCCGGTAGCCGAGCCAGCAGCCAGCTCACCTGCGTTAATGCACGGTGGGTAATTAGAGGTCATCCTTTCCCTGGGATGCCACAACCCTAGAGAAGTACTGGGGATGAAAAAAAAAAAGAGATTTTAAATCAGTTCTGCAAAGGTTTTAAACACTGCAAAGGCCTTGACCTGCGCTCGCTGGTGCTTCGATCCGCTCAAGGATGCTCAGATGCCTGTGGAGCAGCGTGATCGCTGCGTAGGGCACTTGACTGCAGGTAATGCAGGTTCTCACAATAAATTTACTCTGCGCTGATTAAAATTTCAGATGACTTTGCTGTCTCCCGGTCCCTGACCTGCGTTTCCTGTAAAATCTTGCAGGGACAGTTACTGCCACCTTTCAACAGAACAATGTGAGATTTTTCACACAGGAATTTTTGATAAAAAAGGACAGGCTTGCAAGAGGAAGTTTGCTATCTAATTACATTATATGAAAATACATGATAGAATATAATGTTACCTGAAGTAAGATGACTCTGATAACTGGCAAATTTGTATTACTTCTTTAGGTATTTATTATAATAGGATTGATCATGGCAAATTAATTTGCTGCTCTCGTGGATGTAATAATTAATTCAATAGGTATTCCATAGTCAATTTAGCATGAACTAATGTCCACCTATTATAAAGTGTTCCTTTGAGCTGGGGAACATATTTAAATAAGTGGCCAACCATTAATTAATTCATTTAACATTCATTCTATTACCGTTAATCATGATAAGCCTCAGTGGTATTAATATTGATGGGGCACTTCCATTCTAATTGTACTTTCCCTTCTCACAAACTGGAGGTCTTGTGAGGTAGCTTGTTTGGGTACCTGAATGCCTTTGCCCCTTCCAGGCAGTCTGACATGTTTTCTGGAGGAAAACAGCGATGGGGATATTTACACTGATTTCAGTTGCTCTGGCTTTCATGATTTATGTCCACCTCAGACTCAGGTTATGAAGATGAGAAGACGTACGGGTAGCGGTCTCAAGATCCTGTTATATCTCCCCTCTCTCATAATTCTTCTTTTTCTTTTTTCTTTCTAGCCAGAATTTACTGTCTGTCTTTACTCCCCAGCCTTCTGCTTTCAGTGGGGGTTTTGTAGGTATTGCAGAATAGTATGTTGCCATCTTAATACTCTCACTGTGACTTTGCAGAAAAGCAAAGCAAACCGGGATTTATTTTTTTTTTTGTGTGTTCTTTTTCAGCCAGCCAAGCACACCCCAAGTTCTGCATGCATGGCTACCTCTTTCCCATGCCCATCGCTCTTGGACCTTTCCCCCACCCTACCTACGACACGACCGCAGGTGGGTTCCTTTCCTCCTCCCCCAGCAGCTCCTTTCCAAGCGCTGGGGCAGAGATTTACGACATGTGTCAGGGCTGCGGTTCTCCCGTTGTAAATGCATGTGGCCAAGCATGACCAAGACTTTTGCAAAGCTCCCTTACGAAACGGCCTTGCCTAGTTGACTGAGCTGAGCTGTGAGCACATCAGGACATTCTCCTACATCTTCTTTCTCCAGAGCCTGCTATGCCTGGCCATGAGCTGTGCACCCTCCCGCTGGGTGCTCGGCACCTATGAGCTAGGGAAGATGCTAAACCCACTCTCCCCCACCTCCTTGCTCACTGGGAGGAGCTGGAGGCAGAGGGCTTCAGCCCTGTGGCCAAATCCAGACCCCGCAGGCGAGCAAGGAAAATAATTTCTCCTGGGCTGTAGGCTTGTGGCAGCCCAGTGCTGACTCGTTTCCAGAGCCTGGCTTCCTGGGAGAGCTCTGGTGTTGATTTGTTGTAAGACAGGATAAACAAACACTGGAAAATCAGTTAAAGACCAAATTGTTAGAAGACCCACGTAAGTGACTGGCTTAGTTTTAATACAGCGAACATGACACAGTTGGAGAGCTCTCCTTTCAACTGGTTCCCTTTTTATTTATGTTTCTCTGTATTTTCCGAGTTCTTTAATGAATGAGCTGCTGTTAGGAATTTTAATTTGCTAAATTGGTGGCAGCAGCTAGAATTAATTCAATGATCTTTTTTGAAATGAATTGATTTCTTTAAATAGTGTGCATCACTCTGCGTTGCCTCTGGGGATCAGGGCAGGCGTACTGCACAAACAAACATCTTGACCTTTTCCTTAGCCTTTAGCAGTACCTTTTTTATTTATTTTTAATTTTTTATTTTATGAGGAATTAATTAAAAAAAACCCCAACATTTGTCAGTCGGAGCATGTGAGGGAGAGCAGCTAGTTTCTTTTGCTGTGCTGTGCAGGATTCCTGCCTCGGGGAGCATGCCGTAGTGTAAAATGGATACGAGGGACCTGTCAGTCGGAGGAGGAGGAGGAGCTCGTTGCAGGCTGTGTGCAGCAAATGTGTGGGTTCAGCGGTGGGATTTTTTCTGCTTAGGAGAGACATGACATCTAGTTTCTGAATGGTCTTGCTGATAAACATACTATTTTTTCCCTACCAAATAAAGGGCCCTGGAGGCATCTGTTCCTGCCTGTCAGCCCTTGCTATGAAACCCTCTCCAGCTGCCTCTCAGAAATGCCCGTTGGGTCCCAGGAAGGTGCTGGGGAACTCTGCCTGGAGGATCCTGGCACTCACCCAGCTATGATCCCTGGGGAGATGAGGATGTCTCAGCACCCACATTTAGGGCAGAGGGAGCACAGGGCTCTTTTGCTGCGCTGTCCCGGCTGCAAAGCCTTTGGACATCTACAGCGAGCAGATGCTTCCATCGTTAATGCTCATTTTATTTCAAATCAGTCTATCCTCATATGCAAATGATGACAAAACAGGAGGCCATCCAAGAAGAGGGGTTCTCCAGCTATTACCTGCTCCAGAGATAATTCTGCCTTATCTGCATCCTCTTAGGCTCCCTGAGAGAAACGGGTGACGGGAGGTTAAACATGAAAATGAATTCTGTGGTTTTGGAGAGTTCAAGATACTTATCTCTCCCTAAGTGGCTCTCCTGACAAAATGGTTTCAAATGAGCAAAACGCATCTTCTCTGTATCATTTTTCTTTCAAGTGTGAATCATTTCAGCATTACCAACTTGCTCGTGCTCAGCTTAAATCTCTAACTAGCACTTCTGAAAAACAAGGGGCAGAGTGAGATGCAGGGGTCTGGGGGGATCAGGTAATCGGAGGAGCAGGAGGCAGGTACCAGAGGGTCTCTGCCAGAAGACCACCACCTCTGGCCAAGGTTTATGGCAGTGACTGGAAGAGGCTTGGTTACTGGGAGGCTGAAGTCCGTGGGCTATGTCCCATCCCATGGGATGTGATGGACACAAGCTTGTTCAGCTCGGGCTGGTGTGGTTGCATGAAGTGACAGCAACCCCCCTGAACCCGGTGGATGAAGAGGCAGCTGTTCTCCTGCCCTGTTCTCTTACTTGGAGTCAAGTAAGGCCATTAATGGGGGAAATCATTAGCTCCCATTCTTCCCACTGTCCTGCTAACAAAAATCACCTTTATTTTAAATCAGGAAACTGGCACCTTCCCTAAGTGTTAATTAAAATGGAACAAAGATGTGGTCTGATTCCATCTCTCCAAATTTTGCTATTTTCTTTCCTTTCTTGCCAAGCTTTTCCACCCCCCACGGGCACAGCTAAGCACAGTGTCCTTTACTCCCACCCCCCTTTGTGGCACGCTTCCCTGGCAAACCCTTCCAACCACTTGTACTCATTCCAACCCCATTCTGTAGGGCATGACATTCAACCTGAACTTGCATGGCTCCAGGCGCGTTGCACCCGTGCTGCGGCAGGCAGTTAGCAAAGCGGGTGCTCCAGCTCTGCCTAACACAAGCAGTGTTACAGGTTATTGCTTTTGCTGTTGCTGGTGCAGGAGTTAAGCACGGACTGAAGAAAACCGCTTTTGCTCTTCTTTCCCCTGACTTTGCTCTTTTTGACCTCCCAGTGTACAGAGGCTTCTGGACGGCGTTCATCATGCTGGCCGTCGCCGCCGGGCTGGTGGGAGGGCTGCTGCTGGTGTGCGGCGTGCCCTTCGTCAGCCCCCGGTCCTACAAAGTGGGAGGCGGATTCCTGCTCACCTCGGGTAAGCTCTGAGCTGGGTAGCAGGATGTAACCGGGCAGGAACGCAGCAGCCGCGCTCTGCCTCGCGGTGCCGGGGAAGGGGAGGCAGCCAGGGGGGAGGCGCAGCGGGGGGAGGCGAGGGCTCTGGTGCACTGGGTTGGAGTAAATGACGGGAGCTGCACTGACTTGGAGTAAATGATTTCCCTCTTCCCCTGCTGGAATTAAACTTCTGTGCTTAGTCAAGCCTTAGCGAGATAGTCCTTAGTCCTAGGAAGGCTGGAGTCTGCAAAAACTGCTTCCCCCTCCCGCCCCGTTCTATGCAACCCAGAGGAACAGAACATTTATTTATTTACTACTTTTATTTTAGTAAACTCTGTAGCTGCATTTTTTAATTTACTACTTTTATTTTAGTAAATTCTGTAGCTGTGTTGTTTTTTTATTTACTACTTTTATTTTAGTAAAGTCTGTAGCTGCGTTAACCCTGGGCAGCAATCAGCCACGCTCTGTTCCCCTAAGTCAGCCTCTGGATTTGGGCTCTCCTGTCTCTGCTGTTAACATCTGGCAGCGCTGGAAACCCACTGAGTGATGAAAGGCGTACCCAGCGACGCAAAATGGGAGGGCTGCCTTAATAAAACCTGAAAAGATAAAGCAGTGGCACAGCAGGAAAATGAATTAAAAATAGACATTTATTCATTATTCCCTCTGCCATTACAAATTATTCCACTGAATTATCACTTGGGCTTTTTCCTTCTCTGTATTTGAGAAGGAATAACTGGCTTAACTAGTAGAAATACTTGATTTATAGTAGTGGCTCTAACTCACGCAAAAGCTTTTTTGCGACGCAGGCAGCTGAAGGCTGGCGCTCAGCTGGGCCATGCCAAGTGAGGAACTTCGTAATGAAGTCAGGCCTTTCTCAGAACACCCGCTGCTTAATTAGGGGTCCTGCACCAGGTCCTGCTTCCTCATACACAGCAGGAATCAAACGTGAGCCAGTATCTTTGCTTCCAGTTTGGTCTTTAGGCGTGCCCAGGTTTTGGGGGGCTGCAGGCATCCATGAAAGTGTTTAATAAGAAAGGTCTCAACATTGCCCTTGGAAGAGCTCCACCTAAACTTCCAGTCTCACTGTGCCCTGCTATTACTATCTTTTACTCTTTCCCCCCATCATTTAGCTCCCTATCCATTTTATAGCTCCTTTCCTAATTTCTGTCTCCTCCAGATGTACTGATAATTAACCATGTGACGCCAGCTGAGCTGCTTGTTAAAACAAAACTAGATGACATCTATCTATTTGTCTAAAAACTCTGGAAGGCACTAAATCAATTTGGCCCTACCTGCCTCTGCTAATTTGCTTTGCATTTTGTCCAATTTTCCATTTGCCTCCAGGTCTTCAGTTATTGAAGTGAGGGCAGCAAGCCTGCGGGTATCTGCTTATCTCTCTCTTATATAGTTTAATAAAGGCTTGGTTGGGCTTAATTTTTCTAAGGGCAAATTTCACATGGTTTTATACACACGGATTTCATTTGGGAATGCAAGATGTCTAGCTATGAGGTCTCCAGCAGGTACCAACGCCTTCTGCTGAGTAGTGTTGACCACCCGACACATGTGTGTATTAAACCCATCTCTTCTCATGAGACTAGGGCCAAATATTTGAGTCCTCTCAGATGTGACACCCTGCCTACCTCAGTTAAAGGCTTACCCCTTCAAAATACTCAGCTTTCAGCCCAGATGGAAAAATTGAGATCAGTCACCTTCTGACAGTGGCTAGAGAAGTGAAATATCCCACAGAAAAGGGTGTTGAGTAATAGTGAATCACTGTATTCTTCCTTTTTTCAAATTGTTTTTGCACTTCTTGATTAAAAAGCTGGGGCATAGAATGTGACGCTTTTTAGAAGATCTGATTATCCATCATATCTCTTGGCATTAGACAAAGATGCTGCTGTTTAAACTGAAGTTTGTATTAATGCAATTTCAATCTGAACAGCAATCATTGTTATTAACTGCCATTAGGAGGAATGAGTTCAGCTGGAAGAGACTTCCTGCTGCATTTTCAGTCTCAGTGAGAGTTAGGAGAATGCAATATTATTTCAGCAAAGTTTCAGCTGACCCTTATTTTTCAGTGTGTGTGTGTGGTGTGTGTATCCCGAACTCAGACCTCTGGATCCTGCTTGGATTCCTGATGGATTTGGGATGCATCCCTCCATAGTTATTTTTCTCGGTATCCCTTCTAAAAATATTTTGCATAATTGCGCTAAGCAGTAGGAACAATAGATTTAACACAGCTTCAACTCCCTAGCCATCCCTTTCCTTCGGATAGCGGAGAGACGACGCAGGAGAAAGCGCGTCTTGTCTTCTAATCATGGCCTGTGGGTCAGTGTTAATTAACCTCCCTCGCAGAAATGATCTCTCCTTGAGGAAGTGTGAAAATGCTGGCAATTTGTAGAGTGGGAACATGGTCTGGCAGTTGGATGGTGAGATGGGGCACCATGGCTGCAAGATGTCCCAGCCTCTCAGGGCATCCTTTATATGCAACTTTATTCCATCCATGAGCCCCCTCTGTCCCTTTTGGTAGCAGCCCACGCTGGGGCCATTAAATCACAGCTGTGGCTGATCACTGCAGAACGATGCACCACTTGCCACTGAAAGGCTCTGAAGATGTTACTGGTGCAAATGCGCTCCTAGTTGCATTTTATGGGTAACCAGCCTGACATGATCTTGAGGAGTTAGTGTGCCCCTCTGTCGCCGGGGTGGTGGTGGTGGAATTCAGCACCTAAGGGTGAGGATTGTTATTGCTCAATTAGATCCCTTTGGGTTTCCTCTCGGAGATGCCTTTTAGTTACTGTACTTTCAAGAGGACAAATCTGACTGTCTGCCAGCTACCACAACATGCTCGGTGGGGGGTGTTTCTGAGAGCGCTTTCACAGGATCAGAGCCATCCCCCTTGATTTCCTCTGCTGGGCAACTCGGGGAATACAGCCAGAGCCCATCTGACATTTGCTGCTGCTTGCCTTTGCACGTCTACTGCCCCAGCTGAGCTGCTATCCTTGCCAGCCTGCTCCCCAAAGCCCCCGAACGGCATGAGCAAAGAGCCAGCCTGCTGCTTTCCTTCTAACGTTTGCCATCCCAGACTTAGCTCCAGCGCTTGCAAGGGGGAGGCAGATACTGCCCGGTGACTAATTGTCCCCTTGTTTCAACAGTCAGATGACGATATGATTAATTATCACTACAATGTCACCAAGAGGGCCGGGTGAACACTGCACTGGAAATGTTTGAATTGCTGAGACAACTTTGCTGGTGCTCCTTGGTTTTCTGTGTGTGTGTTCCTCTGTTTTCTTTTCTTTTGGACATTTTTAGAGACCAGGCTTAGAAGTGAGCACACACTTCTTCCAGACCTAGGGCAATCATTGAGCTTGCTGTGCTGCCCTAATACTTCTGGACCAGCTGCGTAGGCTTAAGTGAAAAAAGGATTTTTCCATCCCATCGTAATGAACAGAGGCAAAGAGGAAAGGGAGAGAAAGAAACAGATCACTTGGCTAATTTTTCAGTAGTAGAAACCACAGGGATGTTGAGAGGAGTGTGGGGATGGTCTGCTGTGACGAGGTCTTTGCTTACGCTTACCCAAACCCAACACCCATCCTGCATCTCAGACATGTGGGTCGATGCTGGGCTCATTTCTCGGGCAAAAAAGTAGATTATGTTCAGTTTTTCCTTTTGTTGCCCAAGGCAGGAAGAAATCTGGCTCTGTACATGAAAAACCATTGGGGGCTGGCAGGAAGCAAAGCTGTCTTTCCACTGTGGCTGAAACTAACCCCCCAACCAGAAGGGGGTCGTAGAGTGAGATCTGTTCAAAAGATGAAAAATCCAAAATAAAATAGCATTTTAAAAGAAAACCACCAAATATTTACTTTGGTAATATGGGAGTGGAATATGGAGATGTTCTCATTATGAAGAGTCCATTAATGTCTAAAAATGTGACAATTTTTAGGCAGTTTCATGAATACTTGTGATTGTTCCAAATAAGCGTTTTTTTGCTGAACAGTTTTCAGTGAGCTGCTTTTTCTGCACTTCCACCGTCCTTCTCCGGCTGCACCTGCCCTTTTGATTTTCTTTTCTCGCCGAGGAGATGGTGTAAATCCCAGGGACTCCTTGCCACTCAGCTGTAATTATTCCAGGGAAGGCGGCTGCTTACTTTACATTTTCTTGTCATTTTCCCAGAGTGTGAAAATGTTCTTAATTTAGATGCCACGGCCGAGCCATCACCTCCAGTACCTGTTTAATAATAAATCTGTCCATACTGAGACCTGGTGCTTCTCCTGGGGCGAGGAGAGGGACCGATTCCCCATCCTTAGCTCCTGGCGAGCTCAGGGATGGTGCCACCCGCTCACGAGGCTTCCCTGCACCCTCCTCAGGAAGAACTGGTAGGTTTTAATCCGATTTCTTCAACCAATGAGGCTTATGCCATCTAAATTGTTCCTGGGACAGTGCAATGCAATCCCCCGCAGCTGGGTTAAAGAAAAGTATGAGAATTCAAAAGTACGAGAATTCAAAAGTACGCTGCCCTACCCGTGTCCTCTGTCCCGTTGGGGCTATGGTTTTATTTGCGTCTCTTACGGTAGGTATTATAAGTTAATGAAATAGAAATTGCTCTTTAAAAGAGCACTTTCCAAGGTTCAGTTGCTATCTAATTAATTTAATTTTAAATTACATCAGTAATAAAGACTTAATTGCCTTCTTATCAATATATTGTATTTTGTAAAGGACATGTGACTATTTAAACCTGCAATCGTTTTCTTATAGTAGAATAATTGGTATTTTAAGCATACAACTATCATATTAAGTGTAAAAT
This sequence comes from Falco naumanni, assembly GCF_017639655.2. Lineage (NCBI taxonomy): Eukaryota > Metazoa > Chordata > Aves > Falconiformes > Falconidae > Falco > Falco naumanni. The sequence goes on along the minus strand of NC_054067.1, from coordinate 21,621,062 downwards.
ATTTATTTGTGCACTTAATTTCAAGTGGTATCAAAATCTCAATGAACATGCAAATGTTACAACAGCTGTTATTTAACTCCTAGCCTGCCTTCCCAGCAAACATAAGGACTCTCCCATGTAAGGAAGAATGGCTGGAAATAGCAGCGTATGGTGATGTAAATTATATTCATATGGTTACACCAATTTTTGATTATTAAGATTCAATCTGCAGTCTTGGGGTATAGGAGGCAGTATAATAGACATGACAGCTTGGGAGGGGTAGCTCCAACTTTTGTATAACACGTAGGAAGGACTTTGAACCCTCTATACGTTCACATAAGTTTGTAGCAGCAGATGTGCTTATATCCATTATAAGCAGAAACACAGTGAAACACTGACATGTTTAACACATATCAATGTCAAGCTTTACCTGCTTCCTTTGCTTAGCATGGGAGTTGGATTTTGTAGTGTATAAGCTGCCAGGAAGAATAATTAAATACAGTACAAGCTACCTTTGATTTAAAAATTGCAAGGGGAGAAATTAAATCCAGCAGAAGCCACAGCACATCCACAGAACTGTGCGGTAACTTGTCAAGTACATTAATTTTGAACTGTTCACTTCTACTATAAAAATATTAGAATCTGTGATTTATTTCTTTCATATATGTGTGTGTATGTGCATATATCTATATGTTATACAGCACCACTTAAAAATAGCAAGCTTCCAATCTAAATGAGTCTATGATTCTATGATATAGCAAGAGCAGATATTACTGGTTTCAGATCTGCCAGCACACCATCACTGTTCAGTTTTAATATATGTTGACTTTAACATGCACTATATATATTCTTTAATGTGACACGGTAAAGAAGATTGGGGCCACTCTAGTTTTTGTCATCTGCTTCATACGGGGGAGCTAGACCTGCAGCCTCTGACCACCATCACTTTGAATCGCAAGGAAAGGAGGTTCCTATTAAGGCACCAAAGCCCCCAGAGCTGCTGGGGGCTGCGGCAGGGCCGGGGGATGCCTGTTCCCCACGTGCTTTTCAGATGTGACCGAGCTCTTCCTGCAAACGCTGACCTTCGACGGGTATGCGTCTGGAAATACAAGATCACGAGGTCTCATGGGAGATCTGCTATTTGGGTCACAGCCATCCTGCAAGGCTTGGGAGCTCCGAGGTGAGCGGACCCTCGCTGAGCAAGATGCTGACCTTGCACTTACTGCTCAGGCTTGAGTGTGGCCTCAGCCCTCCTCCCACCTGGCTCCAGGGGAGGGCAAAGGAGGTCTCACTTGCTGATAATAGACTTTCTAGCCTCATGGTATAAGCTGTTTATTATTCTTTTTATTATTCTGTTATTTAGTAGCCCGTTTGAGATTAATATCTCATGGCTACATGCCTTTTCCACTCTGTTATGTGTTATTTCTCTGCAAAATAGGATCGTCTATACTCCTCACCATGAGTGTTAATACTTGGTTGCAGAGCTCAGTTTAAGGAAGGGGGGCACCAGGTGTGAAGGGGAACGGCCACAAGCTGCAGCGCCTGGGTGGGCTCTGCTCGTGCTGCTGCTGGGGGTAGGTGGCCCCACAGCAGCTAACGCTCGCCGTCAGCAGGACGGAGCCCCCTGCCTTTGCCTTTCTGCTGGGAATCGGATCTGACACTACTTGGAAGGGCAGATATAAAGAAGGAAAAAGAAAGTTAGTGTCTTGTCTCACACCTCAGACAAATTCAAAAAGGCGACCCAACCGCTCTGTAAGAGCGGAGCACGGCGCTCGCCCCCCACGGGTCCCCACCATGCCCATCAGCCTGGCCTGGCGCGTTCTTCATGGCTGTCCTGGCTGGAACGGAGCTCTCGGTAGCGCCGGCGGGTAAAGCACGAGGCGCCGGGGCTGGTCGTGGTGCTGTGGGGCTCTCCCGTGGCACGCGGGCTTAGCTTGCACAGGAACCTGCAGAGCAACGTCACAAATTATTATTCTGCAACACTAAGCTTTGATGCAAAGGACCCGCAAGAATAAATGAGAAAAGTTCACAACAGATTTCCAATTTTATTTCTGTGTTTCACATGCAGAGAAAAACTCACCTTTGTCTCTCTTTCCAGGAGGTTTATTTCTCCTGCTCATATTTCTCTTCGTGATGTGGAAGGAGTTTGTCGCTGATTTTCAGAAGTACATCCTTCTGGAGAGGAGTGAGAAGTGCATGGATGACGTACCCGTGCACGTGTACTACGGGTGGTCCTTCATGTTTGCCGCAGCGGGGGTACCCCTCGTTTTGCTGTCTGGACTCCTCTTCTACCTGGTCGGCAGAGACATTCTGAAGTCCCTGGAGTAAGACAAGTTTGGGGAAGGCCTCTGAGAAAATTGGTAATGCTCCTTTTGATGAAATATACACAAGTTTTGAGGACTAGATGATTGTTGTAGCTATAATCATCAGCATAGGTGCGTGATTACACCCTTACATGGAGGCAGGGATGGAGCAGTGAGCATCCAACCTCTCAGTCCAAAACCAGCCCCAGATGAGCATCCAGCTTCAGCATTTTTATACTTTGGAGAAATTTAGACATGTGTATGGGTTTTGCATCGGCTTTCTCTGCAGCCCATGGAAGAGCCTTCGCTGCAAACAGTCAAAACCCCTGAGTTTTATGGCATTCCCAGCATCTTTGTTTCTTGTAAAAGGTAATCAAATCTGGCTGTGACAGTGTACGCTGTAATGTCTATTTCTGAAAAGCAATTAAGGATGATTTTTTTTTTTTTAGCTGACTCTAATTGACGTCAAAGGACAACCATTTTAATGGGATGTCAGGAAACATGAGAAATTTTTTTCTTTTTTTTTGTAAAAAGCCCTGATTCTGAAAATACAAGTGTACCTGGACCTAACCTAACTTTCAATAAGTGAATAAACCAGTTTCCGTGGCATGAAACATAGTATGAATTAATTAGTATTTCTTTACAGCACCACATTACTTTGCATTTACTATTTCCCCTGGACACAGCGTTGTGGGGACTCTCAACCCCAAACCTGAAAGCTGGTCAGGGCTGGGGGAAAGGGGTGGGAACAATTGCCCTGTTATTTTTATTTTGTTTGTTATAATAGACCCTGTCAGCCAGCTCAGTGAAGGACCTTCTTCTGTTCTCTAGACAGAGCACAAAAGTCAGCTCCAAAAAGACAAATGATATACCATTTGGGTATTTTTAACTTCTTGCACTTGCCGAGGTATACCTCGCCCGACAGATAGCAGTGGTCCTGCGCATGCATGCCAGGTCTACCTACAGCTACTGCGGTGACGGAGGTGAATATGCAGAGGTTCGTAAAGACACTTGAGAAATGACAAAGATTTGACCTTGTCATGTTTTTTGGGTCAGATCGTGATGCTTTGAAGTAGTTTGTTAGGCCCTTGCTTGCTCAACTCATTTACGTAGATTTTAAATCAAACTTCCTAAAAATGCATGCTGTTCTCATGAATGTCAGAGTTTGTGCTAAACATACATCTTCCAAGCTTTATATCATGCTATTTGACTCGGTATAGTTAATTAATAATGTAATGTAAATCTCTTCTAGAAAGCAGTGAAGATTGTTGGCAGTATAAAAATGTTTGTTAATGCTCTTTCTAAAATATTATTCAAGCCTGGCATTTCTTTCCTTTTGGAGCAAGTTCTAATTATTCTTTTACAAGATCCATGGAATACATAGAGTGAGAAATTGTAATTCCCACATGTAAAGATTAGTTCTTTTATATGAATACCAGGCTTGGTCTACAGTTCTTAAGAAAATTCACACTATTTCTCCTTAATAGAAATTTTGTTTGAATAGCACTGGTATATACAGGTAAAAAAACCATGTTATTTCCCAGTGAACAGATGTTTCGTGACATTT